>NC_134249.1:23221904-23527500 GCF_965152275.1 Natator depressus | reverse complement strand
CACCCTCATCAACATAGCATTTTTGACAACTGAGCATTTTGAAGATTTTTAAGGTGGTATTTATTAATGGCGCTAGGATAACTAATTCTGATGTGCAGGATTTTGTTGCAAAGGTACAGTGACCTGTCAGGATGTTTCAACAAATACCCTTATAATGAATGGAAAGTGTAATAGGAACTTTGCCCTTTTATAACATGCAGCATATTATTGCATTCTTTATAGCTTGTCTTTTTTACCAAAAACTCTGATTTCTCATATGGTAGTAGTTTATATATCCAGGCTGTTTAACAGCAGTATGATGACAACTTTTTATAATTTGATCAAATACTGTATTGTATGCATCTTATATTTATAACGGGATTAGGATACCCTGGCAAGCTGATACTTATGCAGATTGCTACTTGTAGTCTGCAGGTAATTTTTCTTTCCACTGGCACAGAAACAGAGGTTCTAATGAAACTAACAATCTTTATACATTTATAGAAACCATAAATTTTTATGGCAATCTTTATATAGAAACTAACAGTCTTTCTTGTTCTAACTCTATAAGCAATGTAGAAACATGGCACAGAGGGAAAAATAAAAAGGTGCCCTTTCTTTGAATCATTATATGAGATTTCTGATTGAGAATATTTATAGTGTTATCCATAAATAAAGCATAAACCTCAATCTCACCTAACCCATGTGTGCTAAAAGGGACCAAATACGTTACTTAAACAGGGATGATTGTAATCCAAATGAGTGTTTCTGAGTTGCTTATAATCACTTCACTGGAAAGTTTTCATATGCTTAGTGCATATGTATACTTCATAGCAAAAACTGCCTTATTAGTAATTTAGTTGAACTACCTTATTGCAAATTGATTAAGAAATTTAATTGGAACGGTTGAGTAAGCATTCATTTAAAAATGTAGAGGGAAGCACCTAATGAAGTTCTGAAGCTCATCTCTTTTTACATTGTGCATTAATAGTAAATAGAAAAAGTACAAAGTATTTGTCAAACACATGAGAAGCGAATAGCAAAGTAGTCATACTGTAAACGCTGATTGTATTGCATCATAGAAAGAGTCTTATTAAATGAATGCATGTAAACTTAACATGGAGAGTTATTTAAATTATATGTACAGTCACTCCCTATTGAATACACATCAGTAAAACAGCAGCATGAATGAAAATCTTTGTGTTAAGAAGGCAAATGTGATTTTCATTAATATTCTGTATCAAAATACAAGGAATGTTGCATCTCCTAATGTCGATAATATGGCTGCTGTTTCACTGAGGTGCTCTCGACACAATTTAAGTCACAAGGACAAAGCTGGGTTTGTTCGTTAACTTCCCAAGAAATCCAGGAAGGAATATCTTTAGAGCTAGTCCTGAACCATGAAGTTTGGGTCTGAGTGCAGAGACATCTGCCCAAACCAAAACCATAGGTTTAATTTGTTGTTATATTCTTAATTCATAGAGATTTTGAGGATAACTCTTATTCATGGTAATTAAACTTTTTCCTCTGATTTCCCATTGTCTCCCCATCTCTGTTGCTCTGTATTCCTCTTATCATATGTTTCAAGTTGTCCTCTCAGTACCTTCCCCCTAATCTAATATGTCTGGGAAGTTTAATTTTTCTGAGTACTTTCAAAACTAATAGTGCTTTTCATGTGCTTCTTTAACATTTACTTAATGGCAATAGTGCCAAAAACCATAAAGAATGCAGAAACCTTTTAAGTCTAATAACAGCCTTGCATGTTTCATAGTAATAGTAGTAGTAGTAGTAATAATAATAATAATGGTGGTAATTCATGGTATACTTATTTGTGTGTGTTAAAATGCACGGAGACAAGGAGGGTGAGGTGAAATATCTTTTATTGGACCAATTTCTATTGGTGAGAGAGACAAGCTTTCGAGCGTACACAGAGCTCCTGAAGAAGAGCTTGGTGTAAGCTCAAAAGCTCTGAGTGCAATGGTATGGTTAACGGGGCTAATGTGATCTTTGAATGTATGTGGGTGTTTTGAATCAGAGTAAGGGCTGCTGTTAACTTCCATATGTGGCATTGGTGACATCGTTACTGGAATAGTGGATCCAGTTCTGCTGTCTGCGCTTCAGAAAGGATGTTGAAAATTTAGAAAGGATTCAGAAAAGAACTAAAAGGAGAATTTAAGGTCTAGAAAACCCACCTTACAGTGAAAGACTTAAAAAACTCAATCTATTTATCTTTATTACAGCCTGTAAGTACCTACATGAGGAGATGATTTCTGATAGGTGCAGGCTCTTAAATCTGTTAGGAAAAAAGTGTTACAAGAACCAATGCCTGGAAGTTAGATAAATAGGCTAAGAACAAGGAGGACATTTTTAAGTTGTGTTAATTACCATTGGAACAACTTACCAAAGAATGAGTATCCTCCATCACTTGTAGTCTTTAGATCAGTACTGGATGTCTTTCTAAAATATATGCTTTGACTCAACCGCAAGTTACTGGGCTGGTTGCAGGCACTACTGGTCGAAATTCTTATGGCCTGTGTTATGCAGGCAGTCAGACGAGATTATCATAATGATCCCTTCTTGCCTTAAAGTCTATGGATCTGTGAATAATTTAGAGCCTGTCCTGCCAGCACTTATTTGTGCAGGTAGTTGCATTGGAGCCCTATGAGACCACTTGTGTGAATAAAGGTTGTGCATTCCAGCTTAAAGTGATGAATCATTATCATTTTGTATGTTTGTTTATTGATAAAAACATAAAATGTTCACCTTTAGCTAAGACAGTATTTTCCAAGTTAGAAGATGTTGTTCCATTAATGTTCTTTTTCAGTATCTTGAATTATGTTGTGAATCCATGAAATAAAGTTTTTTCCCAACCCCTGCTGAACATGTTTGTGGCTAAACAGCAGTGCTGCAGACCAGCATGGAACCAGCTTATTCAAAGCAGCCCATTTAAAAAAAGTTTTTACTATACCGATAAGAAGAGACAGATTTCTGTGTGGCTGAAATCATAACTGTTAACTTTTTAAATTAGCAAGTAAGTTCAACCATCCAACTGATGGATATGGGTCTAATTTGGCATACCAAATAATGGTCACCTCATGTCTGTGTAATTGGCATCTGTTGTGTGGCTAACTAGTTTAAATCAATACATTTAAAAAAAAACTCATTGTTTTTGATAACCTTTGATACAAATTGTCTGATTAAGAGATCTCTATTATAATGATGATGATTGTTGTTACTAATAATTTACATTATGGTGGTACCCAAAGGCCCCAATCCAAGTCTGCTTATGTACAAATCTGTTTTAAAAACCCAGTTTTAATGAGAGGCTTATATTTCCAAAGTGATTATAACATCGCAACACCTATTATATATAGGGAAACTGAGCCTTTTCAGGTAGGTGACTTGACCAAGGTCAGAGAGGGGGAGTTGATGTTAGAAATTTTTGTCCCCAGTCACATATTCTCTGCCTTTCTCATATGTAAAACCATGTCAGACAGTAGTAAGACAGTCGCTTAGTTTAATATAGATCAGTTTTAATATGAACATGGTGGATTGACTTTAAAAATAAACTACTTCCTTAAAGTATGAATTTGTGCAGGCCAAAGCTGTATTTGAAGCCATCCTTCTGACTCTGATCTAGATGGGTATCTGTGATCATACACTAACTTTCCATTCCACAGCTTTTTCCACCTGTATATGGGGTGTTTGTTAGTTTGTGTGACTTAGCTGTGACTTGTGGCTCTACTATTCAAGTTATGGAGAATCTTCATTTTGTGATTCCAGAATTAGTGGTTGTGGTGAAGAATTTTGCAGTGACACATGAAGGAGCTTGTTGAAAGGGCAGGCAACAAAATAATATTTCTGTCCTTTCTAAAATGTGCAAATGGATAAAAATGCGATGCATGAGTGAAAGATTCCCTGAAGGTGCTGTAATTCGGCAGTCTTCACACAGTACATTGTTATAAGTCTTCCTAAGCTTATCATCAACAAGGAACAGTCTCTCTAGAATGAATACTTGCAGCAGTCACATAATCGCATTTCACTACAATCAGCTATGTACACTGCTAAAAGGAGAAAATGAGGTTTTTTGGGATTTTTTAGATATTTTGACCACTCCCTAAAATTTTACTATATCAGTATTCTCTCGTTTCTCTGAACGATAATTGTCCACGTTTATGGCTTCTTGTGTGTTTCAGTATATGCAGTCCAGGTCAAATAGTGAGTGGGGAATAAAAGTATTGTCCTTTATTCATTGAGCACCCAGAAGTGTGCCAGGCACTGTCCAGACACATAAAATACACTGTGCCTGAAGAGGTTACAATCGAATGTTAAGACATAATTCAGTGAAAAGGAACCAACAAACCCGGTGACAACAGAGTAGTGCTGTGATAACTCAGATCTTTTGTGCAGATATATTGATGTTTCTAGTGAGCTCGTACATGTACATACAGTTTCTTTAAATATTTTTAAAATAACTTTTATCGATAGTTTATAAGATAAGGGATTTTGTGTGAGATAGGGAAAGGAACTAATCACTAATGCCTTTGGAATCAGGGTTAGATAAGAGGAAAAATGAGGGAAATTGACAGGGAAGTTGAGATGAGAAAGAAATTAGCGCAGTGGAGGGGTACTGTCACTGAATAGGAGGATGACTATGAGGCATGGTAGAGCTCAGGAAAGCTGGTGACAGTCCTCTAATGGTCAGGTTAGTCAGGTGCTGAAGTTCAGGGAATGACTTCAGGAGGAATTAAACCAAAATCCAGAGGTTGGCTGTCCCCTGCAATAGCTGCAATGGCATTCAGGATTGCAGGACATTTTTGAAGTCTACCATTGGTGCATGGGGCACCAGTTTCTGGGGCCTGGTATTTTGCAAATACGGTTCCATGTGAGGCATTTATATAGAGGCTGGGCATAACTACTCTTGGATTTTGTTTTCTCTTCCCTGTGTTAAGGTCTTTGTATTCATGTCTTCTGAAGTGAATATTGAAAGTGATGCCACATTTTAAAATGCTGGAGTGAAATCCTGTTCCCACTGAAGTCAGTTGGAGTTTTACCATTAATTTCAGTGGGATCAGGATTTCATGATCATCAAATCCCTATCTTCTGCATGTAATTTCAGAGGTTCTAAGGGCAGAATATTATGCAGAATAGTCTGTCATCAAGACATGGAAAAGTCAGTGCTAGTAATGAGGATATGATATGAGTAGTAAATATCAGAATATGCTTGTATCAGTTAGAGCAGGGACTTGGGGAGTCAGGATTCCTGGGATCTAGCAGCAAAGTGTTACTGTGCACATTTTGAACAAATCGTACCTTTTCATTAGCTTGTTATCTTAAAATTGTGACACAAGTCAAACTCTGTTTCTGCAACATTAGGCTTGATGTTTTACATATGTAATTGTCAGAAAATTAAATGATTTCCCACAACAACCATCACTGGGCTTCCATACACATATGTACTGTTGTTAGTGTTATCACTTAATACATCTGTATATGTACGGTACATACAGATTACAGTTCACGTGTTAATATTGTTAATTTTTACTTGTAAAATAGGGAAAGGAAAGGGGTGCTGGTAGATTCATTGATACTCATATTAAAGTTTCCACAAGCCTCTGGAATGCACATGCAGAATTCTAAACTGGTGGCATGAGCGAGAGAGAAAAAAAATTAGAGACAGGGCCCATGCTGATAACTGTCTTACAAGTAGGGAAGTTTAATGTTTATGCAAGACTTTCTGTATACTTTGAGCATTCACCTCAGTGCAATATTTAAAAATTCTTTTGTAGACAATATCTATGCTTATGTTGTTTTAAATGCACCAGCTTCAAACCTGTTAAATGTTTTGTCTTTAGTAAAGATTGTGCATGGCTATTTAATGAATATTTTTAAGAAACTGTTAATGGAGCATCCAGAATAATAATAAAAAAAAACTCCTAAGTGGTTATTTTACCCCATACCTGAATATCTCAAAATTGATGAGTGAATATTAGCAAATAAGCCCCCTCCCCTCCACACACACCTGTAGTTACCTGTAGTTTTACAGGGGAACAGCAGAACTTTCACTTTCAGCAAGTTTGACAGTGGGGAAGTTCTACCTTTCTGTTGGTTGCATCAAGTGAGAATACTGAAAGGTTTCAATTTCTTCCTCCTGTAGAGAATGCTGACATGTGTGATATGAACATAATACTGAGAACAGGCACTCCTGAATTTTAACTATAGGTCTCCCTTGTGCAAGTCATTTAGCCTTGCTGTCTCCATTTTCTCATCTGTAAAACGAGGATTATAACACAGGGATGTTATGCAGATTGATGGTATTTGTAAAGTGATACAGAAGTGCTGTGTGTGTTTCTCCAGCAGCTAGAAGGACCCTGATCATTACTGGAGCAATGTGAAGGCACAGCTGTCAAAACATACTCCATTTTTGATATCTGATAGCATTGTTCTAGGTATATATAAGTATCACTGCCCTGGTAATGCTCCTCCTGCTGGACGCTCACCTGGCTGCTCTATTTGGATCCCACTATGCTGGATCCATGTGCACTTAAGCTTTCCTTGGTCTGTGTAGGCTACAGCACTGCCTGTTTCTTTGGCCTCTCTAGCACACTTCCTGGGCACAGGCACTGTCTGTTACCCCTTCACAGATGATACCTTGCAGTCCAGCTACCCTGTGCCCCCAGGACCAGTGCTGGCCTCCCACCACACCACAGTAAATTAAGCCCAACTCTTTCTAGAGCTCCAGCCTTGTGGGCACTCTGGTTTACAGTTCCCTCTTCAGGGATGTGTAATGGATGGAAGCACATAACAACAAAGGCTTTGTAAAGATTTCTATAACAATTACTTTTTACTTTAGACAGCATAAGAGAGCTATAGATACAGACATAACAAAGAAACATCTACACAGCGTTCCCTGCTTCAGTTTCCTTACCATTCTGGTATATTCTTTTGGGTTAGGCCAGAGTCCTCTAGTGTCCTTCCCCTTCTCCTCCCATACAGCCTTGCTTTCTGCTTACGGTCTCCTCTCCTTCTTTGAAATGGCTGGTTTGAGAGAGTCCTCCTTTATAAAGTTCAGTTCTGTCTGTTATGTGACTCCTGGATCAGTCTTGTCAGGTGTTCAGGGTCCCCCACCAGGTGATTATTGCCTGGTTACCAGCTCACCTGGCAGAAACAGTTTTCTTGGGTTGGCCACCTGCTTTGTCCAAGCTATTTCTATTTAAATAGATGACTATCAGTGGTTAGCGACTCTTTGGTGTTAGCCCTGTGTTGCTACCTCTTGGAATTTCATCTGAAGATGGAGGTAAAAAGATAGCAGAGAAGGCAGGCTAGCCTTACAATTAAACTAAGTTGTTAGTCTATATAGAGTTCATAATCTCAAACAGAATTCCTAAACTGAACATGTGCAGTGTTGTTGTAGCCGTGTTGGTCTCAGGCTATTAGAGAGACAAGGTGGGTGAGGTAATACCTGTTGTTGGATTGAATTCTGTTGGTGAAGAGGCAAGCTTTCAAGCTTACACAGAGTTTTTCAGGTCAAATTTAAGTTGTACATACATAGTTTCCCCAATCGTCATAATGAAGTTTTTCTTAAAATTCATTTTCAATCATTTAGTTAACAATCATTACATTCTGGATCAGGATCCTTTATGCATTATAGTGTAATCAAATTGTCATCTTCCATTAGCTTTCAAGAATTTTCTCTCTGTTCAGTTGCTGGTTATGCTTGCCAGTCTCTGCTTTGCCATGTTTCCTGTTCAGGTTATTGGTCAACTGAGAATTTATGGTAGGGAAGTTTTAACTCAAAAATTCACCTCAAAGTCTACCCTATGTTTTCAGTAACTAGTCCCAGGAAGACACCAGATATTATACTGTGGATAAAGATCATGATATAATATCTTGTAGTTCTATAAGGCTTTTCACTGGACTATCTCAAAAAACTTTGCAATAGAGTAGGCAGTCTTTTGATGATTTGTAGGTAGGAAAACTGGCACAGGAGTCTTGATTTGGATAAAGCCAGACAGCAGGTTAGTGGCAAATCCAAGAACAGAAGCCAGATCTCTTGGTTCTTAATCCTGGCTCCTAGACTTGTACTGTCACCATAAGACCATACTCCTGGTTAGTTTCCACTAGGCTGTTGTTTATCAGTGCTTCCCTTGGGTCTCAAGTGTTGTTTTCCCTTCAAATCATTTTTGCTAATAGAGCTGGCCACTCTGAAACACAAAAGGGAGAATTAAGACAATAATAATTTTCCATTGAACTGATGAGTTTCCCTTTCTTCAGTCCTACTGTTCGATAATAGTGCTGTATTGAATTCAAACAGGAACAGGTGCAGAGATGGGCTACTAGGATGATCTGAGGAGACTCAAAGAGCTTGGCTTGTTTAGCGTAACCAAAAGACGGCTGAGGGGAGATATGATTGCTCTCTATAAATACAGCAGAGGGATAAATACTGGGAGGGAGAGAAGTTAAGTGCGAATGTGGACACAAGAACAAATGGATATAAACTGGCTATCAGCAAGTCTAGACTTGAAATTAGATGAAGGTTTCTAACCTCCAGAGGAGTGAAGTTTTGGAAAAGCCTTGAAGGGGAGCAGTGGCGGGGGGGGGGGGACGACCCTAACTTGTTTCAAGACTGAGCTTGATAAGTTTATGGAGAGGATGGTATGATGAGACTGCCTACAATGGCAGGTAGCTGATCTGCAGCAAATATCTCCAACAGCCAGTGATGGGATGCTAGATGGGAAGGTCTCTGAGTTATTACAGAGAATTCTTTCGTAGGTGTCTTGCTGGTGGGTCTTGTCCACATGCTCAGGGTCTAACTGATTGCCATATTTGGGGTCAAGAAGGAATTTTCCCCAGGTTAGACTGGCAGAGGTTTTTCGCCTTCCTCTGCAGCAGAGGGCATGGGTGACTTCCAGGTTTAAACTAGCGTAAATGGTGAATTCTGTGTAACTTGAAGTCTTCAAATCATGATTTAAGGACTTCAGTAACTCAGCCAGAGGTTATTGGTCTGTTATAGGAGTGGGTGGGCGAGGTTCTGTGGCCTGCAATGTGCAGGAGGTCAGACTTGATGATCATGATGGTCCCTTCTGGCCTCAAAGTCTATGTGTCTATGATTAGTTCTTGTATTATAATCATTCTCGGAGACCCTAGTCAGGAGTGGAAGCCTGTTGTGTGCTACCTACTGTACAAAAGTATATGAAGACTAGTGGGCATATTTTTCCATGACAAATGAGACTCTTATTGGGTAAATTAGAAAACTACAACAACTGGATTATCACATTCTTAAATAATTTAGCGCAATGCTGCTAGTGTCTCATTTTTTGTTTTATTTATTTAGTTCTGAGGTTTACAATTTTTCTTTTGACACCTTCCATTCATGTGAATCAATTCTTCATCCAATTTTGAAACATCTGAATGTGGCATGTCTTCATTAGGATCAATTCAGATAGTTTAAAAAAAACAAACCTAATCTCTAAGAAAATCTGACCTAAAGCCCAAATCTAACTGTAATAAATAACATTCTCGAATCATGTCATAGATCAGCATAAGGTTTCTTGTTAGATAAATAGGATAAATATTAGAAAATGTTTTAGCAATTACCCTTTTATAATAAGTAATCTGCAAAAATGTTGGGCAGTGGGTGGTGGTGATAAATTAACAAAACAAAATCTTCCCCATTTATTTAAACAGGTTTGTCTTTTATGAACATGTCTTGTTAACTATGCTTTGCTATGTCTTACTGGTGCTTCTTGAATAATTTGTATAAACTATGCAGTACAGATTCCTTATTTTAGCACTAAGACTTACAAAGGCTTCTTTTAGCAGCCTTTAATTTTGTACTTATGTATGTGACATAGCCTGTGGCTGTGATAGCTACTGTGAATCCTGCAGTTGTTTTGGGATGAAAGAAGACGGCAGCTGGAAACTCAGTAGCTACATCTAGCTGTCTACCTAGAGAAGGCCTTGATTTCAAGTTTATCTAAACAAGCTCGACTAATCCCAACTATCTAGGGGCATCCACTGTCAAAACAAGCAGCATGGCCCTAAGGCAAACACAACCATACAGAAATGAAGGCTGGGACTTCCAATACTCCAATGACTACATACTGGAGGCTTTTTTTCCCCCTGAAAGAGGGTAAGAGAGGTAGAATTTGCATAATGCCTTTTCATTGGAAACTTTTGGAAAGCTGACAGAGGTCCAGCTTATAGCTCTGTAGCCACAATACAGGGTCTATAGGAGAATCCTTGAATGACCTAACCATATTGAAAGGAAAAATGAAAGCGCCCAAGTATAGCCAAGTGAGAGAGGAAAAGAGGGCTGCTGCATTGTCTAACATCTGCTCTACTTCTCGTTAGTTTTGTTCTTTGGTATTCTATGTGGACTTTGGAGAAACCTAAGACAGCCTAACATGAATCCTATAATCTTCCTTCTGAATATTTATGTAGTGTGCCAGCCTCTAAGCTGTCCTTTGCATCTTCCTACTTCCCCCTCATTTTCATGCTCTCAAATGAGGCCAACATTTCAAAAGCTAAATAAATGTTTGTGAATGTTTATAAAAGATTTGCATAAATTTGTCTTTGTTTGACAAAGATCACTTTTTTTTTTCTTATGCCAGTTCTGAAATTTTTTTTTAAAGGTTTCAGTGCTTGTCTTGACAACAAAGTCCTGCCTCAGAGAACAATGATAGCTGATTAAGTGGGTATGTCGTTGTGGCTGAATAGAGCATTTGAGACGGCATTTAAAAGAACCAATCATCTGAAGGCAAAATTATATCATTTAGCAAATATTATCCAAAGTATACATTTAAATCTATATTTTTGTTACTGTATAATTAAATTAGCTTTTGAAAATGGCAAAAATCTTATAGTCCTAGAAGCAAATAGTTATATACCCTCAGTTAACAGTTTTCACACAAATTCTCTCAAATTCATAGCTGGAAAACTCCCAACCTTAGTTTCTAAATCTCAAAACTGTATTTATGATTTAATACAATGGCAATTTTTACACAGTTACCTGTTTTCATATTGATATTTCTCATCCATATCAATGTATTCACTCCTGTGGTTAGCACAGAAATGGATTTGATCTTTGTAAATTCATTATGTTATTCTAGATATAATTCTTTAACTTCTTTCCATAATTTAAAATTGAAAAAAGAGTAGAACATCCCCTGGACAGATGTAAACCTTTGTATAATCTGTGTTAGGATTTATTTTTATCATGTGCCAAGAACAGCTAAGATTTTTTAGCTAAGATTTTTGTTTTTAATTTAGAACATTATTTATTTGGGTGACGGCAGTGTGAAGTCTGTGGGAAGAGCTGCTAAAATGTTTTAGCTCAGTGTTACTCTTGGGTTGGTGCTAATGAGAAAAGTAATAGCCATTTCTTTTTTGTTCTATTAGTTTAGAGTTTTAAGTTGTCATTAAGGCACAAACTAGATTTACTTCTCTGACACAGTTTTTATCACATCTGCTAGGCCTGTGTCCCAGGAGGAGTTGTGTAGAGCAGTGAATTCAGCATAGGCCCATTATCTACTGCTTTTGCGTATGTTGTAAAAGGAGCGAGACCTCAGGGAGGCTTGGAGCCTCCTTCCGTGTAATGTCCAAGTCAGATTTGAAGGACTGGTGGCAGGAAAGCTTTGGCCTTGGGGTGTGAATTCTAAGAAACAGAGGCACAATTAAGTTTAAAAAATTCAAGGATTTTGAGCTTGATAATGAAAGATTTTTGTTTTACTAATGCAAGCAGAAAAGTTGCCCATCTGTGCACATTTTTTGTGAGTGTAAAATATTTCAATACTAAGAGCTCTTAAGATGCTTACGAAACATTATTTATTTCAGTGCTCTTTTCACTGTCTAAGGGTTTTTTTTAATAGAACCATCCTGGGGGCAAGTGATGGCCACCACTGAAATGGTGTTATTGTTTCATTCCAGTACCTTTTTTTCCTCTTCTCCATCACCATCTGGGAAAAAGGGGAGAAGTGAGACTTACAGAAAGCTTCCCTACCCTTGTTTTCTAATTGCATGAAGAGATAAGAGTTAATGGATTTTTTAAAAAGTTTTTAAGGAAATGGATGAGCACCTGCTATAAAGTTATATTGGAATGTTGTTTTTATTACAGTATTGCTTTAATACTACTAAATTAAGCTAATTAAATTAATGCTACTAGTCAAATATTGCTGCTATTTGTCAGAAAAAGCTCTTAACATGACTGATTGATTACTAATTTTGTAATATTCAAGAATTATTATCTATTATTCTACCCTAAGAATTATTTTTAGTGCTTAATATTGCTACTATTGCTACTGTACACTGTACAGGTTTTTCACTTAAACGCCTCTTTTCAGAAGTTTATAACATATGCAGTGAAAAGTTACTGTAGGCTGAAACTTGGCATAAAAAGTGTTGGCTGGGGAATATTTTTAAAGGAATTTCTCCCAAATATCTTCAGGGATTTTTCTTTTTAAAGGGAGAGGGAAGGCAAAAGAAATGTGGTTTCACTCATACAGTTGTTTACATTTAATACTTCTCTTAAAAACCAAATTTTGCCAGTGGTTTATTTCCAATGTAAACTAAATATGCTGCTGTTTTCGTTGTGGTTGTGATACCAGTCTTCATATGCAGCATGTTTTTTCTTAAGTTTGAGAATAATATTGCATCTGAATTTTTACTTAACTACATAATTACATGTCGTTACATTGAAGATTGTTAATAATCTGTAATCAAAATAATGTAACTTCATAAAGGGACATGTGCATTATATAATGTAGTAAACATAAAACCCCTAACAAATGCAAAAAAAATTAAGTCTCAAACTCCAATACATAAGCTTTGCTGAGCTCTATTTAACCCTCCCATATTACTTCTAGCTGTGTTCAAGTTTAGGAAGTGACTGAATTTCACATATTATGAGCTTGTCTCACAAGACTCAATATTCTTCAAACTGAAATTTTGATATGTCACTGCCTTTTTGTGTCCATTTTAAACAGACATCTTGTAAAGTGTTGTTCTTAACATTTTAACAAAATATAATTTGTTTCCAGTGGAATGTACTGTGTGTAAGAGGGTGGTATGATTGCTCAGAGCTCCAGTATGAAACTGGAGAAAAGCCTGTTGAGAGCCTTTGGGTTAAGTTTAGAAGTGAGAGCAACAAGGGTGTTGTCATAGTGGGCATGTGCTATAGACCACCAAACCAGGAGGATGAGGTAGATGAGGCTTTCTTCAGACAATTAACTGAAGTTTCCAGAACACAGGTCCCAGTTCTAATGGGGGACTTCAATCACCCTGACATCTGCTGGGAGAGCAATACAGCAGTGCACAGAAAATCCAGGAAGTTTTTGGAGGGTGTTGGGGACAACTTCCTGGTACAACTACTGGAGGAACCAACCAGGTGCCGTTCTCCTCTTGACCTGCTGTTTACAAACAGGGAAGAATTGGTAGGGGAAGTAGAAGTGGATGGCAACCTGGGCAGCAGTGACCATGAGATGGTTGAATTCAGGATCCTCACAAAAGGAAGAAAGGAGAGTAGCAAAATATGGGCCCTGGACTTCAGAAAAGCAGACTTTGACTTCCTTAGGTAACTGATGGGGAGGCTCCCCTGGGAGGCTAATATGAGGGGGAAAGGAGTCCAGGAAAGCTGACTGTATTTAAAAGAAGCCTTATTAAGGGCTCAGGAACAAACCATCCCGACATGCAGAAAGAATAGCAAATGTGGCAGTGAGCTGTAGCTCACGAAAGTTTATGCTCAAATAAATTGGTTAGTCTCTAAGGTGCCACTAGTACTCCTTTTCTTTTTGTGAATACAGACTAACACGGCTGCTACTCTGAAACCTGGACAACACAGTATGGGGAGGAGGTGAGCAGCCCTCAGCGGTGAAAGAACAGGTTACAGACTATTTAGAAAAGCTGGACATGCACAAGTCCATGGGTCCAGATCTAATGCATCCGAAGGTGCTGAGGGAATTGCCTGATGGGATTGCAGAGCCATTGGCCATTATCTCTGAAAACTCGTGGCGAGCGGGGGAGGTCCCGGACAATTGGAAAAAGGCAAATATAGTGCCCATCTTTAAAAAAGGGAAGGAGGAGAACCAGGGAACTACAGACCGGTCAGCCTCACCTCAGTCCCTGGAAAAATCATGGAGTAGGTCCTTAAGGAAACCATTTTGAATCACTTGGAGGAGAGGAAGGTGATCAGGAACAGTCAACATGGATTCACCAAGGGCAAGTCATGCCTGACCAACCTGATTGCCTTCTATGATGAGATAACTAGCTCTGTGGATATGGGGAAAGCTTTTGATATGGTCTCCCACAGTATTCTTGCCAGCAAGTTAAAAAAGTATGGATTGGAGGAATGGACTATAAGGTGGATAGAAAGTTGCCTCGATTGTCAGGCTCAACGGGTAGTGATCAACGGCTCGTTGTCTAATTGGCATCCGATATGAAGTGGAGTGTCCCAGGGGTCAGTCCTGGGGCCAGTTTCGTTCAACATCTTTATTAATGATCTGGAGGATGGTGTAGATTGCACCCTCAGCAAGTTCACAGATGACACTAAGCTGTGGGGAGAGGTAGATACACTGGAGGGTAGGGATAGGGTCCAGAGTAACCTAGACAAATTGGAGGATTGGGCCAAAAGAGATCTGATGAGGTTCAACGAGGACAAGTGCAGAGTTCTGCACTTAGGACGGAAGAATCCCATGCACTGCTACAGGCTGGGGACCGACTGGCTAAGCATCAGTGCTGCAGAAAAGGACCTGGGGATTACAGTGGATGAGAAGCTGGATATGAGTCAACAGTGTGCCCTCGTTGCCAAAAAGGCTAACGGCATATTGGGCTGTATTAGTAGGAGCATTGCCAGCAGATTGAGGGACGTGATTATTCCCCTCTATTTGGCACTGGTGAGGCCACATCTGGAGTATTGCGTCCAGTTTTGGGCCCCACACGACAGAAACGATGTGGACAAATTGGAGAGAGTCCAGTGAAGGGCAACGAAAATGATTAGAGGACTGGAACACATGACTTATGAGGAGAGGCTGAGGGAACTGGGATTGTTTAGTCTGCAGAAGAGAAGAGTGAGGTGGGATTTGATAGCAGCCTTCAACTACTTGATGGGGGTTCCAAAGAGGATGGAGCTTGGCTGTTCTCAGTGGTGGCAAATGACAGAACAAGAGGCAATGGTCTCTAGTTGTTGTGGGGGAGGCCTAGGTTGGATATTAGGAAACACTATTTCACTAGGAGGGTGGTGAAGCACTGGAATTGGGTTACCTAGGGAGGTGGTGGAATCTCCATCCTTAGAGGTTTTTAAGGCCCGGCTTGACAAATTCCTGGCTGGGATGATTTAGATGGTTTTGGTCCTGCTTTGAGCAGGGGGTTGGACTAGATGACCTCCTGAGGTCTCTTCCAACCCTAATGTTCTATGATTCTATGATTGCATACAATTTAATAACGTACTGACTGCTTAGGTTTAGATTTAAGTAAGTAAAGAAGTTAATATTCAAGATCTCTTTTGCCGACAGGGCATTGGCATGAAGTTCACACATATTTTGTAGGCCATATAATTTATAGTGCTCCAAATTGTTCTGAACTCAGACGTTTTTTAAAACGTGGTTCTAAATAGGGTTGTCATCAGTTCTAAGTAGAAGTGTGTTTTGGTGAGCTGGCAACTGAATTGTTTAATTTTTAAACCTGATATTCCACATTAATATTTAAAGATTTAATAACAAATTGTTATGTTAAAAGTATTCTGAGAAAAGTTGAGTATAAAAATAGGCTAGCTATTTTTGTGACTGTGGAAGTAAATTACAAAAATAGCCATATTTCTTTAAATTTTGTAGAAAGAATATTCAATTTATTAATAAAACTTCACCTCTCAAATCAGTGTACTTTAATGTGTTAAAGTAGGATCAGCAACTCCATTATAAAATGTTAACATTTTCACTATGCTTATAGTTGTTGTGCAACGTGTCTGCTTGGGAGCAATGTGTAAAACCTGTTTTTTAAGACCTATTTGCCCCTATTTCTTACAGATGTGTGTTGCTTTAAAGAATCTAATTTGCACTTGGACAGTAGCACTCAGAGTTTGTAAAATTAAATTGTTCTGTTATGATGTTGTCAGCTAAAATGGCTCTTACCAAGGTCACAAAAAGCTACTTCATTTCAGCTGTCCCTTGATGTGAAGATGATGTCTGCCAAGGGGATTCATTGGTGGGTTTTTAAGTGGCTGAGGAGCCCAATTCTTGCCCTGCAGATTTTCCCGCAGAAGTGACAGGTGTAATCTTGGAGGAGACATAGTTGTTGGCTGGACTGTTGTGCCCTTTCTTTCCTTTGTCGCTTCTCTGTCTCATGAGCATGTCTGTTCTCCTCAAAGTGAGCTGTGGCTTGGTGTATGGTGTGGCGCTGCTGTGTTCTGTTCTGCTCCAAGCCCTCCCAGTTTGTTGGGTTGGTGCCTCCCTCTTTAAGGTGTTCTTTCAGTATGTCTTTGAAGCGCTTCCTCTGCCCTCCGCGGGCCCTTCTTCCCTGACTTAACCGAGAGAAGAGTACTTGCTTCGGGAGGTAAGTGTCAGGCATACATACACAGTGACCAGCCCATCGGAGTTGGTGTTTCATGACCTGCACTTCTATATTGCTGATGTTGGCTGCAGAGAGAACGCTGATGTTAGTGCGTTGGTCTTCCCAGCTGATCCTAAGAATCTTCCTGAGGCAACGCTGCTGGAACCACTCCAGCCTCTTGAAATGTCATCTGTAGGTTACCCAGGTCTCACACCCTTAGGGAAGGGTGGGGATGACAACTTGTAAACAGCCACCTCTTGGTCAAGTCAGGGATCACGTTCTCATCCTCCTTGATCACATTCTCCTCCCTCCATGACACTTTGCTTTCTTCCTCCTCCTCCTGTCACTCCAACTGTTTTATAGTGTCTCCTCTTTGCTTCTTCTGTGTCCCTCAATCTGTCCTTGAACCGCTTTTGTTTTCCCTCTACACTTTATTGCATGGGGGAAATTCATCTGTGTTGACAGCTTCAGCTACCATGTCTGCCTGAATGACTTGCAAAGTATCTTTGTGCTCCCAACCTCTTTCTCCTCTGTTCAGTTTTGCACCTCTGACAGCCTTGCCAAAATCTGATCCTTGTTTAAGGTCAATGTGGTAAAACCAAATTTCATACCTTCTTCTTCCCTATCTTTTTTTTAATCACTGGCTCAATTATCCTCCCCATGTAACAGGTCATATTTGTCTAGTCTTACTCATTCTCCTTCAACATCCAAATCCACTCCTTCCCCCCCCCCCCCCGTCAAGGTTCCTTCCCCACTTTGAACTCTAGGGTACAGATGTGGGGACCTGCATGAAAGATCCCCTAAGCTTATTCTTACCAGCTTAGGTTAAAAACTTCTACAAGGTACAAACTTTGCCTTGTCCTTGAACCCTATGCTGCCACTACTGAGCGTGTTAAACAAAGAACAGGGAAAGAGCCCACTTGGAGATGTCTTCCCCCCAACATATCCCCCAAGCCCTACACCCCCTTTCCTGGGGAAGGCTTGATAAAAATCCTCACCAATTTGCACAGGTGAA
Organism: Natator depressus; assembly: GCF_965152275.1. Classification (NCBI taxonomy): domain Eukaryota; kingdom Metazoa; phylum Chordata; order Testudines; family Cheloniidae; genus Natator; species Natator depressus. The sequence goes on along the minus strand of NC_134249.1, from coordinate 23,509,967 downwards.
CACAGACCCAAACCCTTGGATCTTAAAAACAATGAAAAAGCAATCAGGATCTTAAAAGAAGAATTTTAATTAAAGAAAAAGTAAAAGAATCACCTCTGTAAAATCAGGATGGTAAATGCCTTACAGGGTAACCAGATTCAAAACATAGAGAATCCCTCTAGGCAAAACCTTAGGTTACAAAAAGACACAAAAACAGGACTATACATTCCATTCAGCACAGCTTATTTACCAGCCATTTAAACAAACGGAAATCTAACGCATTTCTAGCTAGATTACTTACAAACAAGTTCTAATACTCCATTCCTGTTCTGTTCCCGGCAAAAGCGTCACACAGACAGACAGATCCTTTGTCTCCCCCCCCCCCCCCCCCCCCGCTTTGAAAGTGTCTTGTCTCCTCATTGGTCATTTTGGTCAGGTGCCTTCGAGGTTATCTTAGCTTCTTAACCCTTTACAGGTGAAAGGGTTTTGCCTCTGGCCAGGAGGGATTTTATAGCTCTGTATACAGAAAGGTGGTTACCCTTCCCTTTATATTTATGACACCCCCAATTTTTATTTTTTATATAATCTCGAATGTCCATACTTTTCTCTACATCCCACTGCTAAACTCTTGCCCACGCTTTGGGTAATATCTCTTTTTGTGTCTTGTTTCTCCCTGGTCTCTTGCTTGGCTCCCTTTCAGTCCATCTAAGTATAGGTAACTTAACCATCTTCCTCCGTGTCACTTCCCTTTTCTGACTCAACTCACCTTTCTCCATGAGTTTCAAGCTTCTTGTCTTCACTTTCATGACCTTTCACCACTTCCCTTCTTGCTATACTTGACTTTGTATCCATCTCCTATTCATCCCTGTGCCTTTTTCTGTGGCATATCCTATGCCTGGAACAGTGTCCTCTGTTCTTGCACCAAAATGATCACCCAAGTTCATCCTTGGAACACCTTTTTCTGCAAAGCCTTTCTATCTCAAGCCACAGATGGCTGTGACGGAAGTGGGGTTTGAGGAGGGCAGTGCGGAAATGAAGAAAACACAATACCACTTGAAGGATTATATAACCCCAGTCATTGTTTTGTGAATAAGCACATATGAATGGCCATACTGGATCAGATCAATGGTCCATCTAGCCCAGTGTTTTGTCTTGTGACAGTAACCAGTGCCAGATTCTTCAGAAGGAATCTTAGATGATAAACTCCATGGGGTATGTACCTGTTTTTCCTGTATGTATTGTACAGAGATTATGAAAAATGCTGTTTAATAAATACTAAATAACTTGAAGAAATAAAAATCTGAACTATTAAAGTATTACTATTAACTACATCATCTGTGCATAAATGTTTCTATGGATAAGCATTTCAACACGGGGTATTGTGTATGGTGGGTTATGCTCTGGGATAACAGGGTAATTCATCAATGAGGCAGGAACGAAGAGAGATTTGCATAGAATCATAGAATATCAGGGTTGGAAGGGACCTCAGGAGGTCATCTAGTCCAACCCCCTGCTCAAAGCAGGACCAATCCCTAACTAAATCATCCCAGCCAGGGCTTTGTCAAGCCTGACCTTAAAAATATCTAAGGAAGGAGATTCCACCACATCCCTAGGTAACGCATTCTGGTGTTTCACCACCCTCCTAGTGAAAACGTTTTTCCTAATATCCAACCTAAATCTCCCCCACTGCAACTTGAGACCATTACTCCTTGTTCTGTCATCTGCTACCACTGAGAACAGTCTAGAGCCATCCTCCCTGGAACCCCCTTTCAGGTAGTTGAAAGCAGCTATCAAATCCCCCCTCATTCTTCTCTTCTGCAGACTAAAAAATCCCAGTTCCCTCAGCCTCTCCTCATAAGTCATGTGTTCCAGTCCCCTAATCATTTTTGTTGCCCTCCGCTGGACTCTTTCCAATTTTTCCACATCCTTCTTGTAGTGTGGGGCCCAAAACTGGACACAATACTCCAGATGAGGCCTCACCAGTGTCGAATAGAGGGGAACGATCACGTCCCTCGATCTGCTGGCAATGCCCCTACGTATACATCCCAAAATGCCATCGGCCTTCTTGGCAACAAGGGCACACTGTTGACTCATATCCAGCTTCTCGTCCACTGTAACCCCTGGTCCTTTTCTGCGGAACTGCTGCCTAGCCATTCGGTCCCTAGTCTGTAGCGCTGCATTGGATTCTTCCGTCCTAAGTGCAGGACTCTGCACTTGTCCTTATTGAACCTCATCAGATTTCTTTTGGCCCAATCCTCCAATTTGTCTAGGTCCCTCTGTATCCTATCCCTACCCTCCAGCGTATCTACCTCTCCTCCCAGTTTAGTGTCATCTGCAAACTTGCTGAGGGTGCAATCCACACCATCCTCCAGATCATTTATGAAGATATTGAACAAAACTGGTCCGAGGACCGACCCTTGGGGCACTCCACTAGATACCGGCTGCCAACTAGACATGCATGATTCAGTGTATGGAGTTCCAATGGTCTGTTGTACTAAAACTTATGTCTCAAAAGTTTTTAATTTCAGATAAATATAACTAGAAACTGTTGTGGTGAGAAGTTTACATGTGCATGATACCATTATGATCCATTAGTTAAATCCAGTGATGAGCTGCCAAAATCTTAACAACCGGTTCCCTCTTCACCCCACGAGGGGGTCGTTGCCCACCCCCGTCCCCTGGGACTCCTGCCCCACCCACCCCCCTCCCGTGTCCCCTGACTGCCCCACCCCCCCGCCCGAACTCACCTCCGCTCTGCCTCCCTGGGCCTGAGCGGGAAGCCGCCGCTTGCTTCTCAGCCTGCCCCGGCTTCCCGCGCGAACAGCTGATTCGCGGGAAGCCGGGGAGGGGGGGCGGAGAAGCAGAGCAGGGCGGCGTTTAAGGGTGGAGGCGGAGCGGAGGTGAGTTGGAGCCTGGGGTGGGGCGGGGAGGTGCCGGTGGGTGCTCTGCACCCACCAAATTTTCCCCTTGGGTGCTCTGGAGCACCCATGGAGTCAGTGCCTAAGGCGCCACTTTTGGCCGGTTAAATTTAGAAGCCCTTTTAGAACCGGTTGTCCCTCGTGGAACAACCAGTTCTAAAAGGGCTTCTAAATTTAACAACCGGTTCCAGCGAACCGGTGCGAACCGGCTCCAGCTCACCACTGGTTAAATCTACCTTAAAACTTTTTTAGACATTAGTGGTTTCACTATGGTTTGTCCTGGTTACTGAACGCTCTCTGCCCTTTTCACTATTATTTGGTGTTATTTTATGTTCCCACCCTCTCCTTATGTATAATCCCACTTAAAAATTGAATCAAAATCTATCCTGACACAATCTAAGAAATACAGAGTTAATGTTTAGATCACTGCAGCTTGCGCAGCACACATGGTACCGGTACGTAGTGTCACATTCAGCTCAGAGACCCGTGCAAAGAGTAAGCACAGAGTAGCAATTTAAAAACAAAGTTTCAACATTCATTTGGAAATTCCTTTCACCTTGTTGTTTTGTTCATTACAGTGATGTCCTTTTGAGTGTTCATCTGTGAATGTTTTTCTCAACAGTAAAGACATAGTGACTGTTAGTAAAACACAGTTTCTCACTGCAGATTAGTTTGGTAGTTTTTTAGCTACAAAATACAATTTTGTTTAGATTTCATTTGAACAGAGGAAATAAAGGAGTTAGGTCTGTTTGTAAAGCGTTAGCAATGACTCTGGGAAAAGACACTACAGAAATGCAAGGTAGTTATGTTACCTGTGATTGTTTGCAGGATTCTCTTCTAACCCCTTCCCTTCACATATGCACACAACCTGTATGAAATGTTCAGTCTCATTATTAATTATTCCAATTAACTTAATTGAATTCAGCCTTCAAAGATTCCCTTCCAGACAGTACTGTGATGAATAAAATTATAAATGTAGAACCTCACCTGGCTTTGTCATCTAATGGTTGAGAAGTTGAATGCTGGAAGGGAGGCTGGAGTGCTCTATACTAGTCTGGGAAGTGCCAATGTTCCTTCCGCTAGAGAGCTGCCTGCCTTCTCTCCTGGCCAGAAAGCAAGGAATGTTAAAATGTCTGAGTCAATGTACAGTATGCAGTAAGTGTATACTAAATTCACAGGTGATCAAACAAGTATTTTTATCAGCAAATTCCAATTTATTGCATGTAAGCCACTTTCATCTTACTACATTGAATTGTGTAAGATACAAGCATAGACTCTGTGTATTGAACAAATACATGTTTGAATATTTTTATAACCCCTACTTCCCATACACCTTTAAGTATTATTTGGGGTGGGGGTTGGAGGTAGGTTCAGAGATTGCCTCCTTCATAAATTGCCCTGTAGTACAAAAGGGCTGAATGCTGTATCCTTGTCTCATTTATTTTGAAACTTTGCTTCTGAAACCAAACTTAATCAATGAGCTCTGTGTTGTCTCCGATAAGTTGTGTGTAGGCTATATTGATCGGGGAGGATTTTAGAAAAACCTTATGGGGTTTATAATGTCAGCAGTGTTTTGATTATGAAAAGAGTTGGAACCTGGGGACATGGAACCAGGTGGTGTATGTCCTGAAGCCAGTGGTGACACAGCTAGACTGAATCCCTCATGGGACACAGTTCATGCCCTGCACTTTAACTGTGGTGACTGGCTGCTATGGATGCACTTTTTCCTCATTAAAATGTTAAAAATCAAACTGCATATAAAAAGAATTGTGAAAATGTATACTTGGGAATTGATCCAGAAAACTGGCACCTGATGCCCTTGAGACCTTGATTTCAGCTATTGAGTCATTTACATTTTATCCACTCTGTATTTTTTTACATCTTGTGTGGTGGTGATTGTTGGGGAGGGATAAGGAGGTGTTTAAGCAGTTTTTCCTATTGGAAAATAGACGTGAGGAAGTAGAGTAAGAAAACAAGGCTATTGATACCACCTCTATTGCCTTGCATGTCAGCTTAAAAGAAATTATAAAGCAAAGTAAGTATTAGAAAAAATGTTAGTTTTGTCTTAATACTCTTTTTACAGTAGCCTAGTGGGATCCTAAAGAGATTTTGGTCCTCCTATGGTTCTGCCACAAATAGTCATACACCCAAAACAACTCCTATGGGAATTTATTTTCACATGAGCATTGCTGACTTTTAAACAGAGCAAGGTACAAAATACACACTAATAAATGTACAGTAATTAATACGAAACTCAGAGCAAAATTTTGAGAACTCTTTTAATGTTCTTACTCTTTGCACCTGGATAACCATTGTTTTAGGAATGCAAAACTATTTTAGATAATAACTTCACTAATTATGAAGATCTGTTTTTTAAAGAGTTTATCTGTGTATTTTTAAATTTAAACCTATTAGTGGGCAGTCCTCACCCCCAAAATGTAAACTAAGGGAAATGCATATGTGATGTAATGTGCAACGGGATGTATCCTTTATACTCAGTAAACAAACTGGAGATCTACAGCTTCAAAATGCTGTAAGAGTTAGATTTATTTATTTATTTATTTATTTATTATTACAAAGCCACACAAGGATGATGACATATGCCAATGCATGCAGCTTGGGCACATTTTCTAACAAGTGAGATTTTAATTTTAATTCTGTGCTTTGGAAGATATGCAATATCAAGAAGGAAGTGCAAATTAGGTTCTGAATGATTTGTGTGTTGCATTGTCCCTGTAGTAACACAATGCTGATAGTATGGTACAATGTATGTTACAAATGTGTTATTTTATTATGTGGATATTTGTACTTGTAAGTATAACAAATATTAAATCTTATTTCAGCGTGGTAATAGAAAGCAATATATTCTACCATATTAGGGTAACTATGATGAGCTGTTTAAAAAGCCTGGCCTATTATCTTTTAACATTGCTGTATATTAAAATTCCCTCTAGCAACCTTGCAGTGTTCTTGCTCTTAAAAATAGTAGTTTTGCAAATGCAGTCATTATGTCAAGCAGAATTTTTAAATTAATTAATAAGGCCAATAAATAGTTTTCGTTTTGAACCTATCAGCACTCCATTTCAGTTTGCTATACTTCATGTAATAGATATGGGCTTTGTGTAAGATTTAGGGCAAATGTGCAAGATTTAGATTTGGAAGTCATGGGGTTTTTTATGCATAAGCAAGGCAGCAAATGGAGGGTCAGATCCTGCTATCAGATCTGCACAGATGGGTCTTTTGAAGACAGTAGGGCTCTGCACAAGGACGGAACCATTTATATGGATCATATTGCAAAATCAGGACAGTATTTTATAAATCAAGTCTTATATTATTTATGCCAACAACAGGTTACATTTTATGCATAATATTTTTCAAAACTTGGGGTCAACCTTGAACCTGTGGTTTCTCTGTAGGTGTCTTGTTGAAATTGCAAGGGGGAGAGCTGAATGCTTAGCACTGAATTTTTCAACAAACCCTTCCTTAAAAAGAGATGTTAAATATTTTTACCAAACATATGCCAAGAAGGGAAATTCCCCTTATCAGTCCCTACATTAATTCTTAACTAGAAACGTGGTAAATTATAAACTATCTAGAAACCTCCGGAAGGGTACAATATGAAAAATTGAACTTGAAACTATAGTAAAGAATGGGGTATGTTCAATTGAATTATGTAGGAGGAACATGCTCTTACAGGGGAAGTCAATATACTTTCTGCTTCATTGAATCGGTTATTAGATTGATGTGGTTTATTTGTTCAATGAGGGAGTTGGTTATAAAAATAAATGAAGCAAGAAGCATCAATTCAGCTGGCACTGATAATTTATTATTATTGGTCACAAAGTTCTTCATTTGTAAATTGATCCTTTATTTATCAAATTGGCTATGATTTGCCTTAGGCAGTCTTGTTTCAGTTTGAAGCAAAAAGAAAAATCTAGTTTTGAGATTTCAATATGAAGGGAAAGAGAACAGGCAATGAAATGAAGTGGAAAATGTTAGTAAACTAGTAAAGATTTGTGGTGGATTTTGTGTTAGGGAATTATAGCTTTGAAAGGGTGTGTATATATGTGTGTGTGTGTGTGTATATATATATATATATATATATATATATATATATAATACTTTGCCTGTGAGTTGCTGGAAATCTTGTAACACACCTTTCTACCTTGCCAATTTCATGACAATGTTTTTCGTTAGTGAATGAGATTTTTAATAATTAAACATTACATGAAAACTTCATGCAGCGCTGAAGCTTTGTTTGCTTTATTAAAGTACAGCGTATAAATAAGGAATTCTAATAAAATCCATTCACACTTCAGGCTTCCTTACTAATAGATAGATGCAATTTTTCTTTAACATTTCCTATTAGACCAATGGGTTTTATCTTTTTTTTTCCCTATTGATGTTGGGAAGCATTTTCTAATCCCACAGACCCCTGTTCCTAGGTAACAAGCAAAAGCTGTGCCAGCAGAAGCGGTCCTGCCAGGCCAAACCCATGTGGTTTGGTGTTATTCACTATGATCCATATGGTCAGGCTAGAGATTGTCCCCAGAGGGGTGTTAACACTCAACAACCCAACCTCCTCCTTCCCTTTGGAGCTTTGCTGGATGGCTCCTGCTGCTTACCCATGTGTGAATCTTGATTAATTTTTCATTTTTAATGAAGTTTGATCGTGTTTATTATTTCACATGATTGACTGCCTGGTACTCCTTCCGTGTAATTGATAAAACGAATATTTCTTCATCTGTCTTCTATTTCTTCAGGGCAAAATTGTGAGATTATATGCGGTGGTTAATGTTAGATTTATTGGTCCCATTAGATGTATAAATTATCTCTTTTTCTCTCCACAGGAAGTTCTACAGACTTTGACCAAGTTTTGTTTCCCCTTCTGTGTGGACAGGTAGTGTTAGATTTTCAAACTTTACGAGAAAAAATCTTGTCAATAAAACTGCTGCAGAAAATAAAAACCATACCACTCTTAATGTTCTGTCTGTTTGACTGATTTAAAGCACCCAAATGCAAATTATAGTTGCAATATCCCCTTTTCTTGAGGATTTTATGGGCACCGTCAAAAAAGTTTAAAAGCTAGAACTGTGCATTGGCAGGAGTCAAAATGCATTTTCTTCTATTTTTAAACAAGATTTGGATGCTAAAATTAAATGTTGCTAATTTAATATATTCTAAGAATGGTTAATGCTAAGAATCCCTGAAGAATTTAGGGGAAAGTTGGCAGTTGTGTTGTGGATATTTAACATAGTTTGTGACTTGTTTAGGGGAGTTAAATAAGGACTAGATTACTTGGCAAGTTAATATTTTCTATTGGAAATATTTAATTATTGGATTTTAAAAACATACGAATTGCTTTTTGTTTACTTTTTGAAAATAGAATTATTTTAACCAATTTCATGGAGATTGTAAATATTCATATTCTGAAATGATACACGATTGTTCAAATCGCACAACAGCAACAAAAAATTGGTTGACAGCATTAGTTTTACAACAATTAATATTCTGAACTTTTTTGACTGTAAGCTCAAACTGATGCTAATCACAATGACTAGACCATTATAAGAACATGTTTTGCTCATTTTAGTTGCATTTGCATGATTCCTACAGTAGGAATGAGTTTTTCTGCATAAATTGTATTTATTTGCAATTCATAACTCCTTTATTTTTCCTCCGAGCAATTGTTCACCTATCATTTTTATCCCACAGGCCAGCCTGAATATGTATGATAACTCAGTATCTTCTTTTTAAAAGGAAAATAAAAAAACCTGTTGCTGTGGAATGGGGGTAAATACAGAACTTAGATAGTTTTATTGCATCCTTAGAAAAACTCACCTTTATTTAGAGAGATGAGGTGGGCAAGCTAATATCTTTTGTTGGACCAACTTCTGTTGGTGAGAGGGACAAGCTTTTTAGCCACACAGAGCTCTTTTTCAGGTCTGCAAAAGGTAATTCTGTGTGTGTAAAATGGTGTGGCTCAAAAGCTTGTTTCTCTCACCAACAGAAGTTGGTCCAATAAAAGATATTACCTCACCCACCTTGTCCCTCTAATATCCTGAGGCTGACATGGCTACAACACTGCATACACTTTTATTTAGACATTCTTAACAATTGCTAATTAGTAACTTAATCACACATGCACATGCACAGTCTTAGTTGGTACAGAATCTTTTAGTCTCTAGGGCATTGTCTTGAATATGGGCCAATTCAATAGTGACTAAAAGTTATTATCATTGGAAAGCTCTTCACTGGCCTTTGTGGAATTAGTTGCTCTCAGTCCAGTTCCTAGAGGACAGGTGTCCACATAATAAAACCACACCACAGTTTGTCCTCCTTATTGGTAATCTCAGCTGAATGGGCTATGCAGACTGAGCTGTCCTTTCAACCCTAGAGGTGGTCCCTCCAGGTCAGGGTTGAGAGACATTGGCGAGGCACTGCTAGGGGGAAGCTTGCATTGCTGCTGCCTGTGCGGTACCTGACCGGGATGAATAGAAGATTCCAGTCTCTTGGCTGTCAAAATGAGTCTTTTCACCAACATTTACAGACTTTAAAAAAATTTTCACTTAAAAGGACAATCTCTTAAACACCACAAACATTTCTGCTATTTTACATTTATTCTTTTGACTGATCTTGCTTCCCTCTCTTTGTAAGAGTGTCATGATATGTTTTTGTTTTCCTGAATGTTTCATATTCATTGTACATGTAGAAGGGCAGCTTCATTTTTAATAGAAACATTTGTGCCTACTTTACATAGGCATATTTAGGTTTGGTATAATTTGATTTTATTTATAATTTTGACAGGGCAATATCAATGTTTATTTTAAAGAATTTATGAAATTTTTTATCAATTTAATTTTTCAATTGGGCAAATTTATGTGTTTTAAGCACTTTATTTGTATTTAAATTTTCACAATTGCTCAATAATGGGAGAGTGAGACAATAATTATTTAATGACAGTAGATGTTGAGATTCAAAAATTAAAGGATTGTAACTGTTAAGACACAAGTTGTCAGCATCATGTGTCAAAATATAGAAAGTAAATATCCTTAAATCAAACCCTAATAAGTTCTCAAGCAGCATTTTTCTTACTTTGCCTATATGAACATTTTGATTATTATTGATGGAAATATATTTTCATTGGTTTGTCTGTGTACGGTGAAATTGATGTTTATTGACCCCTACAAATCAAAATCTAATCCATCCTAGCCTAGGCATATTGTCCCTTGTTTTCTCACTTTGCCAATTATGTAAAATTTTTGGGAAAAAATTTAAAAATTTATATATTTTGTGCAAATGGCAAGAACAGAACAGAAACTAAATCTGTGATTGGCTGAAATGTGATTCAGCTGTTTAGCCGCACTCTGAGTGCCCTCTTATCTCTCCTAAGATCATTGATATTGGAGATCAGAAACACCTTTAAGCAGACATTGATTTTCTGAGACCAGTTAAAGAGAGTTCTCCAGCAACATATTAAATATTTTCTCCAATTTTAAATGACGCAGGCAATGGGTTTCCAATACTCCACACTGTATTTAGGAATCTTCATATACTGAGGATGTGACAAGTGTACTACTACATCTCTTCCCTTTCCCCAACCCAAAAATATATCAAGTGGCACTGAACAAGTGGTATCTACTTACAAGGTTAACTTTACTTTTAAGAATGAATCACATGCGGAATCTGCACATCTAATCACTTTAGCAGCCAATTACAAATGAGAGAGAGAACACACATTTAATCAGTGAAACGCAAATATATTAAATACAGGTTTATAATTACCAAAGAAAAATGAAAAGATACTATTGATTCACAGTTGCAAGTTGCTTTCCTGGACTTTGGCTACAATCAAGTATAGTATCAGATAAATATGTAGTGTTCTCTCTGAAAGGCTATATCTGGAATTTGCAGGGAGATAGGCAAGACCTATAAGATTAAACCTGTTTCCAACTGCTGTAATCCAACAGCTGATCTCTTTTATATCCATTTACATTACACTATATTTGAAATAAAAATGAAATTATTGAACAACTGGCCACATAATTAAATGAGTTCTGAATTTATTGCTGCAATCCCTCCACCCCCAATATTCTCAGTAAATACTTTGTCTGGCATCTTAAGTCAAGAAAATATTTCTTCTATAAGTGATTTCCTCCTCAGTTCAATGTTAGAGGGATTTTAACCTCCTGTATATGCCTGAAGAAATGTATATTTGATCAGATCTCCAGTTATCCGCATTCTTACTCTTTGGTTTTTGTGCAATAAAAGTTGCTCTTCTGAACAAAGCAATCGAGAAAAACATTAATCCTGTTTCATTATAGGTCTTTTAAATAGTTTCCAGTTGCTAGGTTTCCATTTTCTTAGTTGTAGGTGTAGTATTAGATTCTATCTGTAACAGTGGAGATGTTTAGTGTCAGAAATTTTTCAGTAACTAGACAGTTATAGTGTTCTCTATAGGATGTCAGTGATTCTGTGGTTCAAGACTTTCCCAGAGCACCAGAAAGATAGTATGATTTTGTATGGGTAGGAACAGATGCTGACATAAGAGATCAGAGATGCTTCATTATCGGAAGATGTAAACCTTTCAGTCACCACCTCACAGGCCCAAAGTACACAATTATAATTCACTGGTAAAATTCTTTCTATAGTAAAGGACACCTTATCTCTGGGAATGTCATAGCCATGATTAAATCTTGTCATTTAAACTCAAAGACTGCAAGTATTATGCATTAAGATCTGACTTGTGGAGGTCACATTAAAAATGAATGAGACACTTGCAAATTCTAGCAAATTTTTCCTCTGGGTTCGTAATACTACACCTGTTTAGAGAATGGGTCTCAAGAGCAGGAACATTTCAGATGTCCTGTTCTTCCAACTATGCGTTTATTGTTGGTATTACCTCTTCAACAAATAGAAGCCAAGGAGTTGCTAAAGGCAACATCTTGGTCTCTCCAAAGTCCTTTTAATTTAGCCATAGCAATTTCAGACAACTGGATATCAAAAACTAAAGGACTGTTCAAACTTCTTACAGAGCACATCTTCAGGATGATGAAAATAATTCATTGAGACTTTAAAGCTAATCACAAGCCTTTGAAGTGTATATCATGAACATCTAATTGCAAAATTGCCTTATTTTGTGTGCTGAAGGCTTTAGTACACATTGAGGCATCTAAATTTGCACCATTGCCACTAACACACTTTATACGGGAGCATCCATTTTCTACTGAGTAATTTGAAGCATCTTCAAAACTTTGTGAAGTCCCTCTGGAAAGGAAGAAAATTGTGCAGCGTAGTTATCCTGAAAGCATGAATCTGTAAGAATATGAAGAACTTTGGAACCACCAAACTCAACATTAATAGCCTTTTTTCATACATACAATAAGAGTGAGGCAAAAGTTATTGGTTATAGGCCATGAAGTCTCAAGAGCTTTCTGCTGGAAATGTTCATTTTGAGTTGCACTGGCTTTGAGATGTGCAATCTAATTTGATAATGTCTAAATTACACTCAGAGCATAGATGATATTCAATATTATCCACACTGTAGCTGAGAACGCATCTAAAGTCAAGGAAACATAATGATCCTAATGGACAAATTCAATAACGCTGTATCTTGCAGCAAGTAGGAAGAGGAGCTGATTCAATCTTGCCAGGTTAGGAAAACTTCAGTGCACAGAAGAATAATATTCTGGCAGGCAGATTGAATTGCTTGTCAAATGGACCTCACAAGTGAGCATTAAACCAGTATGACAGAGACAGGAGACATCTCAAATGAGGGAGAAACCACTAAAATGTCCCCCCCCCCCCCAAGAGGTCATAATGGTGTTTTTTAAAAGAAAAATCTTCCATATAAGACATGGCTTAAAAGCACCATGCTGTTATCTGTCCCTTGGGGTTAAATTACTTCCCTGTAAATGCTAGGGTGACATATCTAAATTACTTCCTTGTAAATGCTTGGGTGAAATATAGAGATGGGAAAATGCATAATACTAATACCTCTTCTATGCCCAATACCTCTTCTATGGCTATTCTCCAACTACTGGAGATGGTCATGCCCAGTCCAGTTAAACTTGGATCAGTCTGAACCTGCTCTCTGGAATCAGGGATACATCTGTCTGTGGTTACTTTATGTGACAAAGTTCTTCCTCTACCTTGGTGGGTACTGCGCTTTTTGGCAGATTTGCTCACTTCAGAGCTTCATGGCAGCCCTCAGTTTGGCTGCTTCTGCGAGAGGCTCAAACCTGCTGTACACTCAGCTAACCTGATCACTGGCCAGCATGGGGGAAATGGAGAACAATCTCCACAGTCTCTGTTGTCCCACGAAGTGGGTCGGGGACAGGCCAGATCCCTTTCCAAATTAGACCTTCCCTTCTGGTGTTGCTCACAGACCAGGTCAACTCCTCCTGTGTCCGATCAGGAGTTGGGGGAATGGGGAGAACCTGGGCCTGCCCTCTACACTGGGTTCTAGTCCAGGACCCAGCCCAGGACCCTGTGGATAGTAGCTGTCTACATCTCCTGTAACAGCTGCATGACAGCTGCAACTCCCTGAGCTAGTTCCCCCTGGCCTCCCCCCAGCACCTTCTTTATCCTCACCACAGGATTTTCCTCCTGAAGCCTGATCACACTTGTACTCCTCGGTCCTCCAGCAGCACGCCTTCTCACTCCCTGTTCCTTGCACGCCCTCCACTAACTGATGAGAGGTCCTTTTTAAAACAGGTATCCTGATTAGTCTGCCTGCCATAATTGATTCTAGTATGTTCTTAATTGGCTCCAGGTGTCTTAATTAGCTTGCCTATCTTAGTTGGTTCTAGCAGGTTCGTGATTGCTCTAGCGCAGCCCCTGGTCTGGTCACTCAGGGAACAGAAAACTATTCATCCAGTGGCCAGTATATTTGCCTTCTACCAGACTCCTGTACCCCACTGGCCTGGGTCTGTCACATTTAAAAATCGTTTTAGAATTTACACCTAAGCAGGTGGAGAGGGGAGGTTTGTGGTACTTTGTCTTGGGAATTAAACAGGCCTTTTTCCATATAACATCATTTGGAACAAAAAGAAAAGGAAAAGGAGTACTTGTGGCACCTTAGAGACTAACCAATTTATTTGAGCATAAGCTTTCGTGAGCTACAGCTCACTTCATCGGATGCATACGATGAAGTGAGCTGTAGCTCACGAAAGCTTATGCTCAAATAAATTGGTTAGTCTCTAAGGTGCCACAAGTACTCCTTTTCTTTTTGCGAATACAGACTAACACGGCTGTTACTCTGAAACCTATCATTTGGAACAGAAGCTGATTTAAATGATAGGTTACAGACTACAGTTGCTAGTTCTGCAGTTTCACAATTCAGTTTCTTCGGAACTCTCAAGTGAATCTGGTCTTGGTGACTTATTACTGTTTAGTTTATCAATTTGTTCCAAAACCTCCTTTTAATGACACCTCAATCTGGGACAGTTCCTCAGATTTGTCACCTAAAAAGAATGGCTCAGGTTTGGGAATCTCCCTCATGTCCTCAGTAGTCTTATCAGAGAGGCTGTAATCTAAAAAGAGATAATGAGGGAGGTAAAATGTTCAGTAACCATTGGCACATGGCTTGTGAATTCCAAAGTGATCTTTTAAATATACACATTTTAAAAAATTGCATGTTCCAAAATGGTTTCTTTGCACGCTACTGAAATACAAATAACCTGCCCATTCACCAAGCATTATCTAAATCAAGGTTTGATTAAAAAGATAGTACCCCATGATGCTTAAGCTTATTACCTATGCTTTCTCTGCTAACTTGTTTTTTAATAAACAAGTTCCTCCCTTCCATAGATGAGGACTGCTTCTTCTCTTTTCCATAATTTTAACTGTGAGTTTAAATTCTATTTCTCATATACCCTTGGCTTTCAAATTTGTTAAAATTAAGCATATAATCTTCTTTTAAAACATAGTATTAAATTACTGTAGTAACATTATACCCAAACTTTACAGATAAAACATAACACCAATAAGAATGGAGCTTGTGGTAGTCCCCGGTACTTCTTTGCAGTTTATAGGAGTGTTTGTTCTCTTGGACGTTAGCATGAGGGATAGGATAGCAATACTTACACTAAATTCTCAGGCTGTTGAATTGCTTTTGATTTGAGTCTTTGGGCATGGCTACACTTTAAACTTCAAAGCGCTGCCGTGGCAGCGCTTTGAAGTGCGAGTGTGGTCGTGCGCTCCTGGTACTCGACCTCCACGAGGGGATTAGCTTAGAGCACTGGGAGCGTGGCTTCCAGCGCTGGGGCACTGTTTACACTGGTGCTTTACAGTGCTGTAACTTGCTGCGCTCAGGGGGGTGTTTTTTTCACACCCCTGAGCGAGAAAGTTGCAGCTCTGTAAAGTGCCAGTGTAGCTATAGCCTTTGTTCACCTTCAAATTTGGAGAAGTAGAGTATGTGTCTGTTTTGGTGCTTAGTTTTGTCATCCCTTCAGCATTTTTTCCTTCCTCCTTTTGACTATACAGAGAGGTTTTTTCCCTTTTAAATTTGATAGTAGAATTTATTGTCCTATATCCTAAGGCTCTTTCTTTATTGAAAGTCTATCTAGTTGTTGGTTTTCATTGGGCACCGTGTGAATGTACCAGATCACATACATGCTCATTGATGGCATTGTAGATAGCGCTGTAGATCTCAGAATAGACTTTTAGAGTAGGATATTTCTGACTGGTTTAAGGTTTGTAACTGTATCTGTTGAGTGAGCCTGAACTTAACAGTAATTTTCCTTTTATTCCCCTTTGATCATCAAGATAGCGTTAATATACTTCATAGCTTCATGTGCAAATGCTATTCAGTTGTCAGTGTTTATAGTATGCTTTAAACCTGAGCGTAATTTGAACAGTAACTATTTTATAGTTAATTGTAGTTGTATTAAAATCTAACTCATACCAACACTAGTTCTCAAATGAATCCCTAATCCAAATTAAATAAAGCCTCCAGTAAATAAACATATTGGTCCTGGTTTCAACACTGTATTACTCCAGTTTTATTTTAAGCACTGGAGTTACACCAATGCAAAACTGGGATGACCTGATGGTGAATCAGCCCTGCTGTCTGTTAATTTTAGGGTTTTTATATCCCCTACCAGCATGGTATCTATGCATTTCTGTATTAGGTGAGATTTAGACAGAAATGTGATAATGTTTAAAGAAATCAGATATCTCCCTAAATGAAATGGTTTATGCATTTCATTTTGGAAATATGCCTTTTTTAAAAAAAGGTTCTATTTTATATGCACCTTAGAGAGAGCCGTTATTTTTTAGAAATGTGTTCTAGACCTCAAACTGCAAGCAGTAATATCCTTTATGATTTATAGTGTTAAAAATACTTCGGCACCCTACTTCTATCTTTTTGGTGCATTGCTTTTTTCTGTGTTCTTACAGAATGAAAAGCTATGTTTTGCAAGTCTGAGCGGATATTCCTATAGTGATGCTTTCCACTCTGGTGTGGCAGAGAGCCATCATCTTTAAACAATGTTGTTGCATTGTTTGGGCACACTTTTAGAAGAGGCAAATAAGCATTTTGCTATAGAGTGCAATTGGATTATAATCTTGAAAATCAGATACAAACTATACTGTAATCACTACAGGGGTTTAAAAGTCACTGTAGTGGTGCACTAGCATCAGTTCAGCATCTGCTTAGCCACAGTGCCAGCTGTGGAGGTATATTTACAGATTTTCATGTTTTGAGGCAGACAATGAAAATAAGATACTAACTTTGTTACAGAAGTTTTATTTACCTTTATCTTACTGTGCTGCTGTTAGTTTCCCACTTTAGCCAATACTGCCTTGTAGTAGAAATTGCATAGCTGCGTAGAGAAATGGGGGAAATCATCTGTGAGGCCTTCATAAGCCATACATTTTAGAGGGATAGTGCTGTGCTCATTCCCAGCCTAATTGGAAAACAGAGAAATATAAAATGAATCAATCAGTATACTATACAAAGCCATAATGTCACCAAATACTATTTGAATTTAAAGCAAAACAATCCCTTGAATGAAGAATGATATAGAAATGTTTTGCACTGAGAGTGGATGTGAGTTTAGTTGGTGCTGTGTATTGTATTGAATCTAATCAACGGCCATGTCATTGTTTGTTTTAAAGACATAGGAAATTCTTCCACTGCTGTTCCACATCTCCAAAAAACCCAAGAGATGGATTCAAACTTGCATTTGTAAAGAGTGTAAATGCTCAAAGTTAATTTCCAAAGAAGTTCTGCAGAGAGAGGAAATGAGGTTCAATGACTTACTCTGATTAGATACTTCTAACATTGAATAAGATGAAATTAATTTTTCCTTTTGTTCTCTTTATTTCTAGCCTTACAGTTAGCCAAGTTGGCCAGAACTTTACATTTGTGCTCACAGACATTGACAGCAAACAGAGATTTGGATTCTGTCGCTTATCTTCTGGGGCCAAAAGTTGCTTCTGTATCTTAAGGTAAGTCTGGCTGTGGTCTGGCTATTGGCTAGCTCTGAGAAACAATGTTGGCCTTTGCTTTGTTATACTGCAATTATATTTTCCAGCTGTTCAGAATTATTTTCCTATCTGGTCCCCAAAAGGCACTGCACTTCTGGAGAAATGGTGCAAAATATTCTTGCACTTTGGGTTCCTCTGATGATAATTAGATTTATTTGTAGTCAATGTATTTAAGTTAACAATGTGGAAAAAATTAACATCTCTATGCAGTAATTTGACACAGCATAGCATGATGGCATCCGTTATCTTTAGCTGTCACAATTGATCCTGTTAAGACATTTCATGGACATTTGTATATGCAAGTTTTATTAATAAAGCATTTGTTGGTAACTGAGAGAATATCTTGCTGATGCTGTACCTATCCTAAGGCTTTGTAATCATAACCTCACTCCTTTCTGTTGATGGACGTGTGAATGCAATCTAACCTGATCATAAATACTGCTACTCGGAGACAGAAACAATGTGCTTCACATACAAAGTGAGAGGGCTGGAGCTGTATCAAAATAGTTCCTCGTGACTCCAGGCTGGTATGCTCTGGGGCAACCTTTGCTTAGGTTTCTATTTCCTTTTGCTACCAAAAAAAAAAAAAAGTGACAAAATCAGATTTCAGATCTATTGTTTGCCAGGCTCCTGCTGAGAACCTCCTGTTGGGGAAATAAAGCTATGCACACTGCTCCCTGTCAGCCTCTGATACCTAGGTGTAGCAGTGGCCTGCCTCCTGTCTCTTTCTATTAGGAGAGAGAGGCTCATGGAGAAGCAAAGCGAGCCAGGGGAAGTGCCTCTTGATAAAGCCCAGGTAAAGACTGTACTGATCTAACCCTAAGAAACAAAAAGCCAAATGCCCTAGTTGCCACTTGTCAGTCCAGGAAAAAACAGGGGTGGTTCCCCACCACCTCCATTCCATCCTATTACACAGGGACTCTTTGTGGTGACATGTTGCTAAGAGAACCCATTGCAAGAACAGAAACTATTATCGCTGACCCAAGTTCCCCAGCATTGTATGCTGGCAATAGTACAGTGGGACCCACTGCTATTAAAAAAAATAAAATAAAATAAAAAAAAGGCAAACCATGATTATAAAGGAGACTTTCAGGGAGAAATGTATGAAGAACAAGGTGAAAGCAGCAGATACAGGGTTAAATTCTGCCTTTGGTTGCATGTAATCCCATTGTAGCATTGTGGTTGCATGAGTGCCTGGGAGCAGAATTTGTGCTGCCTGTATATAACTTAAAAATCTTTCTTCTATTTATGTTTAGTACAGAAGGAACTTGAATGGTCAAAAGATAGGAAAAGTCCAAAAAATGTGTGTTTTCTCACCTCTCTTTTGCACTATGCCAGCTGTGGTTAATCAGACAGACCTTTCCTAAGAAGTCTGAGATGGCTGGAGAAGAAAGTCACTGCTTGGTTTCCGTAAGTGAGACACTGGACAGGAGGGAGAGTAACCGTATTACTTCCCATTGCATATCTGACCAAGTGACTTGAAGACTTCATTCCCTCGTAGTTCAAAGCTCTCTACTTGAGCAACTGGAGGGCAATACTAATCCAGCTATGTGGAGTACACATTGGAGATGGAAGTACTTGCTGAGGCATTTTCTGGAGCCATTATCCTAAAGAATTGAGGCACTGATATGCTTTCTCATGGTAACTCCCTGGTCAATCCCTGATAACTTTGCTATTTAATGAAAAATGAAAGGGGGAAAGCAGGCAAAAATGTCTGGATGAGTGTGACATCTCTTCTATCTCTGCTGGACAAGGGTTTTTTTGTTGCCTGCTCCCTAAGTGAATGCGTGGAGAAGAGGCAGAGGGGAAAGAAGAGATAATAGGCTGGTGCCTCGTGCGTCCACTCACAGATAAAGATCTGAAGAGTTAGAGGAGGGGATGAACTGGGCCAATAGGCCCCATTTCTGTTGTTCTGTCATGCTGAGGATTTTAAACATATTTTTATTTAGCATAAACTGGTAAGAAAAATTCAAGATAGGGATTAACTAAAACAACTAATGTTTACTGTCTTGTTCAGAAGATACTGAAAAATTGTATAAAGCAATTCTTCCCCAGTTCAGTGTCTTTCTTCCCAATGCCACAAAGCGTGTTGCTAACATTAAACCTTCCAATGTCCTTTGGAAATTACATCTGCTAGCTAGTGAAAGTCTGTACTTTCTGTCCCCTTGTTTGGTGATGGTGGTTTTTTCTACAAACCCCCATAGTCCTCAGCATGTTTTGTCCCTACCCCTTCTGGAATAGTTGTTTAGCAACTTCCTCTCCCCAGAGTGATTCTGTACAGCACCCTGAATGTCAGCTAAGTAATCTTCTCAGACAAGTCACTCCCTCATCAGAAAACTTTCAGCCTCGGCAAGCTCAGATGGTTGGAATCTTGGAGTTGCACTCCTCCTTGTGCGCTGCCATATGGTGGAATGTTATGCTGCTTCTCCACCAGTCAGTAACACTTTCAATGATAAATGTGGGTTAATGACTTACTCAATGATAAACCAGTTACACTAACTTGGAAGTCAAGGAATGAGGTTAGAATGGCCTCCTTGTGCCCACATTTGCAATTTTCTCTCTGCAAGAGGACTATGATGTTCGTTAAAGTACATGTGCTTACTGAATACAGAGAGCATTCATTGTTTTAATGCGAGCCTGAGTTATAATATAGCGCCGGGCTTCTTCCCACTTCACACGAGGGAGCGGGTTTTAAATGGCAGATATTGTATATTGAACACCTACACAGGGATATGTCGTTTTTAATTATTTTCATCTAAAGCTACTTAATAGTTCTTTAAAATAAAAACTTAATTCCATCAAAGGAGTCACTAGCATCAGTCATATAGTTTGTTTTGGAGGAAGAGCTATCAGTTTAAATAATGGTTCTTGTTCTGATCTACTGTTAGCACACTATTCAGCAGCATTGCTATTGATGGGAAGAAGATTCCATTTTGGAGAATGACTCTTTTGGCTTTTTTAGCAGCGCTAGCTGGAAATTTGTTGTCAGCATGGATACAGTTCAAGTGTTTACTCATGTCCATTCCATTGTAGTGCCGGAAGTTTTTCCCTCAGTGGTATCCATAGGGGACCGGCTCTGGGACCCTCCAGAGTGGCGCACGTATGCTGCGGCGTAAGGGGCACTGCTGGCTCCCCCCACCCTCAGGTCCTTCTTAACGCCAGTGACAGTGCTGGAACTTCTCCTTGCATCTCAACTGCTTGTTGTGAACTTTGTTGTATATAGTTGTTGAAAGTTATTTTTAGTTAGTTTTTAGTTCCCTTAGTGTAGTTTAGTGTTAGTTGGTAGTCCCTGAATGAGACTTAGCCTAGGGATGGGGCATGCCTGGTCCCCGGGCTTCAAACCCTGTGACTGTTGCAGAAAACCTATGCCAGTTAGTGACCCCTATAGGAGCTATTTGAAGTGCTTGGGGGAAACCCACGTTAGCAACAAGTGTCACATCTGTAAACATTTTAAACCTTGGACCAAAAAGGAGTGGGACATATTGGATACCTCCAGCCTCGGTTGGGAAGCACATCTCAGTATGCTGCGGCCCCAAGGGACATGGTCTCCAGAGGAGTTGGTGTTACATATAAATGTCAGGAAGCTCAGGGCCATCCACCTAGCCTGCGGTGTCTTCCTGCCACAGTTGTCCAGTCAAGTATTGCAGGTGTTGATGGACATCATGGCCTCAATGTTCTATGTCAACAGGCAGGGGAGCATGTTTGTCGGCCCTCCGCCTGTGGGACTTTTGCATCCAGCATGTGATCCACCTGGAAGCTTTGCATCTCCTTGGCGTCTGGAACACGCTGGCGGATTGCCTCAGCAGGACCTTTTTCTCTCACCATGCTCCACTTGGAGGTCGTCCAGGCACTCTTCCAAAAGTTGGGGGCTCCTAAGTGGACCTGTTCACCACCAGACAGAACAGGAAGTGTCATCAGTACTGCTGTCTCCAAGGCCTTGGCAGGGGTTCCCTCACAGGTACCTTTCTCCTGTCATGGGTGGAGGATCTGATGTATGCATTCCCGCTGATTCTGCTGATCAGCAGGGTCCTGCTGAAAATCAAAAGGGACAAGGTGCGAGTCAGTATGATTGCCCCGGCATGGCCTCACCAGGACTGGTTTGGCACGCTCATGGATCTGCCTGTGGCTGCACCATGGTCACTGCCCAGACGCCTGGACCTGCTCTCACAGGACCACGGTCAGCTGCTGTACCCGACCTTTCCCTGTCTTCACCTCACAGCTTGGCTGCTGCGTGGCTGAACCCAGAGGAATGGTCCTGTTCTAGCCAGGTACAGCAGGTTCTCTTGGAAAGCAGAAAGCCCTCCACCAGAGTGACTTACCTGGCAAAGTGGAAGCGGTTCTCCTGCTGGGAGTTGGAGCATAGCATCTCCCTGACCATCGTCTCTGTAGTCCATCCTGGATTACCTGCTCCACCTAAAGCACCAAGGCCTCTCGCTTTCATCCATCAAGGTGCACTTGGCAGCCATATTGGCCTTCCACCTGCGTGTCCAGGCCAATCAGTGTTCTCGCATGAGATGTCGATGAGGTTCCTAAAGGGCCTTGAAAGGCTCTTCCGGCCAGTCTGGGACCTGGTTTGCC
Organism: Natator depressus; assembly: GCF_965152275.1. Classification (NCBI taxonomy): domain Eukaryota; kingdom Metazoa; phylum Chordata; order Testudines; family Cheloniidae; genus Natator; species Natator depressus. Next base: position 23,487,999 of record NC_134249.1, on the reverse strand, counting down.
AATGGGACCACAACCTGGTCCTCTCTAGGCTCATGGGCTCGACCTTTGAGCCTATGGCTTCTTGTTTCATCTCCCATCTGTCGTGGGAAGTTGCTTTCCCTGGAGCCATTACCTCAATGAGGCACGTATCTCAGATTAATGCCCTCGCTTCAGAGCTGTGGTATACGGTATTCTATAAGGATAAGGTCCAGTTGCGACCCCATCCCGCCTTTTCATGTCAACCAGGACCAGGATATCTTCCTCCGTTCTGTCCGAAGCCGCACTCCACCAATGAGGAGAGGCGGCTACACACTTTGGATGTCCGACGCGCCCTAGTGTTCTACCTGCAGCACACCAAGCCCTTTCACAGGTCGACCCAGCTCTTTATTATGACAGCGGATGGGATGAAGGGCCTCTCGGTGTCCTCGTAGAGGATCTCAAATTGGATCACCACCTGCGTCCCGACCTGTGACGAGTTGGCTCAAGCCGAGCTGCCACCTATAGTGAAGGCCCACTCAACTAGGGCTCCAGCATCCTCGGTGGCCTTCTTGGCGCATGTCCTTGTCCAGGACATCTGAAGGGCCACGACATGGTCTTCGGTACACACATTCACGACGCACTATGCCATCACCCAGCAAGCAAGAGATGACGCTGGATTTGGCAGAGCTGTGTTGCAATCGACAGGTCCATGAATTCCTACCCACCTCTGGTGGTACTGCTTGGGAGTCACCTACAAAGGAATGGACGTGAGCAACACATCTCGAAGAACACCAGTTACGAAAAAGTAACTCTCTTTTTTTAGCCTTTTGTTACAATAAGCATTAATCTGACAGATTTACTCTTGTTAATTTGTACACACTTCCAGCATTTGTCCTGTTCCTGACAAATAAAGGGACTGTCCATTACTGTTACATAGTTGTGATTTCTTAATTTTCTCATTTGTAAGTTTGACTTTAAGCTTAAACTTCATGCCCTGCTCACTTTCCTTCTTTATTTAAGACACTGACTTTGTCTCTCCCCTGAAATCCATCTCCTTTTCCTTCCACCATTTTTTGAACTAATCTTGAGACTAACGTTATTTAATTTTTTTATACCAGGATTACTGATGAGTATTTTTAGCACAGCTCTGGGAATAGTATTAACTTCTGCACTAGAGTCAGCAGAGGGTACACAATAGTGTAAAACATGGTTCATGTCATTCATGCAACCTGTGTGTTGAGTTTTTTGAGGCTCTGAACAGTGAAATGGTGGATTTTTAAAATCCACAATAAAATTACTGTCGGATTGTAACAGCTTCAGGTTACGTCAGACTATGGACGTAACTGCTCAATATCAGCTCTTTATAAATTTGAAATACAGTTTTTGATTTATACCCATTCCGCATTTTTAGGGAGAATATAAGTTTTGATAAGTAAGGGCCAAATCCTGGGGTTCTCAGTTTTTCTTTAGTGCTTCATGAGGAAGAACTCCACTAATTTCAGTGTCAATTTTCCTTGATAAAGGACTAAGTAAAAGCTGATTAAGAGCCTCAAGATTTGACCCCACATCATAAAATAAATAAATCTGCTGAGGATGTGCAGTTAACAAGTTGAGTAACTTTTTGTTTCCGTTAGTTCTCTGTTGACATCAATCAAACTTTACATCAGGACTATCATGGAAGTATTGCACTGAAGTGGTTTTGTAAGCAAGTCATAATTTTTGTGCAAACTGTCTGCTTCCTTGTTTTGTATGGGGATGCAGAGAGGATTGGTAATTCTAAATTAGAGTATATTTATGGTAAAGAAATAGGAAAATGGTTGCTTGACTTCCATCCCTTATCAGAGCTTTTTTCAATTGGGAATGTCCTCTCCAGATTTGTTCTGGGATTTGTTAATGGGGTTTGTTTCCAGATTTGTCCTGGGATTTGTTGATGGGGTTTGTTTGGGTACTCTTGTGCCCTCCCCCCTGTTTTGGGGAGGTCTGCCTTTCTTGTTTTTCTGTGCTATGGATGTCTCAACAAGGAGAGGAAGAGACTGGAAAGTGTCATCATTTTTTCTGACTTTGTTCTTTATTGCTGCTTCCTGTCAATTGCAGTTGCATTAAGAGATGAGGTAAACATCTATTGGTGAAATCTCAGTGGTAGAAATAATATCTTATGAAACTCTTGGAACCATGTAACAAGAAAGCTGTTGGGGAGGAGCCAAACGCAGGGAGCCAAGAGGAGTCTGAGAGTATATTTAGAACCCCAGTGAAGGGGAACCAAGCCAAAGGTGCCCTCTGTGGTGAAGACAAATCATTTGGCTTCTCTGTAGTGTGCTTGCTCTCATTTTCTCCCTTTACTTCCTAGTAGTCCAGTGGACCCACCAATTTTCTTGCAGTCTTCCTGCTTCTGATAATTTCTCCTTTTTTGTTTTTGTTTAAGATATGTAGCTATTTTTCACATTCCCACTTACCCATCATAATTTTGATCTTACATTTTACCTGTCACAATTTGTTCTTCACTATTGATTTAGCTCAAGTAACCTCTTGAACCTTGCCATTTAATCATATTGCCTTATTTCTTGCCTTTCTACTTCCTTTTTTGTTTAGAGTATACATACTTTCTCTGTCTCTACTATGGTACATTTACATAGCTTAATTTCCGCACTTTTGATATTGTTGCTTTAAGTAGCTCCCTCAGTTTAAAAATTTCATAACAACTCTAGTTCTAGTGCAGTCTCTCCCACAGGCTGTTGAATTTAATTATATTATGCTCACTGTTGCTTAATGACTGAACTATAAGTAATATTTCAACCAACTCCTGTGTAATATATTTAGGACCAAGTTAGAGATCTCCTTTTGTGTGATCTAGAACTTGCTGTTCTAAGAAGCAGTTATTCAAGGTGTCAAAATTGATTGTCTGATCCTTGCCCAGTTGTGGATAGTCACCCATTATTACTGTTTTATGACTTAATTGTCTAATTGATCTCCCTCCACTGTGCATTTAATAGCCTTTTCCTGATTGGGAGGCTGGTATTGTAGCCTACTAGTGTATTTTCTAGGGCTAAGTGATTAAAAAAATTAATCGCGATTAATTGCACTGTTAAACAATAATAGAATACCATTTATTTAAATATTTTTGGATATTTTCTACATTTTCAAATATATTGATTTCAATTACAACACAGAATACAAAGTGTACAGTGCTCACTTTATATTTATTTTTATTACAAGTATTTGCATTGTAAAAAACCAAAAGAAATAGTAATTTTCAATTCACTTAATACAAGTACTGTAGTGCAATCTCTTTATCATGAAAGTTGAACTTACAAATGTAGAATTACGTAAAAAATAAAAAACTGCATTAAAAAATAAAACTATGTAATATTTTAGAACTTGCAAGTCCTACTTCTTGTTCAGCCAATCGCTCAGACAAACAAGTTTGTTTACATTTACAGGAGATAATGCTGCCCGCTTTTTTTTTTTTTACAATGTCATCTGAAAGTGAGAACAGGCATTCACATGGCACTGTTGTAGCCGGCAGTGCAAGATATTTATGTGCCAGATGTGCTAAAGATTTATATGTCCCTTCATGCTTCAACTGCCATTCCAGGGGACATGCGTACATGCTGATTACGGGTTCTGCTTAATAACAATCCAAAGCAGTGCGGACCAACGCATGTTCATTTTCATCATCTGAGTCAGATGCCACCAGCAGAAGGTTGATTTTCTTTTTTGGTGGTTTGGGTTCTGTAGTTTCCGCACTGCTTTTTTAAGACTTCTGAAAGCATGCTCCACACCTCGTCCCTCTCAGATTTTGGAAGGCACTTCAGATTCTTAAACCTTGGGTCAAGTGCTGTAGTTATCTGTAGAAGTCTCACGTTGGTACCTTCTTTGCATTTTGTGAAATCTGCAGTGAAAGTGTTCTTAAAATGAACAACATGTTCTGGATCATCATCTGAGACTACTATAACCTGAAATATATGGCAGAATGGGGGTAAAATAGAGCCAGAGACATACAGTTCTCCCTCCAGGAGTTCAGTCACAAATTTAATTAACACATTTTGTAATGAGCATCATCAGCATGGAAGCATGTCCTCTGGAATGGTGGCCGAAGCATGAAGGGGCATATGAATGTTTAGCATAACTGGCACTTAAATACCTTGAAATGCTGGCTACAAAAGTGCCACGCAAATGCCTGTTCTCACATTTTAAATAATAAGCAGGCAGCATTATGTCCTGTAAATGTAAACAAACTTGTTTGTCTTAGTGATTGGCTGAACAAGAAGTAGGCCTGAATGGACTTGTAGGCTCTGAAGTTTTGCATTGTTTTGTTTTTGAGTGCAGTTAGGTAACAAAAAAAAAATCTACATTTGTAAATTGCCTTTTCATCACAGAGACATTGCACTACAGTACTTGTATGAGGTAAATTGAAAAATACTGTTTTTTTCTTATCATTTTTACAGTGCAAATATTTGTAATAAAAATAATATACACTTTGATTTCAATTACAACACAGAATACAATATATATATGAAAATGTAGAAGAACATCCAAAATATTTAATAAATTTCAATTGGTATTTTATTAACAGTGCGATTAAAACTGCGATTAGTCACAATTATGTTGAGTTAATCGCGTGAGTTAACTGCGATTAATCGACAGCCCTAGTATTCTCTGAACTTGAGATTTGGGACCATGGCATAATATGCATTTTTCCTTTAGTCATCGGTATGCTCAAAAAGTAAGACTGGAGTAAGTGTGTCATTGATGCAGTGTGATAGTGTGAATTTCCTGGAGACTAAGTGTGTTTTGGTCTACTGATACAAAGTATGATTTCTTACCTTGAGACAGTCAAGAATCTAAAATAATCATTTGAACAATGCAGTTGTGTTTAGTGGTCGTCAGCTGTAATTTCATCTTCCTACTTTAACAGTTTGGGTGTGACTTGTAATCATATAGCAAGTTACATAGCACTTGTTTGCAAAGCACCAAAAGACTGATAGATTTCAAGGCCAGAAGGGACCATTGTGATAATCTAGTCTGACCTTTTGTACAACACAGGCCAGAGAACTTCCCCAGAATAATACCTAGAGAATATCCTGATTTAAAAATTACCAGTGATGGAGAATCCACCATGACTGCTGGTAAATTGTTCCAGTGGTTAGTTACCCTCACCAGGAAAAAATTTGCACCTGATATCCAGTCTGAATCTATCCAGCTTCAACTTCCAGCCATTGAATTTTCATACCTTTCTTTGAAAGATCGAAGAGCCCATTATTAAATATTTGTGCCCCATGTAGGTACTTGTAGACTGTAATCAACTCACTCCTTAATCTTCTGTTTGTTAAACTAACCTGATTGAGTTCCTTAAGTCTATTAAGTCCATGGTTTCTAATCCTTTAATTATTCTTGTGCTTCTTCTCTGAACCATCTCCAATTTGTCAACATCCTTCTTGAATTGTGAACCCCACAACTGGACACAGTATTCCAGCAGTGGTCACACCAATGCCAAATACAATGGCAAAATAACCTCACTACTCTTATTTGAGATTCCCCTGTTTATGCATCCAAGGATAATTGCATTAGATGTACTGGCCACAGAGATGCCGTGGGAGCTCATGTTCAGCTTATTATCCACAACGACCACCAAATCTTTTTCAATGTCACTGCTTCCCAAAATAGTCCCCCATCCTATAGCATATATTCTTTGTTCCTAGATTTATATATTTCTATTTAGTCATATTAAAATGCATATTGTTTGCGTGCGCCCAGCTTACCAGATCCTTCAGATCACTCTGTTTCAGTGACCTGTCCTCTTCATTATTTACCACTCCCCCAATTTTTGTGCCATCTACAAACTTGATCAGCGATGATTTTATGTTTTCTTCCAAGGGCTTGATGAAAATGTTTAATAGCATAGAGCCAAAAACTGATCCCTGTGGACCCCACTAGAAAAAAACACACCCAGTGGATGATTCTTTGTTTACAGTTTCATTTTGAGACCTACCAGTTAGCCAGTTTTTATTCCATTTAATGTGTGCCATGTTAATTTTGTATTGTTCTAGTTTTTAATCAAAATCTTGTGTGGAACCAAGTCACACACCTTAAGTATATTACATCAACACGATCACCTTTATCAGCCAAACTTGTAATCTCATAAAAAAAGATGTCTAGTTTGTTTGACTGGGTTTGTTTTCCCTAAATCTGTGTTGATTGGCATTAATTATATTACTCTCCCTTAATTCTTTATTAATCGAGTCCCATATAACCCACTCCAGTATCTTGCCTGGGATCATTGTCAAAAGAAAGTGGAGTTTTCACTGAAAAACAGTTACTTTTTAAGCCCCTGCTTAACACTTATCCAGAGCTAGGAATGTATACTGTATGGGTACCAAATCTCCCCCACATTTTTGGTGTGGGGAGGAAGACTGGGACAACAGCACTTAGGCTGCAATTCTGCTTCCACCAAAATATTTTGATTCTCTATTTATTTTCTTGCCTGCTTAAGTTAATGTCCTAGGCAGAGTGTCATGGGTGCCATCCTAAAGATGAATTGAAATGTATGGTTGCATGATGATAGTGACCCTTCTTGCGCAAATAGCCTTTCCTGTCAGATGTACATTAATGTGCCAAAATAAAATACCTGAGCAGACTGGAAAACAAACGGTTGGAAGTTTGTGTGCCAGAAGATTATGGTGGTATTGCAGAAAGTGCCTGGGTAAAGTAGCGATCTTAAGGATTCATGGGCATGCAGACAAATTTTCCAGAGTGCAGCCTGTAGACTGAAGGCACTGACCTCAGGAACAAGCTTAATTCACAGCATAGTTCAAAACAAGTTGTGCCTTTGACCTGTGATGTGAGCCTCATAATATTGTTTAGTGCTTGATGCTCTGTCAAATTGGGTTAAGCAAATAAAAAATAAATATCCCCCATGTTTGTTTTGTATGAGATCCTTGTTGCATGGGAATCTTTGCTTATTGCCTGCTTGTAAGGAAAATATAACTCTCTTATAGACTCATGAGAGAAACTGCAGCAAGTGACAGAATTCCAGTTAGGCTACAGCTGAAGTAAACTAGTGTTTGAAAGAGCAGGAGGAGTACGTGAATCAATAATATATCAGACCGTATAGGGGTTTAACTGTTCAGTATATGAGGTTAAAGTACTCAACTAAACATCAGAAGTTTAAATTTTGTGGTGTCTTGTTCCAGGGAAACATCTCAACTTTTTATATGCAATGTGTAGGGGTTTTTATCTTACCTGCTTTTGTTTGTGTACTTCTGACCATTATACGTTCTAATATGTGAGAATCTTAACAGCTCGAATAGCTGTGTCTGAAAATGTAAAGGAATAAAAAGTTGTGGTTTAGGAATGTAAAATACGTTGATAACTCAGTACGAAAGCATTTTAATGCCCTATTTTCAGCATGTTTACACAATATAGTTAGTAATTTGGGATTTTTTTTCCAAACCTTGTGTTTTTCTCTTTTGTCTTTTCAAATATTTCGAGCATTTGATACGAGGAACTGGTTATTAGTTTTTGAAAAGGTCTTCATTAATAAAAAAACAGTAACTAACTTTTTCAAATGGCTGTTTGTTCTCTGTTCTGATTATTTCATCTTTAAAGTAAGTGACTTGTTTGTGAAATATATTGTGAAATATTTGAGGCAGAAGGTTAAAGGTCACCACTGGGTATATACCAACCATATATTTAAACATATAAAACAGGCTTTGTAGTAAAGATAGTATAATGAATAATAGAAGCTAAAGCAAAATAATATTTTTTAAACTTTCTGAAGAGAATTTTATGCTCTATGAAAGAAATAAAACTACATATATAAATAAAACTATATAAATAAAAATACAGATTCTCTTATCATGTTCACTTCAGATTAGAAAAATGACATTTCATAGTCTATTTGACATATTACTAAAGTGCATTTTAAGATATCAAATGTTACCTGAAAATATTTTGCTGCTTTTAATACAAAAGAGAGATTGTTACAAATTTATGGTTAAAGGTGTAATTTATGGGGTTTAATCTGTGCTGTTTCAAAGAGCGCCTCTGAAATAGAGTTCTTAGTTTTGTGTGCTGTGAACTATTCCATAGTCCATTTATTCAGCCCAGTATTTTCAGCTAGCTCTTTATTACCAATAACTAACAAAAATAATGAAAAATGCTTGGTTCTAAAATGTGCAAGATAAAAATGTCATGTAGTTTGGTGCTGATGTGTTGGGTGGTGGTTGTTTTTAAATAAAAGTTTTCCATTTCACTTAAGACGAAAACTGGACATTTTTAACATCTCTCTGATAAAAATATATGTTCTGTGTAATATACACTATATTGATGATTTTTACATTTGTTTTCTGTGTTTACATTTAAATAAAATCCATCTAGATTTTGTTGAGCTTCTGTTATATTTAAGTTGCAAAATATCTTTGACATGCCAGGTATTACAAAAGCATTTTTTTGAAAGCCAAGGTAGCTTTGGAAGGTGTTTGGGTAAATGTGGCAGCCTGGATGAGGTTTTTTGTCCCTGAGAAATTGTGTAAGGACGTTTCTCTATTCCCCAATCAAAATGGGTTGCACAAATAACACTTGAGCCATTCAAGAAGGGAACCTGTGGAACTCTGAAATGTGGGGGGAAAATGTGCACAATATTTTATAGCACTATAGGTGTACCTCGTGCTGTACAGTCTGGTGGTGAATATAGGCACTTAGATTATAAATCCATGGAAGCATTATAAATTCACTGAACTCCTTGGAAGCAGGGTCAAGACTCTAAATTAGAGCTGGCAAATAAGAGCTCTCTAGTTCCCATCATCATGTAGCAATCAAATTCATCTTTTCTGTAGTTTATTTTTGGAAAAGTCTTTTAATGCATTAAGCAATGAGATACAGTACCTGTTTGTACTCACTAGGGCAGGGCAAAGCTTTCTTAATGAAAATTAAAACCAAACAGAATTCTCCCAACTCTGGATTTTGTTACAAAGCCAAAATTTGGGCCAGGTTTGTTAAGGTTCATGGAGCTATCAGGCAAAGTTGGTGCCCAGGAGGTACTTTTGATTTTGTGTGGAAACCATGCAGAACTCTGGTTTCAGCTGACCTTCACGTAAAAATTTTGTGGTCTTTGGCTCATTTCTCCAAAATGAAACTCACTCTTCTCAAATAAAATGCAGAAAGGTTTGTATGGAAACCGCTCTTAGCCAAAATAACAGAGCTTTGCACCACTCTAACTTCAAGATAAAAAGAAGCAGGTCTTTAGTAGTATGTGATAGGTGGTAAAAAATGTAACTAACTGAATGTGGTTCTATATGGAGTCATCTGAGGTTTTTGGTGTGATCTGTTGTGAATTCCGCCCCTCTCTCCCCCTGCTCTCTGCCGCCTTCTTTGATTGCAGTCTTTGTCCATTTATCCTTAGAATGAGATTTCTGAGCGGGGCCTCTCTTGTGGTGCAAAGTGAGAATTGTTTTTAATTGAGCAGAAACATGTGGAAGGATCAGGAATATCTCAAGGGATTACAGAAAAATTCCAAATTTGTACTACTTACAGCTTGTGTTTAGAGCAGGGTCTGCTGGGAATAAATGTTAGTTAGTGTGACCTGTGACCTTAAAAACTGTTGACATGGATTTCAGCCAGAAACTAGCCACAGAACTCCTTTGTTAAACTCATTCATAGCTCCTTGAAAACTCTAGTCAGTGAAAGTTGCCAGCTCAAATCTAAGGAAAGCAAAGCCTTTTTTTTTCCCATGCTTTGGAAACAGTGGACGCCCCTTAACCAGCAAGACTTCTTTAATAGGACTACATCGCCTAAACGCAATTGGAATTGACAGCTTCCTGGCTCAGGCTTGCCAACTGGCAGGGCATTGATGCATAGGGGACAAACAGCTTTAGGGACCTGTATACCACTGTTTGTGTATATGCAGTAGAAACTTAACTCACTAGTATTGTGATACCCCTTAACTCAAAAAATCAACACTGTTGTTTAAGTTTGACAAGCCTTTCAAGTGTTTTTGAAGAGGAAAATCCTGAATTCTATCACAGAATATTTATTTGTTAAAAAAGCAGCAAGGCTTGCCCTGGTGTCTTCTAGACTGTTGTCCCTTTTCATTGATCAGGCCCAAAGCAAGATGGGAAGAAACGATGCTTGAAGTTCAGATATTTTTTATATTATAGTTAAGATATAAGTAACGAATAGTAGTTTGATGACCCAATATAAAAGGGCCCAATACTGCCCCTTTACTCATGATGAGTATTACTTTACTCCATGAGTAGTTCCATTGGGCAGCTCTTTTTAAGATTCTTTTTTTAACAGATTCTCTAATAAAATTAATGAGTCTGCCCCTGAAAACACTTGAAATCCTTGTCTAAGTTAAACAGTGTGGTCTTAACATCAATGGGTTATGTTTTTACTGCATATACAAGTATAAGTATATAAGTGCTAAACAGTATTTTACGAGATTATGGAATGTCTGAGGAGAGGAAAAATAAGTTTTTGGATAGATGAAGCAATGAAATGCCCCATTGCGATTACTCAGAAGTATAAAGTTCTACACATCGTGAGTCAAGGAGCAGAAATGGGACAATAGAAAAGTTTCGGTGTACATGAAATTGTAAAATTACACAGCTGATAACCTGATGAAATGTCTTGTTTAGCCAGGTTGATTATAAAGGGTTTCCTTGTGGAACTTTATACTGTTGATCTGATAAAACGTTTGCCCGTGAAAAGCTTTTAATGTTAGCCGCTGAATGTTTTGTATTCAGGTATTTCTTAAAGATTTTAAATGTTTACCCAGATGTGTTGTATCAGGCTGACTTGTCCTTTCAAATGGCTTCTGGGGTCTTGCATTAATTCAGTGTAATATATTTTGTGGAGATGGTGGGAGATGCAGCATTTGAAACAATGATTACTATAAAGAAAAGGAGTACTTGTGGCACCTTAGAGACTAACCAATTTATTTGAGCATAAGCTTTCGTGAGCTACAACTCACTTCATCGGATGCATACTGTGGAAACTGTTTCCAGTAGCTCAAAGATCCTGGCCTTCCCTTTGCCTCATAGGGACCACAGGGTCTACCTGCCCAGTAGCAGCCTTTTGCTGCTGCTCAGCGAAGTGTTTGTCTCTCCTGGCTCCTGACTCCTGCCCCCTGCCTTACAGAGTTGGGGTCCTCATTCATAGATTTCAGCTGGGAATCAGAACCAATGTTTAGCTCCTGCTTAGCTTGATTAGCTGGTTCCCAAGCCTGCCTGCTGGGCTTCTCCTTAGGCCAGAGCTTGCTGCTCCCTGACACTCTGCAGGCTATTAAAGGTGCAGACCACTCTACTACAGGGGCAAAGAGGGCTTATTGAAGTCCTGAAATGTGTCTCTTTTCACTCTTGGAATTTTAAATTGGCAGATCTGGGTTTAAAATACTTGTTGTTTCCCCCACAAAATATCAGTTTCCTGCTTCATGAAAAATCTGATAATTTGAACAAAAGGGCAGCTTTCCCAGTGCCATTGGGAGGAAAATTAATATTTACATATTTTATTACAATTCCTTTATTTGCTCAACTTCCTTCTCCTCTTGATTAATGCTCAATTTTTTAGAAAATTAGACTTGATAAAATTTCTTATGGGAGGAATGGAAGGCAGCGTCCACTGAAACTATACCACCCTACAAACAAGACGAGATTCTGGTTTGAGGATTATAATATACTACAATGTTTTGCTTGTGCAGTGCTGTTGTAGCAGTGTTGGTCCCAGGATATTAGAGGGAAGGCCTCAGAAAGGAGATTTTCACTATGTCAGCATAAGTTGTCAGAATTTAGGGACCATCTAATCATTCAACAGTGGAACAAAATTTGGATGCACTATAAAAAAAAAGGCACCATTGAGTCCTCATGTCTACCTACTTCCTGAGAGAATTTTTTTTTTCCATGTGTCAGACTGCAAACTTTATATTCAAAATAGACATTAGATACAAATAAAGGTTAGAAGATGCAGAGGTTTCCCTGGCTACTTTCCACATATGTTATCAAACTGTCCAAAAAAATGTGGCAATTCTGGTAAAAACTACATTTAAAAATTAACGTAAATATTAGGGACTTCCTACATTCCTACCATAGTTCTTAATGTTGGGGCTCACTAACCCAAAACTTGTACTTTCTGGTTCACAAAATCACTAGTCCCTAACGTACAAGCCTTAATGCTAGCAAAATGTCTGATACAGCAGTGGAAATTGCATTAGTTGCCAATGACAAAAAAATGGATCAGTGGATTGTGACCTGCTAGTTCTTGAAAGGGTAGCATCAGAAAGGAGACAGACAGCCTTTTATTTTTAGTTCCTTGGCAGAATAATTATGGAAAGGTGATGTGTATGGGGACCTCAGTTGATGGGCCTGGTGAAAATGAAGCTGGGGTCAGCTAGATTGATATTGTTTGTATGATGACAATATTCTGGCTCTGTCTAGCAGTTCTTCTTATGCACTGTGTTCTGAACATTGTCTTCCCATCACTTCCTGGGATATGTTTTTCTTTCCTTTTTTTTTTCCTGAGTGTCTTATAACATAAAAGAATGAACTAATTGAATATTATTGCATGAGAAGATGAATATGACTTTGTATTGTGCTAGTCTTTCATTCCTTATTTGCTTTTAATTTGTTAGTTCCTGTTTTCCTTCATACAATTAAAAACATTAAATAAAAACCCATTCCTTCTGTGATTCCAGTTACTCATTTTAAGCCAGGGTTCTTAGTCTGCCATTGACAGGGTTGCCATCTTTAAATGAACTCCGGAGGTTATCTTTAGATTGAGGTTGGCTCCTAATATGAACCTTCGCTTTGGTAATTTTGAATACAATATAATTATTTGCTTATTAAAATAGTTTAAATCAGTTAAAGCAATTTTTAATGACGGGACAAAAAATGCATAAGCACAGTTTTAGGCAGTGGTTTCTATTTGGCTTCTTAACAGTTTTTTAATCTTTGTAGACATTGCAATGTGGGTTAGTGCTCTGGTGTATGTGATTATATTTTTGTGTGTGATTTTATATTCAAGTGGGCACATTAATATTTACCCCCACACACATTGCAAGTTGTTCCATTTCACAGATTAAACACACATTATAGCAAACAGTGCAGAATCCCACTGATTCTGAGACTTGCATTTTGTGTTACTGAAAAGCCAGAAGTGTGCTTGATGCACTGATTGTCTCCCCTTGTTTGTTCTTCTCTTGAAATTGTTATCTATGTGATGTCATGATTGTGAGGTTGCCAGCAGAAGAGTGTGACTTTGAGAGGAGGTGATTTGCTTAACTCCTATGTAATAAAGTAGTAGTTTCAGCCAGACTTAGCTGGTAAATAAGAGAATTGGTATATATAAAATGACACTGTAAATGAAAACTTTTCAGTGTGATGTCAGTGGGTCTGTAAAGACTTTGCTGATCTTGAAGTTTGAAATAGGACTGAATCAATGTAAATATTTTTGTAAAAACTTAAATATGGTAGAATTTTGCTAATTCCCACACCTCATAATCTGTGCAAAAAATTGGCAGGCTCCACCCACCTCTCAGAGGTCTGAAATTGGGTTTCTTATTACTTATTCTACATTGCACCAAAAAAAAAAAAAGTGTGCTTAACTCAGATTAGTTAGCATCTCAAGTTCAACTCCAGGCTGTCCTGTAGGCTTGAACTTGAGCTACTAACCTGTTTTAAAAACCAAATTGTCACATCTTCACTGCTATTTTAATCGGTATTAGCTAACACAGGTATTAGCTAACACAGGTTAGCTAATCTGAGTTAAGAACACACCTTCTTCTTTTTTTCTTTCAGTGTAGAATAAGTAATAAGAAACCCCATTCCAGACTTCCAGTCCATTTTTGCTGAGTGATTGAGAGAGCCTGCCAATATTTAAATTTACAAAAATATTTACATTGATTTAGTTCTGTTTAAACTTCGGGATAAGCAAACAAAGTCTTTACAGACCCACTGACACCACACTGAAAACTCTGAAAAGCTTTTTAGCTAACAAGGATTAGTTAACTGAATTTAATGCCCGCCCCCCCCCCTTTTTTTTTTTTGCAGTGTAGACATACACTAAGATTTCATTACTCTTAGGCCTACTGCAGAACACCTTCCTCATTGTTTCATTTATGTAATGTTTCATAAACTAATTATTTTGTGATGGATTTATTTTGATACACTTTATCTTTTTTCCTTGATTTCCCCCCTCCCCCTTTTGTTCCATTTATTCACTAATTCATAGAATGTATTGACTTGCACTGGGTCACTATTGTAAATTAACTGAGGCTCTACTGTAAATGCAGATGGATTAAAATGTGAATGCTAACCTTTGTCCTACTGCCAAATAGACAAAAGATTAACTCCTTGGAAAGGCAGGAAATGCAGCAGGTCCTGAACTATTGGGCTCTGCTGTAATGCCATTTGCTGCAGCTGAACTTATGTGAATAATAACATAAACAAGCAGGAAAGGGGGGTGTAAGCCACTGCTGATGGTGTGCAGCTGCCTAACGCTTTTGGTAAGAGTTTTTAAAATGATACCCTTGTATAACACTTGGCCTATCCGTTTCTATGTAGTCAATGCTCTCTTAGTATAGACAGTTTGGGAAACAGCTCTTTATTTAGCAGGTGGGCTGATGGAATGAGTGCCCAGTGTCTCTGGGATATAAAATTTGTTTTGTGGTTTGACGTGGGGAAGTGTCTTGTTTTTCCCCATCTCAGTGAATTCAGAAGTATTCCTTTGCAGTGGGGGACAGCTTTCAATCTTGGTCAGCATTTTCCCCAGCCCATGCTTACTCCTATTTTCTATTTGCTGTGTGTGACACGTGCCGCATGGCTGGAATAGTAGTCAGCAAGACTTTCGCTGCAGCTGCTGAGTTGCTCCGTGATCAGCCAATGATGGAACTCAAGAGTTGTCTCTGTCTTCTCTTCGTTTCCCCCCTCTGACTCCTTCCACAGGAAACTAAGAGCGCCTCTGCCCAGATAGCCAGAGTCCCAGTATTGATCTTAGATGCAATTTCCATGTTTGTTTTTGCAGTTGCATGAAACATTGGTTCCAACCTGGCACATTTTTCTGAAATATTGATGAGCTGCATAGGGAAGGTCAGCACAGACTACATTTGAAATGATCCTTTTGTGGCAGCCCTCAGTCTCAACAAATTGGCATAAAAAGTTAAAGAAGATCTAAGGATGTGAAATGTAAGGCACACTATGCCAGTGCCATTGTTAATTAGCACTTTTTCCACTAAACTCTATGGAAAGATTGCCCATGCTGATCAATTAATGAATATGCCTGCTATAGAGAAGACATCTAGGAATCTCTTGGAATAAATCAATCAATCCCTCTCCCTCACCCCCCAAAATAAAGATAAAATATGCCCAGTATATGTAGAAAGATTTTGTTTTGAAGCTCTTCTTGGTGGGACTTCGCACTCTCTCATTTACAAAGGTTATGAATTTAAATGATTCATTTGGCTAGTGTTAGCCAGTTCCCTAGAGTTCGCAGGCAATCCTTGAGGATCAGGCTAACTTGTTTTGGTTTCAGTCTTGTCTCCCTTTGTTTAATATCTAAATCTTTACTCTAATTTTTCCTTGTTTGAAGTTTAAATGTCATGCCCTAATGCAGGTGTTTTCCCCAAGTCAAATCCACTAAGAAGTATAAGATGCATATACTTGCATAATTTTGTACTAGGAGTAAGTTATGCCACCTTTTGAAGTTGGTAGCAGCCAGAAAGTGCAGAGAGTTGTTTACAAAGGAGTTCATCGATTTATCCCTTTCTGTGGAAGCATTCAAGCAGTAAGACCTGCACAGTCTGTTTGGCACAGTAGCTGCTCTAAGCTGGCCCCGTGCCCTCCTGCTGTTAGTCAGGGCAAAGGATGTGCCAGATCTCAGATTGTAACAGAGCAGAGCCTGCCTGCAAATCTGCTTGTAGTTAGCCTGGGGCCTTTTGGCAGCAGACTACAGTCGATTGATTTAGTTGCAATCCTTTTTCCTTAATATTTTCCATCTGGCCAACAATGACCTATAAAGACAGACACAAAACAGGGTTTGAATTATGAGGCGCGTGATAGTAAAATGCTTCCAAATCTCACTCTAGAACCTGCAGTAATGGAAGACTGCCACTGCATATTGGAGGAAAGTATGCTCTAAAGTAGAGTTCAAAAGCACTAAGGCACTCACCTTTGAGATTATTAAAAGTTATAGAGCACACACACACCTTTAATCAGAATGTCAACTTGTTTTGCTCTTGCTAGCAACATTTAGTTGCTTTCTTCTGATCCCAAACAATAAGGCTCATGACTCCTATCAGTATAGGCTTCTGTTTGACAACTTCTATTTTACATTAAACTTTTAGGGTCAGATGATGTTGCTCCATGGCAGAGCAAGAGATAATGGGGAAACTCCCATTAAAATGGGAAAGTTTCTGAGCTATGCAATCACAGATTTGAGGGATTTCCATTCCAATGGTGTTAACAAGGGACATGGCCCTCAGATGTTGTATGCTCCAAATTCAGACCTGTATATTTCAGGCTTTCTACAATGAGTGATTTTCCTTTCTGCACTACTCCCTCACCCACTGATTCCTGAGCAGCACAGTTCCCTTAGGGGCTGTGCTTTCAGTGTAGCCCTCTCAAACATACAATATGCTATATCCTTTTAAGGATTTGTCAACTCTAGGAAAATTTTTAAGCCTATTTCTGCCCCAGTGCAGTTCCACCTGTGATCGCAACAGTGAAAGTGCCAATTTTTAGTTGGTGCAGATACTTATCACCATATTGTCTAGACCTGCTCAATGCAGAAAAACTCTCACATGTATTTCCATAGGCAGTAGTAAGAGGCATAGAGTAGGCTTTGCAGAAGCTGATGCTGTTGGTTTATAGCAGGGGTTCTCAAACTGGGGGTCGGGACCCCTCAGGTGGTCATGAGGTTATTACATGGGGAGTCGCGAGCTGTCAACCTCCACCCCAAATCCCGCTTTGCCTCCAGCATTTATAATGGTGTTAAATATATTAAAAGTGTTTTTAATTGATAAGGGGGGGGGTCGCACTCAGGGGCTTGCTATGTGAAAGGGGTCACCAGTAAAACAAGTTTGAGAGACACTGGTTTATTGGAAATTTGGAATTTCTATGGGTTAATGGGGATGTCGCCATGCCCCTTCTCCACTACTCTGCCTTACCATGTTTGTTCAAATACATGGCGTCCTAAACATGAGATGCCTGTGTTCTCTGCATTTACATACATACCAGCTTGTTTGGGTTGGCATGGGATATGTTTCATCCCATGTCGCAAAGCAAAGGGAATAATGTGATTCTTAAAGTTTGAATGCTTCTTGAATGTGAGCATTTCAGAAAGTGGGTGGAGGCACAGTTTTGTGACAATGTTCAGTGAGGAGGCACACCAGTGGCATGGGCATTTACACTTGGTGAAATGGCCTCTGCAAAAGACAGTGCTTGTATGGAAAGTCCTTCCTAGAAAAAAGCAACAGCAGGTGACTGAAGAGAGACCCTTCCTGCTCAAATTTAGTGTTACTGAATAAAATAAACTTTGCCTATTTTTATTGGGAGGGAAACAAAAATACACTCATTGTCTCAATGTGAGCCCAGTGTTTAATGGCTAGCTCATCAGTTAACAATCTACCCTCAGCAAGGGGCAGTGTGATTTGCTACCCTGGAACAGCTCAGTAGGGCGACTGACTCAGCATTGTTCTGGGAGGGAATATTTTCTACTGTGTCTACACCAGGCCTAGTGGAAAGTGGTGCTGATGACTAAATAGGTGTCATTCTTCACTTTGTATCAGGACTGATCCAGCCCCAAATACAGGGCACCAAGCAGAACAGCAGTGCAGGTGTAAAAATGCAATCCTGACCATTTGTGGTACTTTTGTAGACATGGTAACATGGACAGATTCCAATATGAGTAAGCACTTAACTCCCTCTCCTCCCCTGAAGTTTTAATTAACACACAATATTGCACAGTATTCTTCTTCAGTTCTTGTCCTAAACCATTTAACATTTCTATATGAGAGTTGCTATATTCTACAATAGGGTAAACTGTGTTTCAGTGATGTCTGGAATGATTCCTCTATGTATGGGAATCTCATCCAGGAACCTTATGCAGAGTGGGGTGTTCCACTTCAGCAACTCTAGTCCATCACAAAAATGGCATGTACAGTACATCTACTGAATCTGCAGTTGTCAAATTTCTTTGCTATTTCTTCCCTTAGGAGGTGGGATTGTGACCCATTACCAGCTCTCTTCTAATGTCAAGGAGGAGTGCTTTAGGTGCCATTGGAAACTACCAGTTGGGGCCTGGAGCTCCTCAGAATCCCGTGTTGTCTCTGTCCAAGTGCTTACACTCCAAAAGTTATAGTGAGATGTGCAAGGCAAGGGAAGGCCAGGTTCACATTTGCCACAAATTAGAACTCCAGACCTCTCTGAGGAATATACTAGGCTCTCCAAAGCCACTGAAAGTGTGTTGTCTCATTGTTCTTATCCTACACGCCCTCCTCTTTTGACACATTCCTTCATTGCTGCTGCATCCTAGGCCTGTTTCTTGCTATTCTGAATTGTGACAACAACACGATGGGGGTGGGGGATGTTGTACTGTAACCAAGTGCAGTCAAAAGTTTAGCAAATACATTTGTGATGTGATTGAACAGGATTTTAGTGTTCCTCAGGATATCATTGCAGTATTGTGCGAAGCGATTGGTTGAAATTCAATTACACTTACAGTTTATTGACTGAATCTCAAAATGGAAAATAAGGATAGGGTTGGTTAGCAAGGGGGTGTGTAATCTTTAAATGAACAATAAAATAAAGGTAGCTGCGACTTTTGAGCCACGTGGCTTCTCTCACAATATTTGGTCCTCTGAAGATGCAGACTCCTAAACAAGGGCCCCAGAGCTCAAATGTCAGTGCTGATTTTACTGATTATATTCCTTTTCCTGAATTTAAAAGAACAAAACAAATTTATACCAAGGGAAGATAACTTCAGCAAAAACTGTTTAATCTTAGTTGATGTTTATTAAATGCCTTGAAATGTAAACTATTACACAAGTGTTAAATATTGGTAATACTACGATTTATCTGCCACTCGGTGAAATTGGCAAAGCAATGAGTATTCTATCCTGACCACTAGTCCACTAGTGAAGAGGGAATGTCTTATTTACCAGAAACTGTTTCTACTTCATTCATACTTCCCTAGTTGCCAAGCAATTGTAACAGTAGTCATTAAATTCTGTCACTTTTATTAACCCTTTGGCCCTGGGTGGGTTGGGAGTTCCCATTTTACACTAATGCATTTTGCATTAGCACATCACCTTGGGAAAACCCAATTCCCTGACTTCAAAGAGGTAAGGGGAGAGCGGTTAAGGCACTAGACTGAAAGATCTCCTTTTTCATGAATGGATCACTTTGGTTTATGCTTGTAAGGTTTACAAAATGCATCTGTCAGGAGTGAAGCCATTCTCAGATTTGCTGACAGATGTCCATAGCATTTATCCAGTGAGATTACAAGGCAACTTCCTCCTTCCAAACACAAGAGCTGTCAAGAGCCCACAGGACATGCACTAGTAATTAGATAAGCAGGAGCTTGTGTAAGAGATGGAAAAATACATGGAAAAGCCCTAAATTGGCTTTTGCATAGTGCTCAGCGATTGCTCAGTGGTTGTGTTGCAGCCTCATTAAAATAACGGGGAAGGGGCTTATGATAGCTTTGGAAGCAACATGATCTAATGGATTGAGCATGGCACGGGGAGGCAGGAACTCAAGGTCTAATCCCAGCTCTGCCACTGATTTTCTGGGTGAGTCACAGACTGTTTCCTTCACATCTGTAAAATGGGAATCGCACAACTACTTCACCAAGATGACCTGAAGAAGAGCTCTGTGTGACCTTGAAAGCTTGTCTCCCTCACCAGTAGAAATTGGTTCAATAAAAGTTATTACCTCACTTTCTTTGTTTCTCTAATATCCTGAGACCAACAAGGCAGCTACAACAATACTGCAAATCACCAAGGTATTATGAGGATTAGTTAGTGTTTTTGCTGCATTCTGAGAATGTAAAGTCTGGAATGTACTCATATTAGGATGTTAATGTGGAGCCTTACATTTCAGTAGCTGGCAAAGTTGGCTGTTGAAAGGGAAAAGTACAATAAATGTAATGTGCTCTGCAATGGAAAAAAGGCAAGAGAGTCCCTTTAACTTGAATATGATCCTTTGGGAAATCATCTCTTAACCAACTCCAGCAGTGGGGCACCTTCAGATGAGGGTGATTCTCAGGCTTCATCTCCATGGTAAATTCTAAAATCTGGAATATAACCACTTATTCTTAACCGTATATAAACTAAAGCACTCAACAAACCATTCAGTACATTTGGGGATAGAAATACTTTCTTCTACAGAGCAGCAAGAATACAGTAAATGTTGAGCACTGAGCAGAACCCCTTCATCTGGGAGTCTCTGATGGCATCCTACATACTTTCACACTTGTAATCCATAATACAATCCAGCACTACTTGATAAAGGCTTTTTCTTCATCTTTGTTGAAAAATGCACAGCACATAACATCTGTACTATTAATGACACATTAACATTGTAGTAGCTGAGCTCCTACAGAATGAACATCATAAAATCATGGGGTTTAATTGTGTACCATTTAGGAAAGGAAACAAACACTTATAAAGGCCTCAGTGCTATGGGAAAGAAAGGGGTTAGTCTTGGCTTTCTGCCCCATGGCAGATCCACCGTATCAGTAACTTGCACTTGAATCTGTAACCCAGAAGTTTGTCACACTATATTACAGTTTTGATTTTCCAGTTTACTATACTATTTTAATGATAGGTGTCTTGGGTTTCAGTAATTTAAATTGGCTGGCTGAATGAAAGAAAACCTCCAGCATGGAAATGATGGTCTGTGAATGCCCTGGTCTGGCAGCTTTCAAGGCAGCTGCACTATTTTTACATGGTGGCCGCAGAGTTTCTACAAAACTCCTTGAACGCTTTTCAATAATGACAAAAATGAGTTTAATTCTGTTTCTACATACAGACTTTCTTTCCTTCTTTGAAGGCAAACATTTCCATAGATCCCTACCCTTGACTCAGATCAGACTTAATTTGACCCAGGAATAGAGAGATCCCTAAAGAATATTATCTCAAAAAAACAAACAAACCCACCCCGGTTCTATTTGCTGAGAAATTATTTCCCAGGGTCTTATGCTGCTTAGCATTCACGATAGAATTCTTTTAAAAGGACATTGTCAAGGCAGGATGGATTTTATAAAAAGGTGCCTCTGATACAGATGGAAACATTTGGTTTTCCAAAATGAGGCCTGCACCACAGTTGTGTCCACCAACCCCAAATGTTAGGCATTCTGGCCTCTTGATCTATAATCTTCAGTGCAAACTTGTGTGATCTCAGATCCTGTCCAGCCTCCAATATTGGAATTGGTGTGGGTAGAGGACTATATTTAGAATAATTTTAAGCTCCAGATGTGGCTAGCTGGAAACAGATTGTGTTGGTTCACAGCATGTAAAGTGATTTTTATCTGACCCTTTCAGTTCTCACATTCCTGAGGTATACATTCCAGCCACAGTCTCAGGAACCCCACACTATCAGAATAGGTTAATTTGGATCTCTGAGCATAGGTTGTAGAAAGTAAAGTTCTTGGTGCATTGTCTTCCTTGATGTTATGACAGTAAATATAATCCAGATAAACTGAATCTGTTGTAAAGGGGCATCTGCAGTGTTACTGAGCACTGAGTGCTCATTTAGAATAGTGAAATTCACCCCAGTGCGGGAAAACTGCATGTGTCTCTATGCTACACTGAAGTCCAATTTTTTGCCCAGTGAGAGGAAAATGTAGGCCAATGGAATGTACTTTCTAGAAGCAGATAGTATCTAATCCCTTTAATAACTATTTGATATCTTCTCTTCTATCTCTCCCCCCTTCTCCTGATCCCCTATTACTAGAGTGACCAGATAGCAACTGTGAAAAAATGGGACAGGGGGTGGGGAGTAATAGGCGCCTATATAAGAAAAAGTCCCAAAAAACGGGACTGTCCCTATAAAAATGGGACATCTGGTCACCCTACCTATTTGCCTCATTTTCAGTAGGTAATTTGTTGTTAATAAGACTCTAAGAATCAATGCAGTTACATGGAGTAGAGTATTACAAATCCCTGCACATCAGCATGAAGCTAACTCATGTACAGCTTTTTTAGCTGGCTGATAGTATGTTGTAAAATGTTCTGCACAAAAATCGAAGTTGCTCATCAATCATTCTCAATGTACTTGCCTCTCCTATGCCTTCATGAATGGGATATTTATCATCATGAGCCTTGAGTTAGCCTTTCCCACAAACTTGAACCTGAATTTGTCCACGTTGTTCTTAATAGGTTTTCTGAGTCATTGACATTGGTGCATGGAACTGAGATTTTAGTCGCATACTGTCTGATAAGTAGTGGCTCATCCCTGTGGTTCTGGAGCAGATGCTGTCTTCCAGAAGTGACAGTGGCAATAAGCCTTCATGTTTACTGTCAGAGCTTTGGTTATTCTCATCTGACTTTGCTCCTGTTGTTTGCTTCTCTAGACAATGTTCTGATCGCTGTGGTTACTTTCCAAATCTTATCTAAACACCACTTCCAGTCTTTGGTGTGAGTACTCCTCTCCCAAATCTTGGCATTGACATGATACAGCATTGATTACAGTAAGGGAGAGGTGATACTTGGGACACTTCGGTGTATTAACTTATTGACTATCAGGCATCACTGGGCCTCTGAAGTGATTAAAGTTAATCTGTGGATCTCCTCAGACTTGTATTTATTATATTGTAGGGTTCTTAATTGCTTCTGGAGTTCAGATTTTCTTCTTCAACCTTTGTGGTTGATTGGTAGGTACTGACTAATCAAGAGGAGGTGGATGGAAAACACTGAAACAAGTGTGAATTTCCCTTTGAGAGCGATTAGCTTCAATTATAGGAAGCACAGCAGATACTGAAATAAATTTTGAAACTGATTGATACATTTTTCCAGTAATTGAGCAAAGTTCCCAGAAACATTTTAGTGTGGCCCTTGAGTGTACAACTGTGGCTGTGTGAGGTTTTTCCCCCGCATTGGGACATTAAGTTCATTGGCATCGCAAGGTCGTGATGGTACAGAGTATGACAGTCTTATCATTTCCAGATCTCATTCAAAGCAGAGTACAGTATACATTGTGAGTTTTGTTCATGTGGAACACTTTTATTTACTGTAAAGTTGATGCTACTATTGAAGTCTGATTTCAGACCAAACTTAATATTGAATACATAGGTCAGTCCAAGGGGCAGTAGGTCTGAGTGAGAGGGAGCAGGTTCTTTGGCCATGGAGAAAAGGGGATAATCTGTGTGGGGAAGAAAGGACTGTTCAAAATCTGCCATCCCAACCTCTGATAGATGTAAGACTAGTCTTTGATCCCCAAATAAAATGTGGTGGATTTCAACTGCTGCCAGATGTCTTAAACTTCGTGGGATCTCTGATTGTCTGGGACATCTAGAGTTCTCTCTTCCAGCATTTCTATGTAAACTTTTTAACTTTGTTTGAAGAAGAGGGATTCCTTGACAGCTCAGTCTTTGGAATCATTTCTCTCTAAATGAAGGCCTCTGTATTGTCAGCTCTAGGGTGATCTCCAGGCTCTCATGCTGTCTAACATATCTTACTATTTGATTCAGACCCTGTGCCAAACTGTGTTAACATTTTTTAGAACCAATTTTGTCATGTCCAGGAGATTTACTGCCAGTAGCAGCTGTAATTCTTCTCTGTGTAAGGCTGTTTCTGCCCCCTCATTAATTGTCAGCTAGTGCTCCCCCCCCTCCCCCCCGCCCCTTACTACTGGCCAGGTTAAAACACTGTTCAAAGTGTTTCTGTTGGTATCATGTAGAATATAATCACTGTTGTGTTTTATAATTCTAAGACCATCCAGTTGCACTTGATAAATCTTGCATATCATTTGTAAAACACTTTGAGTTCACTTCTGCATCTCCATCTTCTCATCAAATGTGCTGTAAGTGCCCTCCGTTGCCTAACTGCTGCCCTCTATTTCTTTGATTATTGATGTCTTTGTACTCCTGATAGTCAGTATTTGGTTGGTAAATGCAAGCAGACTTTTTTTTCTGTTTGTACCTTTGTTAGGTGTTGCAACCCCTTGTCTTCTCAAACATGCTCGCTTTAGAACTTCCTCCCTTAGTTTTACACTAAGAAATTAGGAGCAGTTGTATAGCTCTGTCCATTGAAAAGGGACAGGAGGCCACATGACTCTGCATGAGTTTATAGGGCCCTCCCACTTAATTTCACATACAGTAGTTGAATATAGTAGGAAATGGAGGGGGGGGGGTAAAGTCCCTTGGGTTTTGTAAGCTTAATGCTTTAAGTTTCAGAGCTCTCATTCCAAAGTGCTAAATCCAGGAATGAAGATATATATACATGGAAAGAAACATTTATACTTGCTGGTTCAAAGCACAGTGAGGAACTGCCTGAGCTCCAAAGGATTCTTAAAATGAAAAGCTGTGGACATGAGACCCGGCATGATGAGAACTAAGGGCTCTATTCATTGCATGGGAGCAGTGGCCTTCTACCGCATGGAAGCTGCAGGGGATCTACCTGGGAATACCTTTTGCACTTCCCTGAATGAGACTGCATATGCATAAACTTGGCCCGGGTACAGAAGCTTTTCCTCGTCTATTCTGAGGCTGGGACACAGGGATCTCAGAGAAGAGAGTTCAGGCACTAGAGAGCTCCTCCACCTCTGCCCTCTGCAGACTTTGGGTTTTGTTTTTAATTAATCTAGCTCTACCACTAGCTGGACACACTGAAATACCCAGTTGGCAAAAGATCCTGAGGTGCTGGCAAGGACTTGTGCTAGAAACTGGAAATCTTTGATCTAAAAAGGGGTGGCTTCCTGATCCATCACAAAAAACTGAAGCTGCCTCTCTGAAATAATCCATCATGCACTTCAGTTGACTTTACTGTTTCAGAAATCACTAAGCCATACCCATTCAAATTCAGGTTATTAAGAGAAGACATCTCCTTAAACTGATTAAGAAATCTAAGTTTTACACAGATTCTTAATTGTCTATGTGCATATGGTGTATATAAAGCTCCAGCATTCACCACATAAACAAAGAAATTGTATTTAGTGTATCTATATTCAGGTACTGTAGATGTGGATTTGTATACTGAGAAGGTGTGCTCTTCTTATTCAGTTAATTGTGGTGTATGGCTCCAGACTGCTTTTAGAAGCAGGCATATAAGAATGTGTAGTCAATTTGTTTGGAATGTTTTCCATGAAAATCATAAATAAAATACACTGTTTCTCTGCCAGACATTGAAATTGTTTTGTTTTGTTTTTTTGGAGTTTTTTCCTGCCCCCACAGCTTGTTCGTGAAGAAGGTAGGGTCTTTCCTTTTTTGGGGAGAGGAAGGGAGAAGGCAGAGGTGCTGGGTCAAAAAGTACTATACAGTATTCCAAACTGTAATGTTGAAGTCCCTCTACATAAGTTTTATTTAGATGTATTCACAGTACAGCTGCATTGGACTTCTTTTCAAAGTTTTAGAGTGACCACAAAGAATCCCGAAAGGGTGGCAGCATTGTCAAACTCAAACTTTGTGCGTGTGTCCCATGTGTGATGTCCCAATTAGATGTTAGTACACTAACAAAAGACCCTAGAAATTGTTACCTCTAGCTGCTGTTTCACATTTTATCTTGACTTTAAAAAAAGTAAAATTGTTACATCATAACTCCCCATTGTTACAGTTTTCTAGCTTCATGTTGTTAGAGATGTATTGAACTCCATTGAGCTGTCTTTTGTGAGGAGCTTTGCTGCTCTGTTTCTAGAGCTAGTGTGGCTGTTTGGGGAAGAGCCATGTTCAATAGTGCTATTTAGTGAATTCTGGATTCTTAGTGCTAGTGAAGACGAGGTTTGCTGAAGCTGTTTATATTTCGTCACACTGGGTGGGAAATGAAAATTATTATCAAATTGGCACTGAAGTGATTTTCAATATACAGTGATGAGTGATGGCCAACTTCTTTAAGTTTATTTGTATTGACATTCAGTTATATAGACTGAAGAAGCTACATAAGACAAAGATATATATGAGTACCTGTTATGAGCCAAGTTCTTTAAAATCTGGGGTCAAGTCTACTATTTGACATAGCTTCAGGGATTACAAGCTTAAACTACAGAACATTAAGTGAAATCTCATGGGATACTGTGATTAAACAAACTGTGCACCGTGAAAAGATCAATTGGGCATTCATCAAAAGAAAATTAGAACAAAACTGGAGGTAATATTGAGGGAGAAGAAATCCACAAAAGCAAGGGGAGGAGTGGATTCAGGTGGCCTCTTTAAAATAAGAGACGCATTGAGCATAGGGCCATTTTTAGAATGAATTAGGCTCTGATGTACAGACAAAACTTGAGTCCCTGTATCCCAGAAATCAAGAAATAAAGGCTTATGTTCAAAGAAGGTTGTTGGCTGATTCTGTGGTAGGAAAGCCTGCATCTCATCAACATGCACAGATGTTGCTATGGAGATGTGTGTATGTATTTAAGCTTGCAAGTGTGAGAATGTGTCGATATAATAGACTGAGAGACTATAACAGTAGAAGAGAGAATAATAATGTATTGAGTTCCACAAAGTATAAGGGAAGACATTAGAACTTACAAATGGCTGAGTTGGGAATTTAGCATGCAAGTAATTCCCAAATGATCACATTGTTTTTCAATTTCATTTTGTAATTGAGAATGCAAGAAGCATCAAACATGTTGTTTGACCTGACGTAGAAAACTTCATAACTAGCTCACCATTGCAAAGGAAGTAACAGGCATACAAAGGCTCCTCTTTCTATTGAAAAACAGGATTATTTTTGAAGGTTCGTAGTTAGATCATTTTAAATTGCATTTGCCTAACCTGATATATACAAGTTCCTAGCCTGGATTTTTTTTTTTTAAATTAATCATTTTATGTCTTCACTTGTTGTGTTTTATTACATAGGTGGAAAAATTATTTTGATGGTTCCAAATATTTGCTTGCTTTTTTATTTATTTATATAGAGCGATAGAACTGTAAGGTGACTTACAATCAGATGAAATGACAAGGCCCTTGTCTCTTGCAATTACATTCTAATTAGGGGAACGCAAGTAAACCCAGGTTTGGGGCGGTAGGGGTAAGTCTGTCTAGAAAGAGGAATATTATTAAATACTAGGAGAGAACTGTTCTGAGATGTGGATGGAGGGGGCGTAGTTTTATATTTATTAGAAATTTTCTTCTATAAATATAACATCTTAGAATAATGAATCATTAACAAAATACTGTGTAACTTGCTATTTTTAAAATACAGTATTTGAAAATCATTTCCATGTACATACCTGCTAAGTCTCAAGTTCAGGGCTTTATTATTTCTCCTAAAAGAGCTGGTGGCATCACAAATACCTGAAGGCAGGTAAGGAATGTAGGTTTCTCCTCTGTTTTGAGATCATATGGTGCCATAGCTCTTGCACATGAAAGAATACAGTGAACTCCAGTCTTGGCAGACATATAAACCCTCCCAGATCTCTGTTTGCTTTTAACCAAATATCTTATTTGTAATTTTAAAGCTACAATTTTTTCTATGAATGATTTAAGATCTTAAATGGTGTTATTGTTCAGAATGGCTATTGAAGGATGAGCATTGTGACTAGCTCTTGGTACAAGAAATGCACACAAGTGAGTCTGATCTCCCGGGATAAGGTACCTTGCCCACTACAGAGACCAGAGCTTTGACTCATACAGCCTTTTGGAACTTGGTAGTGATTTATGACTGCAGGAACTAAGTGCCACGTCTTCTACATTTTGAATTAATTCATTAAAGTTGTTTCCAGAGGCCTCTGAACCCAAATACTTGTCTGACGTATGTCTATACTGCAAAAGAAGATCCATGGGAGTCTCTCCGAGCCCAGATCAGCTGATTTGGGCGTATGCTATGGGGCTAAAAATAGCAGTGTAGATGTTCAGGTTCAGACTGGCGGAGGGAGTGGGCCTCAAAGCCCAAGCACCAGCCTTAGCCTGAACATCTGCACTGCTATTTTTAGCCCTGTAGTATGCGCCTGAGTCAGTTGACCGAGGCTCTTAGACACACTGAGTGTTTTTTATTTTGTTTGTTTTTTGCAGCGTACCCCGTGTGTGTTGTTGATATAATCTCAAATTGCCCTGGCAAAGGAAATGCTTGGCCTTATTCTCCTCTGTTTTACACTTGTGTAAATCAGGAGTAACTCCACTGATGTCAGTGGAGATACATACATTAATTTGCTCAAAAAGAGAATCTAGCTCACTATTCACATTTCAAGCATTGTGTTCCAGTGGACTGAGCAAAGGGCTGGAGATCCCAGAACTCCTGCATTCTAATCCTGGCTGTGCTGCTCTGTCATGGTATGGTTTTGGGCAAGTCATATAACCTCACTGTTTGAGTTTATCCTGGACTTAACCTTTATTTATGTTTCATAGTGGTGATGAATATTAATGTTTGTACTGTGCTATCATAATGTAAAGATGCTACAAAATTGTCATAATTACGTATTAAAAAGATGCTGCCAGTCTAGCACACTATAGATATAATACAGGTTAGAAAAACTACCCATTGATTTCAGTGGAACTTTGGTTTGTTCAATAAATAGCTTCCAAAACTGCATAAGTTATAAATCTGAATACTTTTGTAGTATGTTTTCTGCGGATGCCACTGGCATGCTGCATTGATACAAAAAATGCAATGCCAGAGCTGTCAATATTAAAAGCGCAAAATTAGATCTGTAAAGGAATGGTAAAATACTTAGGGAAGTCTAATTTTAAAGTATCTTTAAAAATGTAACCATTCCCAATTTTGAGCTTCTCTGTTGAGCCCTGGTGGTGCAGGAATTATGCGGGAGCATTTTTGCTGGCGTACTGTTAATCTTGCTGTTTTCATTCTTTTTAGTGATTTCATAGAGTTCTAGAGCTTTCAGTTTTGACAAACGATTGAATACTCATGCTTGCGTAATTCAGTATCACAGAAACATTTATTATTTTGGAGTTCGTTGTTCCTTCCCAGCAGGTGTTATCTGAGTTGGAAGGATTTACCAAGCGACAGTGGTGACTAGAATCCACACTTCCATCTGATGTGTGTTCTTGTGCCCAGCCATTACACCTAACCTTGGGAGTGCCTGGTACTGGGGAGATAGCCACAGTGATTTAGAAGATCACATGCTTCTGTTCCTGCCTCTCCTCCATTCTAATGAGCACTTAAAAAAAAATCAAAAGAAATTCTAATAGTGGAATCTTCACATTTCACAGGAAAGTATATTATAAAAACCTCCAATTCATTAGCAATGCCTCATAACTGGAAAAGAAACAGCTGCTTTTTGTTGAGGCAAAACAAATCTCTCCTTATGTGTTGGCGCCTTATCTCTTCAGAGGTAGTAAGAGATCATACAAAAGTGATTTGCCTTTGTTTCTTACAAAGCACTTTGCAATAACTTAGTGTATTTGCGTATTTGAATTTTTTGGACAATTTCATTTTTCTGAGATGGTTACTTTCTTGTAAGTGGAGGGAGGTCACTATAATACAACTCTCTTCTTCTGATATATAATGCATAATCTCTTGTTTTATACATTCACTGAAGGAAACCCATTGTATGCTGATGGAGATGAAAGTGAAGCTTTGATATATTCATGCAGTTTAAAGTCCAGTAATGAACTGGCAATGAACACTTTCTGCGTGCTGTTTTATGTGTAATGAAAGCACTGTGTACCGAAGTCATGCAGCATGCTGCTTAAATCACTTCCCTTAATTAGGGTTTATAAAGAAGTAAATTATATCACACAAAATCTGAAATTGTTTACTTTGATGAGTTAATAGAGAGGGCACAAGAATAATGAAGAAGTTTGGAATGCCTTTCTCCAATATCTTTGCAATATGCCAGTTGATGTTGGCAGATGTAGGTGCTGAAATTTCATTTCTAGAACTTCCTGTGTGAAATAGTCCCTGATGAAATTTGTAACCATTCACTAATGTACATCAAGCTCCATTTTCAGTGTGGTATCATGGCTTCCTCTCCCTTCTGCTTCCACTTGATACACACGAGTGATCTGTTCATGTGCCTGTCCCAATCTGAAGGCTGGTCTCGCCTGGGTCCTAATGTTCCCTTTCCACCTTAAGTCTAGGGGTCAGTCTTCACTTGCCACTTCCGAATTAATTATTCAAGTCTGGTAAATAGTAAGCATTTCTCGATGATAAACAACTTGTCTCTCCCCTTGGACTCATATTAATCCCATGCCATATTTAGCCAGAAGGATGAATTCGGTAGGCTCAGAAGCCTGTAGTGCCTCTTCATGAAGCCCCAGAGTCATCCCTTAGAGATATTTGTACAGTTTGCAGGCTCGGAGACCAGAAAACTTGGAGCATTTCAATCCAAGTCTCCTGTGTGCTCAGTATAGCTGCTGACCCACTGGGCTTGCTGATTTTGTGTGTGTGCATGCGCTCATGTGTGCAGGCACTTGAAGTTTATTTGTGACTGATGGGAGTGCTTATACTTCATCCCAATAAAAGTTAAGCTCAGCCATTTGTAGAAAGATAAAGTGTTAGCTTCAGTGTGTTTGCCTAATGACAGATTTTAGATTCTTGTTACTGTTGCTATCCTTTACATTATTAGAGCATACTAAATCCTGGAAGTTTAAGTCTTGTCCAATTAGTTAACTAAGAACAATACATAGCATACCTTCAGCTAGTAAGGCATATGGAATTATTTGCAGTTTTTAGCTTGAAAGAGTCATTCATTGAGGAACAGCTTTAAAAAAAATGCTGCTGACACATTTATGTTCTGCATCTTTCTTTCCCTTTTGCTTTAATTCGGTCTTTGAAATGAAGTCTCCATTTCAGTCCTAGTGATAAGTCTGAAAGAGTAATCACAAAAAGCATTTCTATTAACCCCCAGAGCAATTGTATACGACAGGCATAATTTTAAAGGTAATTATTAAATATACACATATATTTTAAATACTTTTCTTTCTCGCCAGCACAATGAGTACGTTGGACATTAATGTGCCCAATCCCTAGGGTTATAAAAAGTTCAGTAAACATATTAATTGTGTGTTTATTCAGTAAATGCATTGTATTTCCACAAGCGTACATAATTTTATTTCTCTGTATTACTTGTTATAATTTTAAGGAGATTGTAGATGGCACAAAAGTTGTAGATTTTAAAAGCTCTATCTCCTGAAATGCATTAGAGAAAGCAACCTGGCATGACTATCCTATTTCAAACCATTTTTAAAAGGCCTCAGTCTATGCTGTATCTAAATATCTTAGAGCTATACTCAGAGATCGGGAGATACATATATATTCAGTATACCAATATTCACTGTTTGTGTATTCTTTAATTCAGTCCTGTGCTAGTTAAGTTCAGTATACAAGACAACTTGAGGGCAGGAGGTTTCCCCTAAGAGACCATTTTAGTTCTCTAGATGAATGTTTGCTCGTTTACTGTACTAATAAGATTTCTTTCAATACTTTTGTGCAAGTTATTTGGTAGGAGGGAAGAGGCCTGTGGATGCATATAGCTTCATTGCTGTTGACATTATATAATGCTCATTTTCTCCACAGAAAATTCATTTCAGACCTTACATAGCTCCCTTCCTCCTTGGAGTGGGGTAGAGGATAGCGGTATTGGAATGAGAGAATCAAAAATGTGTACCTACCTTTTCCAACAGGCTATACATGAAAAACTCGCTTGCTTTACCCCCCAAACTATCTTAACATTCTTCCTCTTTGGGGTGCAGTCAGAAAATACACTCTTAAGACTGCTACCATGATAAAATAGAGCTGTTTCCCTCCACATAAGACACACAAGTAGAATAATATGTTTCAAAAGATAGGAATCAAAGTTGGCCGCAATGTTGCATTTTTATCTGTGTGACAGCTAATGTTGGATGATATCTTCTGCTTAAACTGTGACTGTTAAAGTGAAACCTGGACTTCTGAGCTGTGCTGAGCACTCGCACATATTGCTGTTGTAGATCTAGGTTACAAAGTACTTCTGGATAGTGCAAAACATTTTCCACTTTTAGATAGAATTTCTTGTTAAGCACAGATGTGCTACATGCAGCCGTTGCTGGGTGATGGAGATGGTGGTTTTTTGGTTTGTTTGGGTGTTTTTGCTGGGTACGCTAGTTTACATTTCTTTCTACAAATGGATTTGAACCTGCATCTTTGCTGTTGCCTGGATGATTTTGCATGGCATTATTGTTTCCCCACTAGTGTTCTTTAAACATCAAATGTATTTGTGTTAAAAGCTGCAGTACAATGAAGTTGTCTGATAAGGTTCTAACTAACCCTAATCATTATGAGACATGTAACTCATGGTGTTTTGTGTTTTCAAGGAGTGCACTAAAAAGGTGATGACATATGAGTTACTGAATAAGGTACTGTGCAATGTGTGCAGCAGAGTTTGTGCAGACCTTATATAGTGTGAAAAGCAGTTTTCCGGTGCCCATATTTGCTTATTTTGTATATAAATAAGCATACTTCCTTCAGGCTGGCCTGTCTCCCGCTATGTGGCTGGGTTGCATGCTGAGATATTTCCGCGGAAGAGAAAGGCAAAGGCGGGGGTGGGGGGGAAAGTCATCTCCCTCCTAGACTGGAGGGAGTCTAATTTGATTTTGGTGATTTGTGACAAGCATTGTCATTTAAAAATATGAGGGACATCTTGGTGAGAGAACTGTAAACAGATACAGAATGTAGCCCTGGAATAAAACAATGTCAGACTCAGCCACATCATTTCCTTAGCACTTATTTTGTTTATCTTCCAGTAATGTTCTGATTTATGCTTTCTGGAGTCTTTGAACTTCAACTGTCTTGAACAATCTCTAGTCTATTACTTATTTTAATGTTGCTTGAAACAGGGTCGCTTTTTTGCTGTGGTGCTCTGGGCAATTTCACTGCAGAGCGCTTCCCTTCCTTTGTTTAACCTGTGACCTGTGAAAACAAGAGTTAATCAAAAGTTCTAAGGTAGCTAAGAGGAAGGGGAAGTGTTCGGTTACAAATTAAATATGAGCAAGTCATAAGCTATAAATCCTCAATAGTGCTACCAGTCGTGCTACTTAAGTCACATGTGGTGCAGAGTGTTTTGGTTATAAATTCAACCTCTGTGTCCACAGGTTTTTTTGTTTGATTGTTTTTTAAGGATATGTAGCACATTTGGCTTAATGTAAGACAAAATCCACATCTTATGCTTTCAGCTGGCATTTGAAAGCATGTCATCTACTTCTTTCTCTCTTTTTGGTGGTGATTTTTTGCTTCTGAAGTATCTTGTCACTACTCAGTGAATGGAGGCAGACAGCATTGTTTTCCTCAGTGAAGTAAACTTACGGAATAAGTCGCCAGGTAAAACTATAGAAGCAAATAGGATAAATGAGTTTGAGGCAGTTGGACACTTAGCGTGAAAGAAAAGGTTTCAATGGGATAGTGACAAAAAGAGCGAAGTGAGAGCTGAAATGAACTTCCTGGAGACATTCTTAACATTGTTGTTTACTATCACTGTGAAGTGACCACAGCTTTGTCACTCCTTCAAAACTAAGTAGCCTTTAAATTTAAAAGAAAATTGTATCTAAGAGCAGCTAATTACCCTATCAGTGTTTTATACTAAAAAATATTCAACTGTTCATTGAGAATTGGCTTGATATTATTCTAATGATACCTTTTAATTCCAGTTGTTAGGATTGGATTGGAAATATTTATATAAATTCTTAAAGATTAAAAAAGCAAGAAGGCCATGCCATGAGACTCTAAGTAAAAGGTTTGATCCTGCAGGTTTTTTGACCACCATTTCCTCCCAGTGGCTACCGGAAGTGCTGTATGGCCGGTCTTTAAAGCATGTGTGCATATGCTTATCTAGATCTAATATAGAACATATAATGGGATGATGTAAAAGTCTAATCCTGTGATCTTGAATGGTCACAGTACTCACAAGCAAACCACCTGTGAGTTTTGCAGGTCTTCCCAATTAAATGTCATTTAAACCTCTATTCTGTAATGTTCCATCATGTATTCTGGGTGTGCCACACATTTTACAGAGAAGCTGTTTTACAAATTCATGGCAACAACCAGGCTCTGGGCATTCTTAAGTAATTACAGTTACAGCCCCCTCTCCAGCCTATGTGATGTAAACCGCACTGCCACATGATCCGTCTCCTCCCACAGCAGGGATGGTTCTTGCAGAGTATTTTGAATCTCAAATAGTCCTTACGGTGTATGTAGAGCATATAACATTTATTGGGGTTACTTTTTATATTCTTCCACTTGTAAAGCCAAGCTCCCATAGTGCCATGAATCCAACAACAGAAACCTATGATGAGAGGGAGAAAAATTAACAATAATGCATTTAAAGAAGACTAAAAACACCAAGGTGCTACTGCAATTCAAATTATATATAATTGTGATGTCCTGTCCCTTTAAATGTTAGAGCACTCCCCTTTCCCCAGTGCAAAGCCTCACTTTCACGTTACTCTCAGTTTTGCAGCTAAAATAATAAAGTGAGCAGGAGAGTTGTTTCTGTCTGCTCCCTCTCTGACTGTATTTATCTCCAGTGCTGGGTCCAGAAATATAACATTGGTGATGCAGGATTTATATTTCATGTGTGTCCAGTGCTTGCATTGCAAGAAGAAGAAAAAAAAGTAAGCCAATACTATGTGGAAGGGGACAAAGCTCACCTAGAAGCACAGGGTGACAGACTTCTATTTTTGCTCCTGAGACAGTGGTAACCAGCCAGCTAGAGAGGGAAAAGTAGGCAAATAAAGATAGAACAAAGGATAAGAGTTCTGCGATTACTACCAGAATGGTTCAAATAGAGCAATGAAGTGGAAGCAAGCAGCCATCTTCGTTGACCACATGCAAGTAGGCGGGCAGGCAAACATTTAGCCTGCACTGAGGATCTTTAGCCAGGAGAGGGAGCCCAAGTGCAGCCAAAGGCAGAATTCCGTGTTTTGCAGTATGAGCACATGGCCAGCAGAGGGTGATCCAGTGGAGATAGTACACCGTTTCCTTTTTTAAAAAAAATGAAAAGAGAGAATTTCCCTGTGGGAGAGACATCTAGGAGGCAAATAGCGCAAATAGAGTGAGACACTCTCAGCATTATCTTCAGAATTTGGAAGTTTCATACCTGTTTGTATTGTGGACTTTTTACCTTGCTTACATTTCAGTTTTTGGACCAAAACATGGAATTCCATCATTAGTAGCTCCTCATACGCAATGATGAGCATTGGTACTTCAATTTTGCAAAGGGACTCAGTGCAACAATACTGATGGACTATTATGCCTGCCATGCTCAAGCTCTTGTCAGCCCGAAGGAGCATCAAATGAAGTGTTCTATCTCAATTTGATAGGTTACCCATCACTCACACATACATCAACAAAGAAACTGCTATGGATGATGTGCTTTCTCTTGTGAAGGAAATGGTGCTATAGGGTACCGTGTTGGATCATAAGAATCCCCAGTTTACACAATTCATGTCACATCAACATGGATGATCTGTGAATCATGGTTGCATCTTATGGGGAATGTACGTGATCATTACGAAATCACGGCAAGCTCAGGTTTTGGAAGCCCTTCATGCAGGTCATTTTGGTATAGTACAGATGAAGCCATAGACCGGAGTTATGTCTGGTGGCCAGGGATTGACAAAGATTTTGAGAGGAAGGCAAAGTTCTGTACTATGTGTCAGCACATTCAGCATGATCCTGGTTCAGCACAATCCCTGCCTGTTGGTTGTAGCCTGAGTCTCCTTGGACATGTATTCATGTGGACTTTGCTGGACCTTTAGAAGGTTATATGGTTTTGGTCATAGTCAACACCCATTTGAAATGGCCAGAAGTTTTCAGAATGACTTTTACTATAGCTGCCAAGACAATTGGACATCATTGTACCTTGTTTAGCCAATTTGGTTTATGGTTACAGTTAGAGAGTGACAGTGGACCTCAGTTCCATTGTGAAAAATGTCAGAGGTTCTTAACTTCAAATGGAATTCAGTGCACATGCTCTGCTTCATACCATCCTGCTATAAGCAGATTAGTGAAACACTTCATACAAACACTTAAACATGCCATAAGAGCTAATAGGTCTATTTGGAGTCATCAACAGAAATTGGACAATTTCTTGCTTATCTACAGGAACACACCACATGCTACTACCCAGGACCCACCTACAACTCTTTTCTTGAAGAGATGTTTACTTACCTTTTGGGACTTGCTGTGTCCTGATACTGCCTCACGTGTAGCCAAATCCAAAGCTATGCAGATTGATCAATGTGAGATTTGTCATCGTTCTTTTCACGTAGGAGACTTAGGCCTGGTCTATACTGGGGAATTTGGTCAGTATAACTATGTCGGTCTGGGGTGTGAAAAATTCACACCCTTGAACGATGTCGTTAAACTGACCTAAGCCCGGCTGTAGAAAGTGCTAGGTCAACTAGCTACCACCTCTTGGGGAGATGGATTATCTATGCTGACAGGAGAAGCCTTCCCCTCCGTTTAGGTAGTGTTTTCACTGAAGCAGTACAGTGGCAGTAGTGGAGCTGCACCATTGCAACGTTTTAAGTGTAGACAAGCCCTCAGTGTGGACTTGCAACTATGGTTGTGGAGTGAAATGCACAGGACCTGTTTAGTTCATGATAAAACTATCCAACGGTATTTTATGGAAACAGATGCACCTGTTGCAGCCTTGACAAGCACTGGAGTATGGGGATGACCGGGAGGAATTTTTGTTCCTCCAGCTGAACCTCCTTCCATTACAACTATTAATTTCAGTGGCTTGTTGGGAGAAACTTTGGTACCAGATCCAGTTGATTCTGTACCACAGCCAATTGGTTCCTTCCCACTGACAGTTCCTGTTTGGAATGCTGCCTCTCCAACATTACCATATTATCCCGAGAGAGTGAAAAACAGCTGTGCTCCTGAGCTCATAAATTGCTTAGTGAATTGCTATTCCAGGGCAGAATAACCTATTGTAATTTAAGAGTCTGCAGTAGTCCACCCGCAACTGGTAGGTTATATAATGTTTATTGTTAGTCACGTACATGATGTATATGTGTTTGGAAAGATTTTTAAAGTAGGGCAGAGGACTGTAATGTCCTGTTCCTTTAAATGTTTGGATACTCTCCCCTCCCCTCCCCAGTGCAAAGCCTCACTTTCATGTTAGTTTGGGGTGGGCAAACTATGGCCCAGGGGCTGGATCCGGCCCCTCAGGGCTTTGGATCCGGCCCGCGGGATTGCCCCGCGTGGTGCTGCAGGTCCCGCACCGCTCTCAGAAGCGGCTGGCACCAAGTCCCTGGGGCCCCGGGGGGGCCCATAAGGCTCTGTGCGTTGCCCTTGCGCGCGCCCCCCCCCCCCAGCTCCCGTTGGCCGGGAACAGGGAACGGCGGCCAATGGGAGCTTCGGGGGAGGTACCTGGAGGGGTGGCAAGGCCAGTGCGCGGAGCCCTGTGTCCCCCGCTCCCCCAGGGGCCGCGCAGGGACGTGGTGCTAGCTGCTTCCCGGAGCAGTGTGGCGTTGGGCCAGGGCGGGCAGCTAGGCAGGGAGCCTGCCCTGGCCCTGGTGTGCGCCGCTGCCACCCTGGAGCCCGAACCCCTTCTGCACCCCACCCCCCAACTCCCTGCCTGCACCTCGCACCCTTCTTGCACTCCAACTCCTTGCCCTGAGCCACCTGTTGCATCCCGCACCCCTGCTGCACCCCAACCCCCTTCTCTGAGCCCTCGATACACCCCGCACCCCTCCTCTGCCCCAATCACTTGCCCTGAGCCCATTCCTGCACACCACACTCCCTCCTGCACCCCAACCCCTGCCCTGAGCCCTCTCCTGCACTCCGCACCCCTCCTGCACCCCAACCCCTTCTCTGAACCCCCTCATACAGCCCACACCCCTCCTCTGCCCCAATCCCTTGTCCTGACCCTGCATACAATTTTCCCACCTAGAGGTGGCCCTCAACCCAAAAAGTTTGCCCACCCCGTGTTAGTTTCAGTTTTGCAGCTAGAACAAAAAAGAAATCACAGCACACAGCTGTGTTTCTGTCAGCTCCCTCTGTGACTATCTCTCTCCTTTTCTGCTGCATCCAGAATATAACACACATAGCTTTTTTGTGCATAAAATGACACAGGGAGCTTCCAGAATTAGATGAAGGTTTCATACGCCCCATGGGAAAGCTGGACATCTTTTATCCCAATTGAGATAAAGCTTCCTTTTTTAGTCTTGAAGGGTCATGAGATGTTGGAACCTTAAACTTGTCACTGTTGAACTTCACACGTGAACCTAACACCAGTGTGTTTTTGGGGACAGAAGGAGTAGCAAAATTCCTCATTTGGGAGGAAGAAGTAAAAATGTTATGGAATATTAAATGTTAGGTTGGCAGTACTGAGAGAAAAATCCCTAATGGAGGCAGGCAGAGGTTGTGCTGATGGAGATGGCTTACTGGGCAGAGTACAGGAGAGGCATCCAAAGGCGCATAATCAGATTGTTTCTATGACCTGGCTTTACAATCCATCGCATCACTCTGTCTGTGTGCATCCATAGAGAACAAGTCACTTTGTTTTTCTGTGTGTATAGACATGCATATCATTTAATTTCTTTTGATTTTTTCCAACGCACCCATCCATTGCTCTGGGTGTTTTAAAATACACAATATAAAAATACAATTGGAATGGACTGCCTCTGACTCTTACTAGATTTCTGCTCACAATTATACTAAACTTGTCTGTAAACAACTATCAGCCCATATCCTTAGTTCTACTCCCCTCTTCAGTCTCCCAAAAGGAGAGTTGTTGAGCTTTACAGTGCATCTGAAAGGTTTACAAATTTGTGTAGTGACTAATGTATTTTATGGAGAGAGATGTAAAAACTGTAGAAATGGGCTTTTATGTGAAAATCACTCTACATATATCTGTCAATTAAAAGAAAATCCCAAAGGTGTCCTATGTCTTCCTTTAAACTGTTCAGGAAGAAGGAGGATGATCCAGTAATTAGGGCACTAACATGGGAATCTGGAGGCTTGGGTTCAGTTCTGTGCTCGGCCAGACTTCCTTCGTGACCTTGTGCATGTCTCCTAACCTCTCTGTGTGCCAGTTCATCGTCTGTAATGTAGGATAATAACACTTCCCTATGTCACAGGATTACCACAAGGATAAACACATTAAAGCTGTGAAGTGCTCAGTTTATAGAGTTTAAGGCCAGAAGGGACCACCAGATTATCTAGTATGACCTTTTGTGTATCACAGGCCACCAGTACCACCCAGCACCCGCATCCTAAACCCAACAACCAAAATTAGATACAAGCTTTACAGTCCACAGGAGATTAGACTATTATGTACCACAGGCAGAGAATAGGAGGGTCTGAGATGCACCAGTGCCCAAGGTCCCCACAAGGGAAATGATTGTGTGATATACCCAGATAAAGCTGGCAAGTGACCCTCACCCACATGCTACAGAGTGAGGCGAAAACCCCCAAAGATCACTTCCAATCTGACCTGGAGAAAAATTCCTTCCTGACCCCACATACGGTGATCATAGTGATCATTCCTGAGCGTGACAGTAAGAACCAGCCAGCCAAGCATCTGAGAGAGAGAGACCTAGGAAAACCTAAGATACACTACATTTTGCAATTTTTTCAAATATTATGTGTGAAAAATTGGCAATTACACCGGACACTCGCTAGAACACGCATCTATATAGTGCGAATTCGCATATAATGCGGTCGCGGCCATGGATCCCAAATTTAATTACTTTAATTGGAATTCATTTTAACGCGGTCCCCGCTTTAACATGGTACCACACATGGATCCCAAATCCCGCGTTCTAGCGAGGGTCCAGTGTACTGTGCTGATAAAATTAAGCATTACCAACACACTGCATTATGCAGCCACAGCAATTTAAATATGTAGTTAAATGTTATGAATGGCAGAGAATTCTCGGGTCTGTAAAAGGGAGTT
This sequence comes from Natator depressus, assembly GCF_965152275.1. Classification (NCBI taxonomy): domain Eukaryota; kingdom Metazoa; phylum Chordata; order Testudines; family Cheloniidae; genus Natator; species Natator depressus. Next base: position 23,448,061 of record NC_134249.1, on the reverse strand, counting down.
TGTAGGTAGCATTTCCAATAAAATGCTGAAAGACCCTCAGAGGATGAGTGTGTAACACAGAAAATACAATGGAATTACATTAGATTTTCTGTGGAGGTGCCATTACTCCAAGGGCATTATGTTACCAGTACTGCCTCATACATTGTACCAGTGATAACAGAGAAGGGAATCATTACTTTCTTGGTGAGAAATCTTCCTCAGTCACACAAATAATCTGAAATTAAAGAAGACATCTAATCTTCTCCAAGTCACAGTTATTAAACAGTTACAGAGAAAAATAACCTTGTTTCCAAAACTGAGAAGCTGGAAATGTACGTTTTTGTATTAATGGGACGTTAACTTCTAAAGCTAATGCTGAATTATGTAATGATTTTAATTGCAGTTAATATATGAGACTAATGGGCAGTCGAGCATGTGAGAGAAATATGCTGCTGTCACATATCAAGATCTTCTCTCACTGCCCTACTTATATATAATATATCTGCAGCTCCATAATATGGTTGTGTTTAAGGAAGATGCTCTTGGCTGTGTGCATATTTTGTTTCTTATACCATTGCTCTTACTACTTGACTCTACCTGACAGTAATAAAGTTATCTCTGATTCCTACCCAAATCCTTACCCTTTTAAGGAGTAGTGTGTGTGCTCCCCCAATTCCCCCACCCATCCCAGTTATCTGAACACCAGTCAGGCAAATTTTGCCTTTCTAAAAGCAAAATACAGGGAGTGGAAAAAGCCTGTAGAAATATCCTTTCCTTCCCCGCAGGTCTGCCTCGTACACTGAAGTAAGACTGTGTCTTAAGACAACTGCTGTAGGCTAGAAGCCTGCTGCATTTATACCCAGATGAAAGGGGCAATGCAGAGTCTCATGGGGATTCTCCATTGGCTACATAAAGCTTGGTAAGAAAGCAAGGAGTCAGTTCGTGACAGCTTAGCAAACAGAGCACAGATCCCCAAAGGCATTCTCTTGTTTGCTTAATACTGTACCTTATAGAAAACGGTAGTCTAAACATCTAGACCTTTTATAGATGTGTTGGTTTGGCAAAGTCATTCTATGTTGTCTGTAATTCTGTTTGCTAATAAATTTCCTGTTTGAAACAGCAACGTTTCTGATTTCGAGATATTTTTGTATCATTCTTCCACTCACCCCCCACCCCGGCCCTGCAAGATTCTTATATATCTCCCTAATAGCCATGGGTGCCCGACATTCTTGTGTTGTTGCCAGCTTTGTAGTATGAAACATGAATGCGTTTCATCACCACCCAAATTGGAGATGCGAATTTTCAAACTGTAACATTGTTTAAAACCATAAAATACTGAACTAAATCGGTTACACTGAGCTGTGAATATTACTTGAGAGAGACCGGACAAAATAGGAGTAGAAAGTGACAGGCCAGGATTATAACCATGTCCAATAAGAGAGATGAATGAGCAGTAAGGAAAAATAGGGAGTGAGCAAGTGTAATAGAAATGGCAGTACGCCTCCCCTCACCCCGAACTGTGTGCAGAATGACCGTCAGTTCAGACATTTTAGCAATGTGTAAATATAAACATTTATCTGCACTTTTTTGTATACAGAAACTATTGACTAACTGCTGACTGACAAGAGTTAAAATGGAATTTGGATCCAATGTCCTTGCAGGCAACTGAATAAAACCTATAGAGTTGGCATGTTTGGCTTAATGAAGCAATACAGGAAACTCTGTTGGCTCTGTAGCAAGATAAGGTTCAGCTGTGAACTCTGGCCTCCCAACAGGGGAAAACAGTGGCTCTTTGAAGAAGCATACAACCCGAGTTTGGTTTCAAAACCTCAACACTGCCATCATTAGATAAGCATCAGTCAGTGCAAAAAGGTGCATTGAAACTATGCTGCCAGCCCCAAACTCTGTACCAAAAGGACTCAAACTTGAATACCAGATGATTTCTAAAGGGCTACCTTGTAGCAAACAATTATTAAACCATTAAATGTCTCATTCTGAGGAGATTGGTTAGATTATATTCATCGAGCATTCTGTGAGGATGCAGCCCAGTCAAAATTAGAAATTGGAATCTCTCTCATTTACTACTTATAAGCTATTGACAGAAATCTAGTTTAAAGCAAAAATAAAACTTCTAAAATATTATAATTTTGATTTTGTAAATGACATTTTCAGCTAAGGAGTCCTGCCTGATTAAGTCTAATTTAGCATGTCTTCCTTGAAGTAGGTTTTCTTTTTCACATTGTTAGCTTTAAAAAAAAAAAAAAAAAAGCAGCCTTAAACCCTTCTTTTGAAAAATATTTTTTGATGCTTGTATGGGTTTGTTTACCAGGTTCTTGTTAATCTCTGTGCAGGAGTCTTATTCTGAGAGGATTTCTTGTTACTATTATAATGGCTTTTAACTCGGCTGAGGTTTATTTAACTAAATGGGAAGAGAGAAACTTATCTGTCTAATCCCTCTTGAATGTTTACATTGTGATGCCAAACTAAACGTTGTTTAAAGTGGTAATTCTCTGTCTGTGCAATAGTCAATATGTGGTTCCCAGAGTCATTTGAAACATATTAACATAAGCGATAGTACTGTCATATAATGTGAAAAGCTAAGTTGCTTATCAGTATATTTTGATAAGCTACTTAAATTTTACAGTAGCATTTGCTGGCTTCAAAACAAATGTTAATGATGGAGTGCTGTTCACTTTATCTGTCACGTATATTGCTTCTCACTTCATTTATTACTACAAGCTGTACAGTTAGTAACCATAGGGGCCCTGATTTCTTTACAGTTGGCAGGATGTAGTCATATTGTGTAAAGGCTGTAAATTTTGTCCAACTATATCAAAAATATACTTTATTTGCTTCACAAGGCATCTGTGATTAACAGAGAAATCACTTTATGCTTCGTACTCCTAGCTTGTCTGTTCACTATAGCTTAGGGGAAATTCCTTGCAGAGATTTAAAAAATAATCAAAGATCCTTGCCATGCAAGAATGGTACAAAATCCAAGCAAAGCTTCCTACAGCACAGAATAGTGTCTTAGCTGTCTGTCCTTGTTTATGTGCAGTGGAAATGTCCCTAGAAGGCATAGCAGTACTAAATAGCCATACAGTGTGAAAAAGCAGATACATAATTTTCAGCATGTTCGCGCCTTTGAAAGTTGACTCTTCATTACTGATTATTGTAAAGAACTGATATGGTATAAATGAGGCAAATTTGCATTCAGGGTAAGTAGTATTCTTGGTCTAACTACAGCTTGAATAAGTGGAATTTTATAGATACTGGGTAAGAGAGTATACCCATCATTCTGGTGATTCATTTTAAAAAGAAATAATTTTTTAAAGAATATGCAAATAATGTTATTGTAATAAAAAAGAGGGGGGCAGGATCCAATTACAGAACAGCCACCTTTTCCTACCCTTTTTATGGCCCCAACAGCTGCATTTAAGGTCAGTAATTAAGCATGCAGTATGGGAAAATTTTGTATAATTAAAAAAGTGTCCAACAATATGTGCACTTATAAACAATTCCAGAATGTTACCAATGACTGCATAGACAGTTATGACTTCTGTATGATCATCCATTTGTTGCATGTGCAGTGAAATAAGTTTGGAAATGGTGGCCTTTGTTATGAATTTCCAGCATTGATTTCTCCGATTCTTAGACCTACTTTCACCCATTGCTGCTTTTCATGGTGGTGCCATGCTGTGGCCAGAAGCTCCAGGAGTGATTATTGGAAGCTCTGCAATCAAAGGAAGGGGACCAGTGGCCGATACATGCTGCACTGCAATGGCCCACCCTCCTGGCCACACCCACTGCAGGAGAGAGTACTAGCACACCTTCCTGCCAGCCATTTATCAAAGTGTCAGCTCAGATGGTGTGGCTTTTGTTAACGATGCATCTACTGTGTATAGCAAAACTTGCCAATCTAGAATTACATGATGATATTTTCAAGTAACTTACAGTTGTGCTTTTTCCTTTTTGTTTTTTAGTTATCTCCCATGGTTTGAAGTCTTTTATAAGCTGCTCAACATCTTGGCAGATTATACAGCAAAAGGACAGGTACTTTTCTGAGCTCTCTCATTTTGCAAAGATTAAATGTACTAGATAGGGTGAAAACTAACCATATAGGCAGTACGCTCATAGGAGAATAGCCAGTTGAATTGTCAATCTGTACCATACAGTCCTACAGAATGGGCTTTATGATCTACTTAGCTACTCTCATGAAAAGGGCTTTGAGAAATGCAACACGTTTTAGGTTAATTTTGGTATCCAAGAAAGAGTCATTGGAGAAAGCCAGGTACAGTTTAGTTAGGCAAGTACCATGAAAGTTCCTCCAGAATTCTGTTAATGTATCTTAATAATGGCCATAGCATCCCTGTAGTTCTGGTATTGGGCCTCCTGAAAGACAGACAGACTGTGCTTCCATGAGTGTTGGACAGATGTCTTCTCTAAACCTATTTATGTGGTGACCCGATACAGATTTGAAACGAGGTCTGCTGAGGCAAAAGGCCTTTTTCCTGTTGCTCATCCCATCTGTCTTACCAATATAGAAGACATAGACTTTTGCACTTAAAAGTGGGGTGGTGTTGTGGAATTCAAGTATGCTCTTTGATATTTCATTCAAAATATGAACTGAAAATATTAAGGGTCAGTTCTAGGTCTATAAACGAAAGTTGGTGGTGCATGGAGATTGTGCATATTGTAGAAAACTTTAGACATTGTATATATCATATATGTTTCAGATACGATAGGCTACTGCAGTACTGTTATAATCTGACTGGTTGTCATATGTTACTGCCTTGATTCCCTTACCATTTCTCCAGTAATAGTCGTATTTTGCATTTTATCACATTTGTACAGATTAGAAGAAGAAGGAGCGCTTGCCTTTTTATAATGATGTCTTCAGCTGAAAGCAAATAGTTTCTGTTATGAAAGAGTTGCTATGGAAGCTGGCCCTCCCTGGGATGAAATCATAGTAATGCATAGGATGGTGCCCTCATTGATTTCTTGAAAGATTTCAAAATGTAGAAACCTACATGTGGGAAGATGTATTTTGTTTCTAAAAGCAGCATTTTATATCGCCAGGATATTTGCATAGAAAATGGTGTCATTTCCTTTGAGTCTGCCGTATAAATCCTTTTGGCATCTGTTCCTCACATTTGCAAGTGATCTAGCCTCAGAGCACCCATATACTTACATCTCAGTGACTGGCATGAGATGACAATTTATTGTTTAGTGTTCCTTTATTAAGCAGGTACCTTTTTATTTCAGGACAGTCAGAGGAATGAACTCCTAGAAACACTTCATAAACTTCCCATCCCTGACCCAGGAACACCTGTTCATCTCAGTGTGGTAAGTGAGGGAAAATAGCAGCAAACTAAGGAGACACATTTTCATTATGTAACATTGTAAGAGAAAAACATCAGAACAGCGCTTTCTTCTTTTTGAGTCTTGTGGCAGATTATATTGTTTTCCCTCAGGGACAGGGAGCTGTGCATGCCCCCTTTCCTGTTAAAGCCCTGAAGAGCCTCTCTGTTTCCCTAGTGTTAATCCTGAAAAGAGTCCCCATCCTTGATCTGTAGAGGAGTAGGTGGGATTCTGTATGGACACTTGTGAGCATTGCTCCTTATCAGCTTGAGGGGTCACTGCTGAGCAACACAATACTCCTCTTATTGGGGTTCATGATCCTATCTCTGCAGCACTCCCAGCCCCTGCTGGCCTGCATTAGGAACAAGACTGGGAAGCAAACTCCCGAGTTCCCTGCCTGGCAGAGCAACACTCTGAGCACTAACACTTTGGTGCATGTGATTTTGGTGGTTTTTCCTTCCTTCCCACCTGAACAATAGTTATTCCTCCTCACACTTGCATTGAGGTTGTTATATTCTGCTACAGTCTTAGTGGAAAAACTAGTGGAAGAACTTACGGTTGGGTTGGTGGGGCTTTAAGGGAAAGATTTCTCTTTGTTTTCTTCTAGTTGATGTTTGCGGATCAACCTTGTGTTCTGGGCAGCAATTGCTAAAACCGAAAGAGCCAGTGAAAAATACTCAACAACATGTTGCTTTGTGTGCTGCTTTGGCTTTTAGAATTCACATTTAGAGCTGCCGATGTACAGCTACAGCTCTGCTTATCTGTCTCCCTCTTTCATTTCCCTTTTCCCCCTCCTTTTAAAACTAACTGCTGGCTACAAACAGCTTACTCTCATCACTCCACCCTGTAATGTCAGTCGACAGGTAGCAGTTGTTTGGCCTAGCTAGGTCACCAGCTGGCAGTGGAGATGACCTAGTCCTATCAGGGAAAGCTATTGTATGAACAGCATGTCTGCCTGACCTAGAGGACAAGCTGTCTCAGAGACAGGATGATCTGTTGGGATATTTCAGTTGTTTCATACCAGTGGTTTCAAGGAATGCTGTTGGTCTCCCCTTGCCTCAAACATTTCATGAGCACTGGAGCAGGAAAGAATATCAAAGGACAGCTTAGGGACTACTTTTGTTTTGGGCTATTTAATCATTGTAGTTTAGCTGTTTACAAGTTGATGGATCTGTAAGAGCTTGTGGAGTTTTTTCCTATTAATTGTGTAGTCTCCATATTCCATTTCCTCTGTTCCTTTTCAATTCAAATTAAAATAGTGACACATTGGGAAGCTAAAGTCTGCATTGCATACCGGTTTTATCTGTAGTCAGAGTAGCTGTTTCAGCTACTAGATATTTCAGCCGAAAAATTGTTCATAAAGTATGGAATGTATGATAAATCAGTATATACAATAGAATTGTGTGACTTGTGGAAACATTGCAAGAGCACAACAGCCCCCAAAAAACTTTAACACAAAATAAAGTGCCAGTGTTATAACACATTATAAAATTCAAAATAATATAAAATATACAAAATATTAACTTACAAACAAAAATATGAAGTGTGTCTAACTACCCTCACTTCCCAAAATAAGAACATCAAAAATGTCTTGCATTATCAAAGTAGCAAATAATAAAACAAAAATAGTTTCCTGGAATGTAAAGCAAGTAAATTTCTCCATTAAGCAATTCACAAATTGCAGTGGTGTGAAGGATCATGAAACTAGGAAACCAACATAAAAACTAGACAGTTTTTCAAATAGCTAAAAATAAAAAGGTGTACGCAAAATAGCTTTCCAGTTAAATTACTCAAACAGCATTATCTTCTTTAACATGCCATGGATTAAGTAAACTGACCATAAAACAGGATATCAAATTGCGAGTTTTGGTATTTGAAAGCCATGAATGAAAAATATATGGGTCTTGATCCTGCAAAGACTTATATATGTACTTCACTTTGCACACATGGCCTTCAGTATATGGCAACATTAGCAATTGATGTAACATACAAACCTCCTCCTTACTTTTTGTACTTATTCCAGCCTCCTCTTACTTCTGTGGGTTGATTTAAAACATTTTGGTAATAGAGAATGGATTCCCATTTGTTGCCATCCTCCGGCCCGTAGTGGAACCATTTATTGCACCTGAAAGAGATAATTTGTTCAGCTTTGTTTCTTTGTGCTGCACAATCATTTAATCATTGAACATGTTTTAAAAAAAAAATTTTGAAAAGTCGCATTGATGTTTCTTTGCAGTGGCCAAGTTCTGTAGTTAGATAACACTGTTAATTAATTTTATCGCTCGTAGTCTGTACAATCAGTTATTGTATCAGTCACATACAGTCACTGAAACTTGCTGCATCTTTACAGTCAGGGCTTTTCTGTATTGTATGTTTACAAATGTGGGAATGACATTATATGTTTATAATGGTTTCTTCTGCCATATAGTAATCTTTTTAGCACTGCAACTCTCTAGCTCTGTATTTATTTTTGGGCTAGTTTTTGATATAACCAATGAATGGATGTTTATCTGCTCATTATGCATGTCTTAACCATGACCAGCTGGACTTGAAGCAACAGCATCTGCTATGGACAAAATTTGCCATATGCAAACTTGGTAGTTTGTCTGTCTGGTGTGGTAGATCAGGGCATCTAAAGGGGGTACTTGGCAGGTTGGAGCATTATTTGGTGCAGATCTTTGACACCATCTACTGTGAACTTTCCAAACCACATAGCAATGCAAATGTGCATTGCACAGGGCTGCTCTGTGTTTCTGTTATCCATGGGATTCAAGAGACAATAAGCAGGAGAATAGTTAATAAATTATATACCTTAAGTTAGAAAAAAATCCTATTCCCAAAAGTTGTTTGCTTTCTTAAATGGTGGTGCTTTTTTAATTTCACAGTATATATTTCCCTAGAGGAACTCTCATTTATTCTGCCAGGTGATATAATTTTGCAGAGCTTCAATCATTCTCAAGCAGTCATCAGGAACACTCTTAAGGTACCACTGGAGAATCCTATAATATATAAAAGGAGATATGTCAAGGAGATCAAGAGCAACCATTGTTATTGCATCAGAACTCTTTGTATTTCCTACAGCGATTGGGGAGGGTAATTATGAGAGTTCCCTAGTTTAACACAAAGGGTGAATTACCAGTCAGTTTCATTCTCTGAAAGTAGGAGCCCTTTTTAGATACAGCTCCATCTCTTTTATTGCCTAAACAGTGAAACATATTAATATTGTACTACCTTAGGCCAAAAAGGAGCTGGCTGTTGAATGTTCTGTACTCAGACATGGATCTTGTAGTGGGCTGAGGAAAGATGGTCTGAATTACAGAAAGCTTTGGAGTTCTTCTGACATAGGTCATAACTAGTGTGAGGCTATGTGTATTAATACATCTGAAGTACAAGAATTACATGTAATTTATCCTTTTAAAGATATTTGATACTTTGTAACTCAACATTCGATATAGTGTTTTTTTAACCTTGAGAAAAAAATCTAAATTTTGAAATCAATGGCAAAATGATCTAATTGGTAATTGATATAAAATGTTGTTATATATTAGTTTCCTTTTGCAGTTATGGGCTCAACACATTACTGATTCCAAGCAATATTTTGTATTTCTTTTAACTATGCAAAAATAATTTTGTGTTTTCCTTTCCAGCATTCTTACTTTAATGTGCCTGACATCACAGAGCTTCCTAGTATCCCTGAAAATGTGAGTAGCATAGAGGATTATACGTTTTACAGTTTTTCCTTTTAATTTCAAGAACAGCAAGACAAAAAAAACTATCCTCACTTAGAGGTAGTAGTTCCTGTTACACGATATTTTGTGAACTCGTACTAGATATTGAAAGTCTTCCACTGTTTATCTTCTCAAACATTAAATATTGCTGTACCAAATTGTGTTACAGGATGTCTGCTGCTAAATTGCTTCTGCAGGATTAACCAGTGACACAATAAATTAGCTTTTTCCATAATTACTGTAAATTAACCCCATAAAACTTCTCTCCAGTATTCTCTCTAGAGCAAATGATTTACAGTGTCAGATGATGAGATTAAATTGTCTATTTAATTAAGAAAAAATACCAAGTGAATGGGAAGTTGTGACAGAATAATGGTCTCTTGATATAAATGCGAAATCAAGATGTTTATTTTCAGAGGTGCAGACATTAATAATTAGTGTTCCCAAAAATAAGGATATTTAAAAATAAAATAGCTCATCAGGAAAATGGCTTATTCTGCAATAGGTGTCTTAGTGGCTGTTTCTTACCACTATTGATAAAGCTTGCTGCTTTCTGATTGGTTTGCAAGGCAAACTTAGTTTGAATGAATGAAAATATCTTTGATAAAAAGTTATTATTTAAGAGAAACACGTACAGTTTCAGCCCACCCAAAACTGACTGACTAAAAAACTGACTATTTTTGCTAATGTCTGTCAATTAAGGAAGCTCAGCCTTCTACGTGCCATTTGCCAATGTCAGATACTATAATAATCTATTTAAAACTGAATTGTTATCAAGTACAGATCTGTGAAGTATTTTTCAAAGTGACGCCATGGCAGACCATTTTGGGATAGAGGAGGTATGAGTGTGTGCAGCTGTGCATATGTATGCATGAGTGAGGCAGATGAGAAGTTTTATCTATTTCACTTTTACCTAAACAGGCAAACTAGAAAGGTATGTTGTAAAAAACTTTAGTTTTTGAGATACGTTAAAATTGTGTACATTCCTGTTTTATAAATCCTAAAGATCTTTCATTTTTTAAGAAAATTTACAATTTCACCATGAGCCAATAATAAAATAACCCTGGGTTTTGTCACTTCCAACCCACTTGCCCCCAAATTAAAGTTTTGTGCTCCCTCTGCTGGTTTCCCAACTACAGTTAATATACCCGGTTTCCATAGTTCTGCTGCTGCCATCAATGATGCTTCAGACTCGGTAAGCAGAACAAAAGTATAACTTCAGTAACTGACTGACTGTGCATTTTTGTGAGACATAGTTTCTGTTTTAAAATTAAGCTTATCAGAAAGATTGAAAAATACACTATATTGAAGCTGTTCTTAATGTTTTCTGAAGTTTTTTATAACGCTATTTATTGTTTTGAGTCCAGAATGTTAATGATGAGTTTAAATATCTCTAGTTGAAGACCATAATATTTAAAATGCCAAAATTGCTAGGGCTTCAGAAGGGGTGAAGTGCAGTTGTTTTGTATAAAACCTCCTTGGACTTTTCAAGATATCACCTTTGGTATTTTCTCCCACATTTTCTATCCTGCCCCACTGGTGTGTTCTTAGTGTCTTCACAATTTGGTGTCTGAATTCTGGCTAAGCGCTGGGGCAATAAATTCCAGTTTTCTGGACTTCTCTGCAGCTTGGTGGATACACTGGTAGGAGGTTTTAAGGCTAACTTTCTCTTTTGTGAAGACAGCATGCTTCCTCTCTGCCATACCTACACAGTGGCAGGCAACAAATCAAGAGTTTGGTCCATTATCCAGATGCAGATTATTAAGGATGATGGCCATGTAGACAAATTGGGATGGAGGAGCATGGTAGGGACCTTTTAAGAAGACCATGGGACTGTCTTAAATGATCACAAAGGGACCAGTAAAGGTCCGTTGCATACCACATAGCTTTCTTAATGAAGGTTGAGCAGAACTTTACTCAGTTTCTGGGTTTTTTTGAGTGGTTTCTTCAGAGATACACTTCAGCCCAGTGTCTGTACAGTGTCTTGTACAGATTTCACCGTACTTCAGATGTGTCATCAGGGGAGAGGTCTGCAAGTGTCAAACACAGAGAGGACCTAGCTGACATTTGCTGGCCTTGACCACTCTTTAGACCTCCTTGTTATGGGCCTTTTCCAAATCTGCCTGCCTGATATCTCAAAGTCTTGCTGCTAGATAAAGGACAAAACCTTCTGAGGTCAGATGCTGCACCAAAAAAAAAAAAAAAATCCATTTGTGTTATAAAAATAAAGAATCCAGCCAGACCTTCTAATTATTTATTAGTGTGTTGCTTGGTGAGTTTGTGCAGCAGATGTTTGTCCTTTGTTTTTCCCATTGCAAATATACATAGTTACCCGCTTTTCTGTAGGTCTTTACATTACCATTAAATTTAATACACATGCTTTATTTATTTTTTGTGGCATTGGTTTTCATAGAACTTTGATACATTAGGAGTAATACAGGGCTTACGTCCTGAAGCTAAATCAGCAGTCAGTCTGGTTTGAATGAGTATGGTATCTTTTCCCAAGTGGTGGTGGTGATAATGTTTTAATGCTAATTTCTTCTTTCATCTAATGATCTTAAAGATTTTACAGTGAGGCCACCAAGGAGGTTGGGAAGTATTATTCCCATTTTACAGATGGGTATGTTGAGTCACAAAGAGATTGAGTTGGGAGTGATCAAATAATGAATCACCAGCAGAGATTAAAATAGGATACAGGATATACCACACAGTACTGATTTCAGAATGTATAGTTTTATTTACCTTCAGTCTGTTACATCTGCAAGTGACGTTGGCTTGAGTTCTAAGGCATGAGCCAACTTCCCAAAATATCTGTACAGGAGACATGATGAATGCTTGTGAATCAAGGCTTTTATAAAAGAAAAGGCTTTGGACCAGAAGGACTTGGAAACACTTTGAAAGCTTAATGTTCAGTCTGAAGGAGAGGGGATTGCCTTGTGTTGCTAAAAAGCATTTCCTTTGGATCATTGGTTGGTGTTGATAGGCTTCAAAGGGAATAATGTGGTCCCAGCAATGTGAGTATCAATGTGGATGATGGGGGCTTTAATGGAGGGATCCTCAGCGTTCTGACAGAGAATGCAGAGGAGACACACGGGAATAAAATGGAAACAACAACTGATGTGATCGTAGAATATCAGGGTTGGAAGGGACCTCAGGAGGTCATCTAGTCCAACCCCCTGCTCAAAGCAGGACCAATCCCCAACTAAATCATCCCCGCCAGGGCTTTGTCAAGCCTGATCTTAAAAACCTCAAAGGAAGGAGATTCCACCACCTCCCTAGGTAACGCATGCCAGTGCTTCACCACCCTCCTAGTGAAAAAGTTTTTCCTAATATCCAACCTAAACTTCCCCCACTGCAACTTGAGACCATTACTCCTTGTTCTGTCATCAGCTACCACTGAGAACAGTCTAGATCCATCCTCTTTGGAACCCCCTTTCAGGTAGTTGAAAGCAGCTATCAAATCCCCCCTCATTCTTCTCTTCCACAGTCTAAACAATCCCAGTTCCCTCAGACTCTCCTCATAAGTCTGTGTTCCAGTCCCCAAATCATTTTTGTTGCCCTCCGCTGGACGCTTTCCAACGTTTTCACATCCTTCTTGTAGTGTGGGACCCAAAACTGGACACAGTACTCCAGATGAGGCCTCACCAATGTCGAACAGAGGGGAACGATCACGTCCCTCAATCTGTTGGCAATGCCCCTACTTATACAGCCCAAAATGCCATCAGCCTTCTTGGCAACAAGGGCACACTGTTGACTCATATCCAGCTTCTCATCCACTGTAACCCCTAGGTCCTTTTCTGCGGAACTGCTGCCTAGCCATTCGGTCCCTTGTCCATAGCGGTGCATGGGATTCTTCCATCCTAAGTGCAGGACTCTGCACTTGTCCTTGTTGAACCTCATCAGATTTCTTTTGGCCCAATCCTCTAATTTGGCTAGGTCCCTCTGTATCCTATCCGTACCCTCCAGCATATCTACCACTACTCCCAGTTTAGTGTGATCTGCAAACTTGCTGAGGGTGCAGTCCACGCCATCCTCCAGATCATTAATGAAGATATTGAACAAAACCAGCCCCAGGACTGACCCCTAGGGCACTCTGCTTGATACCAGCTGCCAACTAGACATGGAGCCATTGATCACTACCCTTTGAGTCGGATGATCTAGCCAGCTTTCTATCCATCTTATAGTCCATTCATCCAACCCATACTTCTTTAACTTGCTGGCATGGGAATAAAATGGAAACAACAACTGATGTGATAAACTTAGTCCAATAAATTTTTGTGCAAATTCATCAATCTAGGTCTCAGTGTAAGAAAAGAATAAAAACAAATTTTGAAAATGAAACCCTTAGTCTAAGGTTTGTTGTTAAAGACGATTCTCAGCTACTTCTCAGGTTTCTACTTAATAAAAGCAGTGCTTTTCTTTGCTAATGAATATCATTGTGTAATTGCACACTCGGGTTTTATCTGTCTGTCAAGGTAACTTTCATGTAGGATTGTGGTTTATATAGACAATAATATAAAGGCATTAAATGAACATAAATCTTTATAGATTTTAAACAGTTGACCTGCATTTTTAATAATGCCACATATCATGGCAGTAATTACATTTTTAAGCCTCTATTAACAAATCTTTAGTAGTGCTAGAGTTTGAAGTTGTGTGTAATGATTAATGGAAAATCACATAGAACTCCATTTGGAACATTAACAAACTTGTCGTAATTATCTGGCTTTGTGTCAGAACAGAATGGTTAATGATCCACAAAAGCATTTAGTGTGGACAGTTACATATAACACCTGAGAGTTCACTATTTCAAAAGATTTCTTAGGATATATGAAAGATTTATGAATGCATTGTGACTTTCAGAAATAAACAAATTGGGTTCATTGCAGGAAATATATTACCAAGTAGTGTTAGACACACGGAATCCATTGTATTTCAGATTTGTCAGGTAATTTAGCTGTTTCAGAGATGATGGAAGTTTCTTTCTGATGTGCTGTGATATATATTCTTTGCATTTTACATCACAACCTCAAACTGCATGATATCTCACTTATTAAAATATATGTATCTGATTTAAGTTCTTGAGTTCCATAACTTTTTTCAAACTAGTAATTTTATATTCCTATAGTTAGACCATTTGTAACAGAATACTCACCTCTTTCTTCTTTCCTGCCCTCCAAAAGCTACATCCTGGCATTATAAAATATATTATGGATTACTTAATATGTTAAGCAACTGATAGATCTTTGAAGAACAACTTTTATATGTGTGACATTTGGAAGAAGATGTGCTTCTAAATAAATCTGGCCTATTCCAAAAGGGAAATTTACAAAAGACTATTAAATGAAGTTTAGACCTAGAGATGAGTGACTAGCTATGATAGTTTGAAAGAATTTGTTTTTCAGTGATGCATATACATTTTTAATGGCAGTTTAGCATACATAGAAGTTATGGTGCACTTACTATTACATTTGTGACCCCAGTTGTTGTTCCATTTCACAGAAGGGGGTACACTCAATTGTAATCCTATTGAGAAGTTGTCTTTGGGATGATGGTGAAGGAGGAGGAAGCAGGAGTGAGATCTTTTGGCCTGAATAAAATCAACAAAAAGTGCACATACCTATTAACAATAAAAAAAGAGTAATTGTTGAATGAATTTAGGGTGGGACTGTGAAAGTAGCATGAAGGAGTTGTTAGGCTTCCAAATCTCATTGATTTTTAATGGGATTTGGGTACCTGATTCCCTTAAATTCTTTGAGAAATCTCAGCTTTAATGTCCAAGGAGAGTTTTAAATGGTGAGAAATCAAATACATAACAACTGTACTGAGTACATTGGGACTTCTCTGTTTTCAAGCAGCTTGGTTCCTACTCATTTTCAGCTTAGCAACTTAGGAGGTGTAGCCACCTATTTTGAACTTATCTCAATTTTCTCTTTAAAGATGACATCTTTTTTTTATAAATAAATGTGCAAATCACTGCACATGCATTGCCCAGCCTCAGTATCGTGCCATGGATCCTGCATGTTCTATAGGTGCTCTCTCCACTTTCAGAAATTTGCAGATCTTTAGAGAGGAAAAATAAAACCATATAAAACTCTCCACATGTAGATATATAAATGTCTCAAAAAGCCATTGTCATGCTTAGGCAAACTTTACAAAACCTTAACAGCTTTTCCCCATTAAATTGTCAAGTTCTCTTCCTTTATTTGCCTCTCCTGATAGATTTTTGTTAATCTTTTAAGCTTTCACTTTCTGTGTAGTTGATTCAGTTCAGGCAGAATTCAGGGATTCTACACTCCTTTTGCTGTGCCCGACTCTGCTAACGTCAGTGGAAGTTGCATGCTCCTTGAGGGAAGAATGGGCCCCCTAATATTTGTAACATCTTGATTCATACCACTTGGAAAAACCTGTGTCGTCACGCACTGTGTTTTGGCATCACAGAGAGATGGGTGTGTGGGGAAAGCAGAACTTTAAAGGAGACAGCTTCTGTTTAGACACAAATATCTTGCTAATCAGCACAGATGGGCCGAGAAATACAGAAAAAGTACATGACAGTTTAATGGGGTTTTGGCAAAGTGTGTTGTTTTTTAAAAATATACCTGTATGTGGCCATAGGTTTTCCATAACAAGGGGTCTAATGAGACCTGACTGATGTCTTTATACCTTTTTGTTCCTTACTAACAAAAGCGAGTTTATTTTTGAATATTTTATTTTTAAAAATCATCACAAAAATCCTCCAAAAATCAGGCGTAATTTTTGTCTCTAGCTCTTCCTTTGTATTTGGATGGCAAGCTGTGGAACATATTTTTGCACAGTATGAAGCTTCTTGGCAGACTCCTCAGGCCAAGTATTGGTGGTTTTAGAGTTATCTTTGGATCTGTCAAAAGTGCTAATGGGCTTTCTGAGCTTCTTTAAGCTTCTACATCCTATTTGATTTCTGCTTTTTGTGTTCTGCTTTATTCTATGATGATTAAGATCCCACTTGAACAAATGATTTGTCTTAATTTTGCTTTATCACATGTGCTGTTTGTATAAATATGCATACTTACCTTTCAGCAACCTATAGTACATCCACAAGCAATTTATTTTGAGTCAAATCCATTAATTTGGTCTTTTCTGATGTGCCCTGAATCAGATGAAGCTTCCTATTCTAAAACTTCTTTTAAATGCAGTTTGCATTGAGTTTAAACCTTCTCTGCAAATTAAGAGCCTGTTTCTTCCAGCCTTGCTCAGACTGAGAAGCACCTTAGTCCATGAGTTAGTACGCCATTAATTTCAGTTGGGATGGCTTACAGAGTAAGGTGTAAGTAAGGGTGACTAATATTTTACTCACTGTCATCCATGAGCCATTTCACTACTCAAGTAAAACAGTAGCATGTGCTTCTCCCCACTGCAGTGTGTGGAGGGAACACTGGCAGAGCTGCCCAGAAGGGAATGCCTGCTGCAAGGGAGCATGGTCCTCTAGGATGGGGAGGAGAGGGAGTTGGGTAAATAGCTGCATGATGTAGCTTGTTTCTTTCTCAGAGCTGCATAAGTTACAATTATGTTGCATGGTCACTCTTTAACCTGAGCAGCAGCATTGAGAAGAGCTGTGCTGGTGTTTCTGCAGGAAGCATTCACAGGGATTCAGCTCTGTATCTGCCTGGATCTTGCCTTGGCTGCCAGTATCAGTAGCCCTGCCCCTAGCTGGTCTATTATTCTTTCAGTAGTGTCCTTATGGGTGCTCCACTTCAGGTGCACTTGTGCCCTATGTGCCTTTGATTGAAAAATTTTGGTGGTAGTGCCCAGAAATGCACCCTACACATCCTCGTGCCCCATACTGAGGATCTATGGAGCTGTGCAGGTGAATGGCCCTCAGTTTCTTCTCAACCACCTCAGCCTGAGATGGATGCTAGTGTGCCTGCTTCGCTATACAAAGGTTATGCCTTAGTCTAATTTTTTTTCCTTTTCCTTATACTTAAATTAATTCTATACTTTGTTTTGATTGTAGCAGGGGTTTGTTTTTGTAATCCCTTCCCTCCTAGTGGTGCTCTTTTCTTTTGTGATCCCCATTGTCCCAAGGTAGGCAAGGATCTCTGGGTTTCAAATGTTGCCTCGCTTGCTAGGAAGCTATCCCGGTCAGTGAGGGGCATTCCTGGTGTATCTGCTGCTTGGGAGAAACGCACATTTCTCAAAAGTGTTCTGTCTGTTCAGCATTCAAAAGCAGAACTAGGAGATAAAATGTAAACTCTTAATGATGGAGCATTCTCTCTGTCCGGCCTCAGATTGAGGCCAGGAGATTCTGGCTGGACGTTGACGTCTGAGTGAGCATAATGCCCTGTTGACATCTGCATGTTCTCCCAGATCTGCTAAGGAGAGAGCCTTGGAGGACTCATTCTCCTCTTAAAGAGTCCACTTCAGGAAAGCCTCAGTCTCCTCAAAGTAAGTCCACATTGGAGACCTTGTGTCCTGCAGTGGGTACTGCTGAGGCTCCAGGCTCCGTTGGTATGAACCTTGCACCTGGGGCTCTGAGCTCATCTAAGATGAAAGGCATCAAATGCCTTAGTACCGAGACCCTCCTCCATACCACAGGAGGAGGGCACTATAGCGAAGGAATCTAAGCACTCTACTTCTAAAAGGGCAGTACCTACAACTCTTTTGGTATCTTCTATATATAAACTGGCCACCAACATGTCCTCAGAATGGGAGAGATGCCATGCTTCTCATACTGTCTTTGTTCTTCCCCAGCCATCTTTGTTGGTACTGTATACTTCCATCAGACAAGACCAGAGCAGTCTATGTCCTTGGTACTGACTGTGGAACCTTTCCCTGTACAAACTCAACCCCACACAGTGCCACAGGAATTCAGATACTCCGAAGACTTCTGTGTTTCAGATGAGCCAGAGTCTGAATGCCTCTTGGTACTGAGAGTGGCATGGTCACCAAGACTGAACTATTTCCTGGTACTGTTCGGTTCTCCAGCACCCTCTGGGATGGGTAGAGCTCCTCCTTTAGACAAGGAGGGTTTCTCTTTCAACTCCCAAATATCAGTGCAGGATTCCCCTATTCACCATCCAAGGGACTTTCCTCCTGCCACTTTTGGTGAAAGAGGGGAGCCACTTCTGGGATGAACTCGTGCCCCTCTGCACTGGTTCAAGCAGCATTGGATGGGATGCCTCCCATGCCTTATGGACTTTCTCAGTGGCCTTGCTGGGATTCTTGGGCTGCATATAGACAACAATTTTCACAAGCTCCTACACTTTTTGATGTGGAGACCAAGAAGGAGATATTCTCCTCACCTATTTATACTCCCTCCATTACGTCAGGTGTCGGAATCCTTTAAAGAGCAGGAGGCTACTCCACAAACAAATATCTCCTCATCTTCTCTAGATGAGACAGTTATGCTCCTTCACCTTCTCTGGCTGATGATATCATACAGTTCCAAGACATAATGAAACATATTGAAGTCTCTTTACAGATCCCATTAGAGGTGATCAGAGAGTCTCACCATAAGCTCCTGTATATTCTGCAATGGACATCCTCTGCTCATGTTGCCTTGCCAATCAACATGGCTCTGTTGGACCCTGCTAAGACCATCTGGCAGACCCTGGCAACAATACCACCAACTTGCAAGCATTCCAATAAAAAATATTATGTCCCAGCCAAGGACTCTGAATTTTTATTTTCCCGTCCTTCTTATTCCCTAGTTGTGAAAGCAGTGAATGACTGGGGTGGACAGCACCGTGCTAAGTTACACCTTATGAAAAGGATCAAAAATGTCTTGACATGACAGAACAACATAGTCTGTATTTTCTACATCAATAGACCCACCGAGATGCCCTTTATACTGAAGCAATAAAGTTATTGAACTGGCGTATAGCCAATCACACCCTCACTTCAGCAGCTTATGTTCCAGGCTACAAAACGCCATAGCTAACAATCTCAGCAGACACTTCTCCCATGATTATGAATGGGAGCTGGACTCTGACTCTCAATAATGTTTTTCTGACTTGGGGATTTCCAGAAGTGGATCTCTTTGCCACCATTATTAGCAGGAAGTGCAAACAATTTTGCTTGAGAGGGGGTTTGGCCCTTACTCTTGGGGAGATGCTTTCCTGATTCCATAGACAAGGAACCTTCTCTATGCATTTCCATCCACTCTCCTAATATTGAAGGTGGTAAACAGGATCAAATAGGACAAAGCCAAGATTTATTAATAGGTCCAGTGTGGCCCAGACAGGCCTGGTGTCGTTACCTGATTTACCTTGCCATTTGTCTGGGAATGAGTTTTCTGTCCAATCCCAGTCTTCTCTCTCAAGATGCCGGTTGAACTGTCCATCCCATCCTGGGAATTGGGCTTGGTTACTTGATGGTTCTTGGGGATAGAGACTTCCTGTTCAGTAGGTGTTATTAAATAGTATGGAAGCATCTACGCCTAATTCTTACTTGCAGAAAAGAAAAAGGTTTCACCGCTGGTGTGACCATCAACATCTTTCATCCAGGCATTCTTCACTCTCAATGATCCTTGACTATCTGCTAGTATCAAAAAAGTCAGGATTATGTAGAGTTCCATCAGGGTTCACTTGGTGGCTATAATAAGGGCATTACCAAATTCACGGCCATGAAAAATGCGTCACGGACCATGAAATCTGGTCTTTTGTGTGCTTTTACCCTATAGTATGCAGATTTCGTGGGTGAGACCAGTGTTTCTCAAATTGGGGGTTCTGACCCAAAAATGAGTTACAGGGGGCCACAACGTTATTTTAGGAGGCCACCCTTACTTCTGCACTGCCTTCAGACCTGGGTGGCCAGAGAGTGGTGGCTGCTGACCAAGGGTTCAGCTCTGCAGTCAGCAGCGCAGAAGTAAGGGTGGCAATACCACACCATGCCATCCTTACTCCTGCATTGAGCTGGCGGTGACTCTGCCTTCAGAGCTGGGCTCCTGGCCAGCAGCCGCCGCTCTCTAGCTGCCCAGCTCTCAAGACAGCGCCACCGCCAGCAGCACCACAGAAGTAAGGGTAGCAGTACCACAACCCTCTCTCCCCCCCCCCCCACAATAACTTTGTGACCCCCCCAACTCCTTTTTGGGTCAGGACCCCATAATTACAACACCCTGAAATTTAAGATTTAATTAATTGACATCATGAAATTTGCTATTTTTAAAATCCTATGACTGTGAAATAGACAAAAATGGACTGTGAATTTGGTAGGGCCCTAGCTATAACAGCCTTTCATTCCCCAGTTGAGGGACTTTCAGTGTTTGCTCATCCCACCATGGCGAGATTCAGTGAGGAGTTGAGGAACCTTTTTTTTCACATTTAGGATTTAAACTTTGTAATTAAGTGTCTTATGAAACCTCCTTTTGAACCGTTGGGCACCTGTTCACTTCTTCAGCTATCCATGAAAATGGCTTTCTTGGTGGTCATCACTTCTTGAAGAGTCAGGGAAATGGGAGCTTTAATGGCGGACCCTGCTTTTACATTGTTTTTCAAGGAAAAAGTTTCATTACATCTGCATCCTAAATTTCTACCTAATGTATCGTCTGAATTTCACATCAATCAAGTCATTCATTTCTTGGTTTTCTTCCCAAAACCACATCAGACCAGAGAGGATACCTTCCTCACGACAGATGTCAAGAAGGTGTTAACCTTTTATTTGGACGGAACCAGGTGATTTAGAAAATCTCTGACTGTTCATGTCAACCGCTGACAAGTCCAAAGAGTCCACAATTTGCACCCAGAGCCTCTTTAGGTAGATTTCTGGATGTATTATTTCTTGTTACAAATCTACTGATATTCAATTTCCTCTTAGGGTATTAGTCTATTCCACAAGATTTCTGTCTACCTTGATGACTTTACTCAAAAATGTTCCCATTGTGGAGACCTGCAGCGCTGCAGCTTGGACTTCCATACACGTCTTTTCCAAGCACTGTGCGATGGTTCATTTTTCTAGATCAAATGCTGCCCTTGGGAATGCTGTTTTGTCTTCAGTATTGGACTCTGATCCAAAGCTGCCTCCTTTGGTTGAGCATACTGCTCTAAGTCACCTGAAGTGGAGCTCCGATGGGGACACTACTTGAAGAAGGAGAGGTTACTCATTCTGTGCAATAACTGGAGTTCTCCGAGATGTGGCCCACTACAGATGATGCACTGCTAGCACTCCTTCCTCTCTGCTTCAGAGTTTCTTCTTGTGGGACTTTGCAGTGGAGAAGGAACTGAGGGCAGTTTGCTCACGCAGCCCTATATATCCTTGGTACAGGGCATAAGAATATGTAGGGTGCATGCTTGGGCTGAATGGGCACTACTACCAAAAAATCTCCAATCAAAGGCACCTGGGGTGCTAGTACCCCAACGTGGACCACTAGTAGGGACAAACATCTCGAAGAACTCCATTTATTGCACAAGGTGAGTAACTTCTCCTTCTGCCATTCCCTCTACATTCAGCAATAGACATGGCAGTGGAGGGGTAGTGGCCAAGGAGCCTTGGCTCTGCCGTCCTTTTTCGTGTTTGTGTGAGAGGTGTATCTAAAGTTTCACTCTGTATGTTACGTTTTTAATGAGCATGCAGAGGTTGGATAGGTTGCTTTTTTGTTGTAGTATAAGCCAAAATAAATACATAGGCTGAGCATTAGACTGGAAAATGGGTATTTGAGTTCTAATTCTGTCTCTTAGATGGACATGCTCTGTAGTCTTGCAAAAGATGCTTCCCCTCTCCTTTGCTTCAGTTTTCCAATCTCTAGTATAGGGATGCTTTCTGATTCTCCTTCCCAGGGTGATGGGAGTATTAACGTTCTCAAAATACTACCTAATCATTTTTTTGGATTGTATTTTAAATGCTTCTGGTATATTCCCCATTTTCATGGTTGCTCTGGAGTAAATTGTGCTGTTAGCAGATTTTTACATGGTCAGCTAATTACAGTTAGCTGAATAAGAAATCTCCAGTAGCTGTAATTTGTGGCTACTCTCAGATTTCAGGAATATATTTTGTGTGCATAAGAGAACCTATTTTCCTCACAAAAAATTTTCCTCATTCCATATTTAAGTTGCAGGAGTTGAGAGTGAAATCACACTAAGCTGTGTAACTTTCTGAAATCTGAGCATTTGGGAGCATTAATTAAAAAATAACAAAACTAAGCACAGGCTGTAGCAGCAAAATCACCCCAGACTTGAGCTGACGTATTGCTTTCTTCCTGTAGGTCACTTTCTGGTGGCAGTTGATTGAAGGATGAAGTTAAGGTTCTCTTCTATCTTGAAGATATTTGTATTTGTAAAGTTTTTCTCAAAAACTCTCTCATCTTTCTTCCTAGAGAAATCTGACAGAGTATTTTGTAGCCGTCGATGTCAACAACATGCTGCATCTCTACGCTAGTATGCTATATGAACGTCGCATCCTCATCTGCTGTAGTAAACTGAGCACTGTAAGTAAATTTCAGAATATTCTCTTGACAATTCATTTTAAAAAGTGCCAGTCATGCTGGAGATCATCTGGGATACCTAGAATTTGCGTAAACACAGATTTAAAACTGTTTGTAGGGTGGCAGAAATATTGTATTAAAGTTGGATTTATTGTATAAATGAATATGACAAAGGGCCAGTCTTCTGAGTTCTTCCCTACTTAAAAGGACACTGTATGCAGAGATGAGGCACTGTAGGCATACTGAGAAATAATCGCAAATCACTGGAATCATTAATAGCCATACAATCATTATGTACATTGGCATAAACAGACAGAAGCAGGGAATTGCAGAACAGAGAAGTAAATGTATGCTGTCAGGATGTATTCAACATACCTGATTTCTGGCTAAAAAATGTCTGTGTGAAATCAGGTGCGTATATATTAAAAAACAATAAATGTATGACTGTGCTTGGGCTGTGGAAAATCCCATGGCAAAGATGACTTTTCTGAGGTTCTCGGGCCTCTCAAGTGTTTGAATGAAAAAGTTTTTCTCTTGATACAGATGCTGTATAATAACATTTACACCATGTTAGTAAAACCCTTTTTCATACGCTTATTTGAAAGAAAAATAGATAAATGATTCTTTCAGGCAGAACTTCTGGTGACCTTCTCTTGATGAACCCAGATGGTGAGCTCTAACACGTTAGAGAACCACATTTTTCGCAATTTTGTTTGATAAGATGTAGGCTTAATGCTACTTAGGTTCCATCAAGCATCTGAAAGATGAAAGCTGCTGAGCACTCCAAAGTGCTGCCTCTTCTAAAAATGGCTGCATATCAATACCAAAAACCTAGCCTGACTTAGTTCAAAGTTTAGCATTATGTATTTGAAGTTTTATCAGTCAATAAGATCGTGATTTTATGTATAAAAGAAAATGTTAAGTTTTCATTCTGTTTGCTCTGTAAATGGGTATTGATTGTTTTCCGTTATAAATGATAAACAGAGGATGGTTAACTAAACATTGCCTTCTAATGCTGTAGACTAAATACTTGAAAGGCTCTTTCTAAAGTTAGAGCACTTATTTCCATTTGTATGGTATCATCTGGCCTTTTAAAGGTCTGATTTTGATTGTATAAGATTATAACTGCATCATAGACTGCCAGAAAATACTGCTGAAACAATACATACCAAAACCATAAAAGAATAACATGTACGTATTGGGAGGGGGAGGGAGAGAGAATAAACCCGGCTTGTATTCCATTCCAGCTAGAAATAATAATCTATCTAGTTAAGAAAGGAAGATGAGATCAGGAGTTTCAGTATAATCTATGGGACATTCTAACAACTTTAGACTCTTGTGACCAAAACCCTAAAGAACCAGTAGCACTTAAATACTACAATGATGGACATTTTAGAAAACTGTTAGATAGACAGACCTATGCAGTGTATTCTTCAGTATGCTTTTATATACACCCAGCATTGTGGTTTTGCTGTAGAGTCAGAGTGAACGAAGCTACAGACCCAGGTCTAGGATGTAAATCAGTTTGTGTGGGCATGGAGGAGGTGGAGTTGAGTGATTTGTTTGGTTCAGGAAAAAGGGAATTAAATGTAGTATTATAAATTTGGAAGCGGGATGGGGCAGCATCAAGGTAAGGTAAGCTTCTCCCAACTATAGAGCCTGTGTGCTTGGTTGGCATGATCCACCCCTTGGTAAGGTAGTCTGGAAAGAAGCATTACTTACCTGTCACTTTGCTTTCCTTAATAAGCTCTTTCACAAGTAGGCTTGTGTTTTCCTTCCTTATCATCTTTCTCCTATTTCTCTTTCTTTGCCTCTGTCCAAGATAAAAGCATATCTGGCTCTTCAGGGTGAGAGTTAGCCTTACTATACATTTGTATCTTACAACTATATATATAAACTGCATTGAGATTGGAGTGACAGTTTAATACAGGTTTGAAGTCTTGGGCGAGAGCCAGTGATTCCTTGCCTGCACACTTGGCTCTGCATGATCCAGCAGTAGGAACAAGCTGCATTATTTTATTTCAAACTGTGCTCAGCAGAAGCCAAGACCTTGTAACTGGAAACTTACCAAACTCTGAGAAGTCTCAAAGTATAGTCAGTGTCTTGTTTTTTAAAAAAGGAACTGTTGGCAATTAATTTGTTTAACACTTGTGATTTAAATGTAATATCAAGTAAAGTAGAGAAGAATAAGCAAAAACCTTAAAAGTGGAATGAAATATCCTGTGCTACAATGTCTCC
This sequence comes from Natator depressus, assembly GCF_965152275.1. Taxonomy (NCBI): domain Eukaryota; kingdom Metazoa; phylum Chordata; order Testudines; family Cheloniidae; genus Natator; species Natator depressus. The sequence goes on along the minus strand of NC_134249.1, from coordinate 23,423,362 downwards.
TGAAATTCATATTATGATTGAAGAGCTCTTAAATTTGGCAAGTTAAATAAGATTTGGTGGTAATTGAGTGCTGAGATTTAACCTATTAATTATTACGTGTGAATTGTTTGTCATTAAACCTGTGGAAAGTTATTGCAATTTTGCATGGGTTTTTTTTTTTTTTTTTTCAACTGGCAAATGCTGAACTGTGAATTTTACTGAGTATTCACAAGCTGAATTTTAACTATTCATTTTGTGATCTAATTCCTCATACAAAGACAAAATTAATCTAGAATGCATAAAACTGAGTGTGTGCATATAGCAAAGGCCTCTTTGTGTTTACAAGTTGTAACTGAAAGAGAGAGGAAGTGGAGTATATCTTCTAGCCAGTATTCGAAGCTCCAGCACAGCTTGCCCTTACAGCCCTGCCCTAATAAGTTGTTATACCTATTCACTGTAATACAGGCAGTATAAATATAGAAAATATGGCCAAAGTAAGCAGCCTGGTGGTTCTTGGAGAAATTCACAAATTGAGTCTAATTCCTAAAAGTCCGCCACCTGGTTACTTTTCGTTGAGGTTAATTTATCCCCAACCAGGATATTTCCAGCTTTAAGCAACTATTTGTGCAGAGAAGAAACGCTGTTCTGGCATAAATAGCAAATTCTGTCCCTCTCTATGAGCTGAGAGCCTGCCAGTTCTGTCCATAATCATCTCAAGGTAAAGACAAGTCGGAAATTGTGCTGTGCATTTGCTTTATTACAGTAAAAGCTTTTTTATCCAGCATGTTGGAGGAATGGGGGGTGCCTGTAAGTGATTCTGGTTAACTAAGAGGGAGGGAGTTTGGGTGTGGGGCTGGGAGTTGGGACACGGGAGGGGGCTTGGGTAAAGCGGTTGGGGCAGAGGAGGGGTTTCGGGGTGTTGGATCTGGGGGGGGGGGGGGGGGGGGGGGCTCACTTGGGTGGCTCCCGAGAAGCAGCGACCTGTCCCTGCTGTTCCTAAGCAGAGGTGCAGCTAGGCAGCTCTGTGCGCTGCCCTGCCCTGCACACTGGTTCCGCAGCTCTCATTGGTCGGGAACCAATTGAGAAGTCTACATGGAATACTTTGATATTTCCAGCCTGTCTCCTTGCAGATGCTTCTGACAGAACCAACCCCACTGTGTTGATGTGACGTTTTTATGGTTCATTGATACACCTACCTTATACAAAACTCTTAGTGGAAACAACCAGCTACCATGCTCCTCGAGGGCACTCCATAACAAGAAATACAATTCTCTTGAGTTATCATGCCATGGATGAGTCATCACTTTCTGATTGAAAACAGTAGGGTCACTGGTGTTGCTGAAAATTGGTCATTGTTATCTTCCAAATATTTATTACATCAGAAATATGTTTAATTTTTCCTGCCTTCTATTTTCAAAGTATTTATTAATAGATAAACTTTCTCTGTTAGTTAAAAACCAAACACACTAGCTTAATGCCTCATTTAGACACCTTTGTTAAAACAGCTCACTGAGTAAAAATGCAGAATGTGGTCAGTGTGTGTTGTGTCTGTGCAGTTTTTTATCCCTTCCTCTCTTATGCTGCTGTTGTGGAATGATCATATCGGTGTCTGCTGGAAAGCAGAGCGATAGGGTTTTTCCTCTTGTTGCAGAGCTGTTGGGCTTTTCCAGCTTTACTGAATGGTGTGTCTAAGAGTTTTGTTCCTCTTTATTGTGGGACTTTTGATATACCTTTAAATTAATGTAATAGTGCCTAAGAAAAGAGCTCATAGTGATTGTAATAACTGGTGTGGTATCACACTTTTATCTGGGCCAAGCCAGGTATTGTGTAAGATCACAGTCCACCATCTATCAGAGGCAGTTGACAGCGTTCTCAGAAAAGAGCAAGCTGTTGTTTTTTTTTAAGGGTGTGGATGCACAGACCAGATTTTCACTTTATGTAACATAATAGCACAATGCTTAGAATGGCAACGACAACTCTACATAAACTTAATTGACGTTGAGAAGGCTTTTGATAGCTTTCACAGGACCAGCCTATGGCGCATTCTGTGGGCATATGGAATCCTTCTCCATATAATGAACATCATCAAAAGCTTCTATTCCAATTTTACAGGTAGTGTTGATCACAGTGAGCTCAGTTTTGAAGTCAAAATAGGAGTACATCGGGGTGTGTCATGTCTGCTATCCTCTTCAAATTGCCATCGTCTGGGTAATGCGGCATACACAGAAGACGTGCCAAGAGGCATTATCATGACCTTTAATATTGCCTCGTCATCATCACTACGGATAGAGGATCATGTTCTCACCAGTGTAGAATAATTCACGTACTTGGACAGCCCCATCAGCCAGGATGGTGGAACGTGCCAGGACATCCGGAACTGAATCAATAAAGCCAGGAACACCTTCAGCTTAAATACAGTCTGGAAATCATCAAAATACAATACCAAAACCAAACTCAAGATTTATCAGTACTTTCAACACTACTTTATAGTGCAAAATTGTGGGGAATGAGAAAGTATGACATGTCCAAACTGTCTTCATTTCATACAACCTACCTCGGAAAAATCCTCCATATCTTTTGGCCCAGAACAATCTCAAACCAAGACCTATTAACACAGCCAAGAAGGTATGAGCACCGTCATTGCCAATAGGCGTTGGAGGTGGATTGGCCATGTATTTCAGATGAAAACTGATTCCATCACCAAAATAGCAATAAGATGGACACCTGAAGGCAAGTGAAAGCGAGGCTGTGCAAAAACAACATAGCAAAGAGCTGTGGAAGCTGAGCTGAAAAGCCTGCAGCACAGCTGGGGAGCCATTTGAAAGACTTGCCAGAAACAGATAGGGGAGGAGGAGCTTCGTCACTGCCCTAAATGCCAGAGGCATAATAGGAACATGATGATGAGGATGATGATGAATGGTGCCTAAATGCTAGAGTATATAAATTGTGTAAAATTAACATAGTGGTATAAGCTCTGCATGGTGGTGTAATCTCTCTCCTCAGTATTTCCATATTCTCTTGTATAGGTGTGAATATATTATCGGAAGTCAGTTGGTGACATAGGTTAGTCAGTTTTGTCCTGATGACAATGCTTCCTCAGTATGTTTCACTCAATTGATGTCAGTGGCTATGATGTTTTAAATTAACACTATCTACCGTGAGATGTGATGCAGCATTCTCTTCCCATTATTGTTTAGGCTTTTACAATTAACACCACACTAGTGCAGTATTATTTTTGAATTGGGTCTGGCTTTTTTTTTTTTTAACCTGAATCAAAGAGAAAATTTAATGAAATTATGTGGTGGGGCTTTAATGCCTGGCATGAAGTTATAGTACATTACACATTTTTCAAGGTAGCTTCTCCATATTCCTGTTGGTAGGGTGCTTGCATACTCATGCCCATGCAATGGTGCTCTTCAGCTTTGAGAACCTTCTATGATAACAGAGCCCATTGGGACCTCACAAATACCCCATTGTGGTTCTGAGAGGTCAAAGCCGATGTAAGGGTAAGCTGTGCAGCCCGCAAATGCCTCCATTCCTTCCTTTCCCTGGCTAGCTGCCTACATAGGGATGTTTCCTCCATGCTCAGAATCTTGATTGGCGCTTTTTTTATGAGTTTCTCCTGTTTTCTAGTAATTGTTTTTAGCTGTTAGTTAGTTATACTAATATTTAGATCATTTTAAGTAGTTCTTTAAAAGTTTTTACTTGGTTTATGTGTCACTGCATGGTTAGTGTCTTGTTTTACAACATGTAGAATAAGGTGCTGATTTGTGTGGTGCTGTAATTTAACTAGCTGTTGTAGTTTTGTTTACGATCCTAGGATATTCAAAAGCTTGAGGGCAAAATCTCATTACATAGGATTGATAATTGCTTTCTAATGAATATTCATCATGTCTAATTACTTTAGGCAAATTTTACACATACTGGCTTCCTTATTTTCCCACTAAGTCTGTGTCTGCACTATACTACATCACTGGCAGTGGCATGTGGTGTAAGTGTAGCTACATGTTGCAGTGAACAGCACACCATGTCCACACTGTGGTATGTAGCTACACGTTAGTGAAAGGCTCTGGCAGAGGAAGGCAGCTGGGAAAGGCTCCAGCAGGTGAGAAGCAGCAGGAAACCACGTTGCTAAAAATAGCAGTGTAGACAGGGAGGCACATCTTGGGCAAATAGAGAACCATGTAGGATACTCAAGCTCATACCTTACCCTTCAAGTGTCTTTACTTGCCTAAGCCATGCCTCAGCAATTACACGGCTACTTATATCTATGCTTGCAGGGCTACACAGGTATGTACACCGCACATTGCTGAAAGAAGCATGCAGTGTACACATACCCTGAGTATGATTTTTGATAGGATAATTTTCTTGCACTGAAATTTAAGATTTACAATACCTCTGTTATATACCAAATGCTTTAAAGTTGATGCAAATTCAAATGTGCACATCTTTCATTACTAGCTTTTAAAAAAATATTAAACAAATTATGTATACTTTGTTTACATGCAGTATCTAACAGAAGTAAAGTCTCTCTAGCATGCACTTCAATAATAGTTTTTGTAAAAATGTTAGCTTTGGAATCAATACAAAAAATAAATGGTAGAATATAAAACATTTACCTAAAAGAATGGAGAAAAATTACTCTTAAAGATTACTTTTCCCCAAACCTTTTCTTTACGTTTTATGCTTTGTACTCAGATAACTAAAATATCCTTTCTAAACCAATTCAACAATTTTTAGTGTTGTTTGCCGATACAACGTTGCCTTCAGTCTAAATTGTGTATTTTTTTTCAGTCAAAAGTATAAATATATGTGGATTCTTCCAGGCTATGTAGAAATGTGACTCTGTAACTCATGGATCAGTAGCTGATGATATGATGTGACATTTCAAAAGCTCAATTTTGTAAGTGACAAGTGACTTCATTGTCCTCACATTCCACTTCGTAATGCATTAAAGGTTACAGTGAAGTATTTATATTATACGTTAGTCTGAAGATAAGATCTGTGTCATTTTTGTTACTTGAAACAGGGTTTTGACATCAGCTAATTTACACTAAATGCTAATGATACAGCTCTGCTTTTACAAACCCAACCTCACAGGCCCCAACAAGTGATTCAAAGAGAATTAAAAATAAATCAACAATGAGCTTTTGTTTTTCAAATTGATTAATGTTCCTCTACCAGGAAAATTATGGATACTTAGAAATGCAGACAAAGTGTTAGTTTAAGAAACATATTCTCAGCTCATTGCATGATGCAATAGCTGCTTGCTCTCCATTAGTGTTGGTGGGAATTACACTACTAAGAATATTCCCCTAAATGTGAATTTTTTTAACAGATTTATCTCAGCATTCAGGGACATAAAATAAACCTTGATAGAGTCATTGGTAAACCACTGTTCTTCTTCGAGTGCTGTCCCTGTGGGTGGTCCACTCCACGTGACGGTGCGTCCTGGCGCCGTTGATCGGAGATCTTCGGTAGCAGTGCCTGGTCGGGACGCACGTGCTCGGCTGCTGTCTCATGGTCTCGTTAGTGTCTGCCTGAGTGCGCGTGTCCCACATCTCCATCGGTTCCTTCTCAACCATCCTCGGCTGAAGACGGGACTCAGGGCAGTGCTAACACTCTTCCCTGCTCTCTGAAGGAAACAATCACAAAAATATAGAAATAGTTAGTTAGTAACATCCCAGTTGTTTCCCTTCCTTTAGAATAGTTACTTAGTTTAAAAAAACAAAACAAATAAACCCAACTTTTTTTCCTCAAGCTCGTCTCCCGCGGAGATACTCTCCCCCGGCACTCCCAAGTTCAAGAATGCCAGGGGCTTCAGGATTTAAAAAGTGTCTCTCCTGTCAGGACTCTATGCCAAAGTCCGATGGACATTCATGCTGCATGAAGTGCCTAGGCGAGACACACGTCCCTGCTAAGTGCCTCCATTGCACAAGCCTCAAAACCAGGGCTCGTCATGACAGGGACCTGCTGCTGAAAATGATTTTTATGCAGAAATCCCTACAGCCATCTCCAGAGAAGGGCAATGGCAAACCCTCTCCCTCACACTCCCCGGCCAGGTCCGAACCTATTAGGAGCACAGCTTCACCCTCTCAGGCAGAGAGGCAAGAAGCCCAACTGTCTCCAAGCGGAGACTTTCACAAGGGTAAAGGATCTCCTGCAAGATCCTTACCCTCAGTGCTCTTAGCGCTTGAAGGCAGGAGCCTCCAACCGTCCCAGCACTTCAGCAGCTTTCACGGAGCGCAGATCCAGGGACCCAACTTCCCGTGCAGGGAAGATCTCTTCGGCACCAAAAATAGACCCGGTGCTGACAGCGCGCTCTGCTCCAGTGCAGACAAGAACATCGGCACCGAGCCTGCCCGCCGCTCATGCAGCAGCAACGGACCTCTCACAGGGCACACACAAGAGACCCGCGGCATTGGGGAAAGCTAAACAAAAATCTGTGCATGCCTCAGAGCACAGATCGTGCACAGTGGAGCCAGACCCCAGGGAACAGCAACAACAGTTCCTGAGTCAAGACGACCTTTCATTGGCACCTGAGCCTAACTTTCCGCTCCTGGACACACAGTGCTCAATCTTTGACCAGCCGCTCTCCCCACCTGACCACCTTTACTGACAGCAAGCCTGATATGCAACAACAGCAGGAGTTCTCCCCACCTGCCTCTCCTCCTGCACCAGAACCTTTTACACCTCAGACCACGGAGAACAACCACCAGCCTTAGTTTCCCTACTCTCCCCCGACCCCCCATGGGTGGCACCTAACTTCTCTTATCCCATGCCTTGGCTTCATTGGTACCCTTGGCCAGCTCCTACTGCCACTCGACCTCATGCTTCTTCCACCAGACCACAAGCTCCTTCTGCTCCTCCAGCTCCATCTACTTCTAGAGCGCCCGAACCCCCCTCTGAAGATGTGGGCCAGGGACCATACCCTGATTCGCCGAACCCCAACTCTCCATCAGCTCCAGACAGAGCCCTCATGCCTCTGCCTCCACAGAATGTGGATGACCTGAAACAGTTCCAGGAACTTTTCAAGAGGGTGGCACTCAGCCAAGACATCCCTTTAGAAGACGTCCAGGAGACACAACACAAACTCCTCAAAATCCTTCAACTCTCTGCGCCCTCAAAGATCGCACTTCCCATAAATGACGCACTCCTAGAACCAGCTAGCACTCTCTGGCAGACTCCAGCCTCTATCTTACCAACTTGCAAAAAGGCTGAATGCAAATATTATATTCCTGCTAAGGACATAGACTTTTTATTCTCTCACCCACAACCAAATTCTCTTGTAGTGGATGCTGCGACCCACAGGACAAAACAGCCACACTACCGGCCCACCCCACAAGACAAGGACCTCAAACATCTTGATGCCCTGGGCCGCAAGGTTTTATACCTCCTCCACTCTGCAATTCAGAATTGCAAACTACTCTGCCCTACTTGCAAGCTATGACTTTGATAACTACAATAAACTCTTTGACTTTACCTCACATATTCCAGAGGACAGGAGAGCAGACTTTAAGTCAGTCCTTGTCGAAGGCCAGTTTGTTTCCAGAATGGCCCTACAAGCATCTCTAGACATGGCAGATACAGCTGCCCGTACTACCGCAACTGCTGTGGTTATGCATAGAGCTTCCTGGCTCTCTGCATCAGGTCTCCCCAGAGAGATGCAGACCAAAGTGGAGGACCTCCCCTTCGATAAAGACAGATTTTTTTCCAAAAAAAAAAAAACAGATGAGGTCCTTCACACCATGAAAGACTCTAGAGCAACCCTAAGCACCCTGGGCATCTACCCATCAATTCCCAGGAGACGACAGTATCAACCTTACCAGAGGTCACGTACACAACAGTATCACCGGCCTCAGAACAGACCTTAAGACCTGCCTAGGAATTGCCCTAGACCTCCTAAGAGCAGACAAAACCAAGCGCAAACAGCTACTTCCCACCCACTGGGAAATAAACAACAAATTTGAAGCGTTGGTTGAGGGTCTGCAGGACCATTCCTTAACTCCACTGCCTACTTGCCCATTTGGCCACCACCTCCAGGCTTTCCACCATGTCTGGCAGAAGATTACACAGGACTGTTGGGTCCTAGAAATAGTTCAGTCTGGCTACTCCATCCCTTTTATATCCCACCCTCCTACCCTTTCCCCTTCCCCGTCACTCTTCAGGGACCCCTCTCGCAAGCACCTACTTCGTGTAGAAGTGGATCACCTTCTATGGATAGGTGCAGTGGAACCCGTGCCAACACAACATCGAGGAAATGGGTTCTACTCCCACTACTTTCTGACCCAGAAAAAGACAGGGGGATGGAGGCCTATACTAGACCTACGCCGACAGAACAAATTCGTAAGAGAACAAAAATTCAAGATGGTCACACTAGGCACAATAATACCTGCACTGGAACAAGGGGACTGGTTCACAGCCCTCAACCTACAAGATGCCTATTTTCACATATCCATTCATCTGGCCCAAAGACGCTTCTTATGCTTCACAATCAGACACGACCATTTCCAATACAGGGTGCTCCCTTTTGGACTCTCCAGAGCACTGAGAGTATTCTCTAAAAACCCTAGCCATAGTCGTGGCCCACCTCCACAGACATGGGATCATACTTTTCCCCTACCTAGACGATTTCCTCATCAAGGGCAACTCATACGCCGAGACGCTTCAAGTTACCCATTTCACCATCTCACTCTTCCACAGCTTGGGCCTACAAATAAACGTCCAAAAATCCACCCTGACGCCTACACAGCAGATTGAATTCATTGGAGCTCACCTGGACTCAGTTTGAACCAGAGCCTCACTACCACACACCAGATTCCTCACTATCTTACACCTCATATGTATGCTCTCTGTTCGTCCCAGGATACAGGCAAGAATTTGCCTGCAGCTCCTTGGACACATGGCAGTTACCACCTTCATGGTCAAGTAAGCCAGGCTGCACATGAGATGTCTTCAGGGTTGGGTCAACTCAAACTACAAACCCAGCAGGCACAGCCTCTGCACACTACTGACTCCTCCAGCAAACGTACTAGCTTCCCTGCAATGGTGGACAAGACCAGAGAACCTTTGCATTGGCGTTCCCTTTCAAGAGCAATCCCCCATGGTCATGCTCACCACGGATGCTTCCCTGATAGGTTGGAGAGCGCATCTGGAGGGGGACACAGCACAAGGCCACTGGTCCGTGCCAGAGACGTGTCTACACATAAACCTCCTAGAGCTCAGAGCAGTGAGACAAGCCTGCCTCTACTTTCTTCCCCTAAGAAAGAACAAATCTATCCGGATCCTAACGGACAATATAGCGTGTATGTTTTACATCAACAGACGGGGGAGCACGATCACACTCCCTATTCACGGAAGCCATCCGATTATGGAATTGGTGCACACAACACCACATACAAATTGTTGCGTCGTACTTACCCGGCTGTAACAACACTACCGCCGACACACTCAGCAGACACTTCTTCAAAGGACATGAGTGGGAATTGCACCCCATAATACTACAACAGCTCTTCTCCCAATGGGGCACCTCGTCAATAGACCTCTTTGCCACAACCCAGAATCGCAAATGCCACCTCTTTTGCTCCAGAGCGGGATTCGGGACTGCATCTCTGAGACGCATTCCTCACAAGATCAGAGACGACAAGGCCCGGGTCATACTCATTGCCCCAGCTTGGCTGAGACAGACATGGTGTCCTTACCTGCTCGACATATCCGCCCGTCCTCCACGGACTCTCGCCAGCAGACCAGATTTCCTTTCCCAGGACAACGGACAAATTCTTTACCCCCAGCTCCAGAAACTCCACCTGACACCATGGTTCCTTCATGGTTCCAGACCCACGAATTAGCCTCTTCTGAGCAAGTCCGATATGTCCTCCTGCATAGTAGAAAAGACTCCACTCGTAAAACTTACTTGCAGAAGTGGAAGCAGTTTTCCCTGTGGTGTTCAAACAAACATTTATCACCCCATATCTTGATCCTTCCTAACATCCTAGACTACCTCCTGGAACTAAAACAGAATGGACTCTCGCTCAGCTCCATCAGGGTACGAATATTCACTCTTTGCCCACCCCACCATGAAATGCTTCCTCATGGGCCTACAAAATCTCTACCCCGAGATTTACCCATCCGCAGCTGCATGGAATCTCAATCTTGTTCTTCGCGGTCTTATGAAACCTCCATTCGAGCCCTTAGCTACTTCATCTCTTCTTCATATGTCCATGAAGGTAGCCTTCTTCTATAACATCAGCAAGGAGGGTAGGGGGAATAAGCGCCCTGATGGCCTACCCTCCCTACGCAACCTTCTCCAAAGACAAAGTTACCCTGCAAAACTACCCTAAATTTCTCCCTAAGGTGGTACGCACCTTCCACCTTAACCAACGAATATACTTACCTACATTCTATCCCAAACCTCACATGACTCCACACAAGGCAACGCTGCACACCCTCGACGTCAGATGAGCACTGGCTTTCTATTTAGACAGGACTAAACCATTTTGTAAGTCCTCCCGCCTATTTGTCTCCACTACCGAGCGATCAAAGGGTGCAGCAGTTTATAAACAACGACTTTCCAAGTGGATCTCTGACTGCATCAGATCCTGTTATCGCATTCAAAATGCTCAACTGCCCGAAGGCATCAGAACTCATTCTACTCGAGCCATGTCAACATCCGTTGCTTTCCTCCATAATGTACCCATTCCTGATATCTGTAAGGCGGCCACGTGGTCCTCTGAACACACATTTACTAAACACTATGCTATCACACAGGATACCACAGCAGACACCATAGTGGGCCATACAGTACTGTCTACAGTACTCACTGCTGCAACTCCAAAGTCCCACCAGCCTTAGTGGGTACTCTTTCACATTCACCTGGAGTGGAGCACCGACAGGGACAGCACTCAAAGAGGAAGAGAAAGTTACTCACCTTACAGTAACTGAAGTTCTTCAATATGTGGGTCCGGGTGGGTGCTCCACTCCCCACCCACCTCCCCTCTACTTTGGAGTTCTATACTGACTTCTCCACAGTAGAGAAGGACCTGAGGGGGACGTGGGATGCGCGCGTCCAGGCACACTTGAACAAGACTGCGAGACAGCAGCTGAGCACGCGTGTCCTGGCCAGGCACTGCTACCAAAGATCTCTGAGCAACGACACTGGGACACACCATCACCTGGAGTGGAGCACCCACAGGGACACACATCTCGAAGAACTTCAGTTACTGCAAAGTGAGTAACTTTCTCTTAGCTTGCAACCTGTAAGTGGGGATGGGTGAATGGGTCCAGAAAAAGTAATCCCAACCCTTTGGTCAAAACTTGAATCAAACCTAAATATTTAACTGCTCCTGATTTTTTTCAAAGAAGTGTGATATGAGGGGTGAGGGGATAATTGCACTTCCTGATTTGGGTCCAGAAGTGGAAATAGACTTGGAAACGTTATTCTTGCTGTATTATCTAAAACAGCCCAGGAAGTACTAAAAATCTATAAACTAGCTACATCTGTATTTGTAGTATCTGGACATCAGTCTTGCTTAAAAGCCTGTTTTCTATTCTATTCCAGTTTCCATATCCAAGAGCTTTTGTCAAGCGTCTGGACCAAACCTCCAAATCTTCAGTTTCCTCCATTTACTAATTTAAATTTTTTTTCCTTATGTTTGCAAAGGAGAACTGTGTTTTACCATAATCGTGAACCTACCAATCTGTGCAGAGCAGCACAAGAGAAATGAATGCAGATGCGTATACTTGAAGATCTGGTCACCATGCAAGGGTGATACAGTTCACAGTCTAACAATAATTTTAAAACCCCTTTTGGCTGTGAAATGCTGTGTTAGATTGTGAGCTCTTGAGAGCAGAGAGTGTCTTATTGTATGTTTTTACAAGTGCATTGTACATTTCAGCACTACGTAAAGTTCTTAGTATTAGAATAGTGCTTTCCCCTAAATGTCTTGTTTTGAGTGGTGCATAAGGAACAGCACAGGTAAACTGATAAAATGTGGGCAAGATGGGAAACAGGCATACGGAGACGAGTACAGGGACAGACAAACCCACGTTACTGAAGAACGTTTTTAAGAATTAGAACTTAACCAATACAGTGAGTGTTTACTGTGGATTCCACTTTTTCTTTCTTAATAACACTATGCACCATCCACAAAGAGCATGGTATCTATTTAAATAAGTTAACAGGAAAGAAGGGTTTTGAGATTACAACAAACTGGTTACACTTGGAAATCTCCAAACTGGAGCTGCTCATGGCACAGTAACGTAAAGAATTCTTGTAGCTAGGGCTTTTGACTCCTCGCTTTTCCTGTATACACATGTTCCTCTGTTAATAAAGGCAAGTTACTGACATTCAAAAACTCACAGATACCACATAACAGGTGACCTTATAAAAACCTACATAGAAAAGCGAAAGCAGCAGTCTTCATGGGGTGCAGCCTAATAAAGGCAGTGTTAAAAACTGGCTTGTCATTTCATCCCAGGAACCATCTCTGCCTTGAGATGTAAACAAGGCTGCAATGCAGCATCAAAAAGGGTAAAAAGAATATAGAGGCCTAAACATTGAAGCAGAGGTCAGACACCGTTAAGTGATACCCTCATAAACATTGTTAAAACTGTTACGTTATTACTCTTGTGTGATACACCAAATACTTTTTGGACCCTTGGATTTTTGTGCTGATTACATCCCAAAGAATCAATTGTTTTCTGTATGGTTCAGTCATATTTTAAGGTTAACCCTCTCCCATTGTCTCATTTATAGGGGACAAGAAAATCCTCCCGCCTCCTTTTCCAGGTTTTGCATACTATTAGAATTTGCTTTTTAGATATTTTCTTGTCTTAGTTATCAGAAATATTATAGAAAATGGTGTGTTTCCCTCCTTCACCTAATTGCTGTAACCCTTAACAACATAAGAATGACCATATTGGGTCAGACCAATGGTCCATCTAGCCCGTATCCTATCTTCTGACAGTGGCTGGTGCCAGATGCTTCAGAGGGAATGAACTGAACAGAGCAATTTGTCGTGTGATCCACCCCTATCGTCCAGTCCCAGCTTCTAGCAGTCAGAGGTTTAGGGAAACCCTTCTTGATGTTGCGATCAGCAATAAGTCTCTGAATCCCAATGTAAATTTATTATGAAATGGGGAGCCTGAGGCCCTAATAATCACATCAGATGGCTATCTAATGGCATAATCAGGCAGTGATTTATATTTCATGAGATTGGCAAATACTTTTCACAGGGCTGCAGTACAGTACTGGGTTCTGTAACTATTGTAGATTATTTATTTTTTTTAAAATATAATAATACTAAATATTCTAACATCTCTCCTCTAGCTATAGTGTATATCTTAAGGCTCTGGCTTTCTAACATAGTGGTATATAGCTCAGTCATAAAAGTCAACTGTGGGCTTATACGTGGCATACAAGGTTATCAGCCTGGGAGTGATTTTTAAAAAATTGAGGGGAAAAACCATCTGTTTTTTGATGAGTAAATTGTAAAATCTATTTTTATTCACTTTAATGGTTACATTTTTGCCATTAAATGTAAAACTACTGGTTCCGTGTAGCTGTATCATGGTGCAAAGAGCCTTGGCTCCCTTCCAGAGAGTCTCAGTATTTCCTCTTGTATCCTCGCAGCTTATCCAGGTCTGTTTCATCCCTAGACTTCAGTAGGTTTTAGTTCATGGGCTAAAAATAAGATGTGTTTAAAATATAGTCCGTCTTCATTCTTGATGCCCAATCAGCCGCACGTTAACTCCAAAAACAGGTTTTGTTGTTCACATACTAACAGTTATCCATGTGTTAAAACAAGCCAACAAAAACTGCATTGAAAATACATTAAAGGCTCTGGCATGAACCACAGAAACTAGATTCACAATTGAGACTTATTTCCCCACATGGAATCCTGATGGGGCAGCCTGTTGTGCCTTGTTGTGTTGCAGGATAAGTCCTAGTTTAAGAATTGACATTAGAGACGAAGACCTGTTAGCTCACCTAGACCATTTCCTCTGCCAGTCACTGGTTCCCTGTGGTACAATATATATCTCAGTGGTTTGTCCAGTTGCAGATGACTCCACTGCCTTCTGGGGACTACACTGCAACCTAATAAGTCCCACAGTTAAGACATGCTTCCTAATGATCATTCTGACTTTTCCTTTGTTTTATTTCATCCCATTATGTCTGTAGGTCACCCTAAACTGCTGCATGTCCTTGGAGTTTACACCTTTTAGATACACATAGAGAGTGTTGTCTGTCTTTGTCGTCATTTAGTCAAACTGTATATATTTGACTCTATCTTTCCTCAGAAGTCTGTTCCTCCCTTCCTTTAAACGTTTTGCTGAATTTCTGTTAATTTCATTTAAATTGTTTCTTATACTCCAAGCTGAGTATTATTCTAGGTATGTACTCACAAGGTACGTGACATTATCTTTGTTTCCCAGGGTAAATCCATTCATTCACTGCCTGCCATGCTGACCAATACCGTCTCATTGTTTCCTTGGACGCCACTGTCTGTCTATATGCCTCTGTTGTCTCTTCTCTGATTCTTTGATTGTAAGCTCTTTGGAGCCAGGGACTTTTTGTTTTGTGTGTGTACTGTGTCTAACACAGTGGGATGATTGTCCATGACTAGGGTTCCTAGGTGCTATAGTAATACAAATACTAATAATTATTAATTAAATATTAATATTATTGCCTGCTCATGCAGTATTTTGACCTTTTCTGCTTCCTTGTGTTTTTAAGTATCTGTCCGTGTAGGGGTTCACAACATCTCCCATTTTAATTCCTTCAGTAAATTTCACATTCTCTTCCTGGTTATGAATTAAGATTTTAAATAAGGTTGGGACCCAAATCAACTCCTCCAGCACCTTACTAGGCACCTCCCCACAATTTCATTGCCATTTATCTTTAGTTCTCAGTTTGTGTCAGTGTCCAAGCCAGTTTGAATTAACGTTTAATGAAAAATTGTGAGAGTCAGTAGATCAAATGCTGAAGTCCAGGAACACAGACTCTTTCTTTTACCCATTTATTCAGTAATTCTAGCCAAAATGATCAATTTGCTTGGGGGGGAATTGTTTTAGAGAAACCCGTGCTGTTTACGATTCATTAGTCCCAAGTTCCTACTGTACTATTGAGGTAACAGATTTTTTTTTCTTCCTTAGTATTTATACCGTTGTTTCATTACATCTCTAAGCTACTCACTAGGTGGAAATTGCCAGAATCAGGCTTTTTCTGTCATTTTTTAATTTCCTCCCTCTTCCCTTCTGCCCCCGATTTTGATTCTGCGTCTGTTGCTTTGAGGAAGATGTGAAATGCTGTCTTCAGATTGTGTGTGTTGGGCGAAATATACTCTCAGATATTAACAAAATTAAGTCAAACAACAGTCATCATGAACCAGAATTACTCCACCCGTCACTAGCATTTGTTACCAGTGCAATGTATGTTCTGTAGTCAAATCTTCAGAGACCAAACCAGTTGCTACTTCTAACAGATTATTTTATTTTATTTTATGATTTATTTGTTTATTTGGCCAGCCATTTCTTTTAAGCTTAAGTTTTATCTTATTTATGATCTTGTTTTGATTTATATCTTTCAGTTAACTGCCTGCATTCATGGGTCTGCAGCTATGCTCTACCCAATGTTCTGGCAACATGTTTACATTCCTGTTCTGCCCCCGCATCTATTGGACTACTGCTGGTAAGACTGTAGATCACTTAGATACGCAACAGTTTTATGAATCTCTGCATTTTAAGGTTTAAGTGTTTTTATGGTGTAACTGTTAATCTAAAAATTTATATGTGTATGTTAAATAAGTAGTTGATTCAGTAAGTCAAATACATTGTTTTCATAGCATAGTATAATAGCACCAGTCTTATTAGTTACTCTAACATGATATATTATTATAGAATGTTACTATAGACTAATTTTAGATCAGCAAGATTCACTATTACAGTATAGATTTTGTTTAACTGTTACATTTTAAATCAAGAAGACTTCAAAAATAAATGATACAGGTAGAAACAGATAACTCCTATTTTCCCATTGCTTTCCTGATTTGTCAGTTTATTTTTTCTTTGGTGCTTTCCTGTTACAACCTTCTATTTTGCAGTGTGAATTTAGAAATTGGCATGTTATTTGGGAGAGGGTGTAAACATTTTCTGTCTCTCCTGCTCCATTAGCATGGAGATATAGCTTCCTACGGAAGGGAAAGAGAGCAGGAATTCTTTGATACTGGGTGCTCCCACATGTGAACTCAGTAAGCTTTCCTGTAACTCCCAAGATGCTCTTTGCTACTCACACCAATTTCCCATCAAGCTAGAAAGTTTCAGCCTGGAATCATTTGCATTTTTCTTCATTATTTAATCTGTCAACCAAAACTTTTACTTGGGTCAAATTAAGAATACATTCATTTACAGTGACAATGCACACAGGATGCTTGCCAAGCAGCTGCCTGCTATATATCCATACAAAGAAATATTTCAAGCACTGTTCTAGATTTTTAGAAGGGCCCTTAGTACATTCTTGTAGGAAAGACTCTATTAAATCTTCAGTCCCCAGGCCCTTTTCTTATCATTTGACAAAACAAATATGTAGGTTTCTACACAAACGATCATTGCCCTCAGTGAAGAAGATGTGGCAGCAAATAATGTTTTTAAGATGGTCTAGCATGCGCATGTGGGAGGTGGAGTATAACTATCAAATCTGTTCTTCATTAGAAAGTCATTTTATATGCCAGTTGACCTTAGGGTACACCGACATGGCCAAAAAAACCTCCAAAATTCTCAGTGGCGAGTATCAGAGTCTGGGACTATAAACTTGGGCTCATGCTATGACACTAAAAGTAGCCATGTAGACATTCCAGCTTGGGCTGGAGCTTGGGCTCTGAAGCCTGGGGAAGAGAATAGGTTTCAGAGTCCAAGCTCCAGGCTGAGCTGGGGCATCTACATGGCTATTTTTTAGCACCATAGCATGAGCCCCAGTCTGTAGACCCGGGCTCTGTGATTTGCTGCTGCAGGATTATTTTTGCCATATAGACAGACCCTTCGTGGCAGCTTCAGGATTTGTGAAGGAAGCTATTTATTCTCCTATCGCAAAGAGCATGCCCCAGCAATGGTTTTGGAAATGTGCTGAACATAATTTGGTCCTGTCAACCGTCACAGTTGAATGTATGTTGTTTTTTAAAGTTCTGGTTCAGCTACCCCTGTTGCAGACAACATCTACTGTCAAGAACAGGTACAATTCTTAGTGCAGACAAGGTTTACAAGAACATTTGCAACAGCCGAGGAATACAAAGACATGTATAATATGTAAGGTTTTCTTCATTGTTAACTAATGCCGGTCAAAAAGCACAGAGCCCAGATAGCTACACTTCTCATGGAAGTTGGTCTCACAGTATTTATAGTCTATTTATGACCTCTTACTTTGTTTGCAATTCCCCTTTTATTTTGTATCTCACACCAATAAACTTTGTTTTAACTTGAAAAATGAGATGGGCTATTGCGACTATTGTGTTGGGGTTACCTAGTCTTGGATGACTTGGTGGGAATCTGAACCTGATCTTGAGGAGTGTGAGGGAGAAGTACCGTTAACAACAGGGGTCTCAAACTCAATTTACCTTAGGGCCAGTGCCAGTCCTCAAATCCTCCCACCGGGCCAATAATGTCACTGAAGATGGTGTTCAGAAAAGAAAACGTTTATATTGTATTTTTTATTTTGAATTTCTTAGAAATAATAAAACTGTCATACAACTTCATACAATTCTTCGCCTGCCAGAGAGTGTTTAGTGTTTGCCAGACACCTGGCAGTGCTTCAGTTCTGTCAGTTTGTCGATGTTTGTCCTCAGTGACTGAACAGTTGAAACCTTCAGGATTGCAGCAAGGTGTGCATCAGATAGTTGTGTTTGGTATTTTGACTGGTTTATATTCGTTGTGGGGAGAAAAGTGACGCTGCCTCCAGGGCTGACTCTGCCTGGCAACTAATGATGCTGCCTCCGGGGCTGACTCTGCCCGGCAACTAGTGATGCTATCTCTGTCCCTTTCCCCCAGCCAATGGGAGCTGCGGTGGGTGGCGCCTGCAGCAGACATTGCCAGCAGCGTGTCTGCATGCATCTCTCCTCCGTGGGCCTCAGTGGGGAGGTTCTCGAGTCACAGATGGCTCCCGGGCCGGGACTTTGAGACCCCTGGTTAACCGTCTTAGTCAGCAAGTGCACAGAGACAGTGATACTCTTCCCAAAAGCAGGCAGAAGGATGGCTGAAGTAATTGAGGGCACAGAGAGAGCCGAATAGCATAAGGAGTTCCAGGCTTGTGTACAAGTTAAGCTCTTAGGGCAGGGACTGTCTTCCTTTATGTCAGTACAGTATCTAGCACATTGTGAGCACTATATACATTATTACAAAAGCTGTTAAAAGAACATTGTTAAGCTTGCAAAATCAACTCTCAAAAATTAGGAAATGCAAGATTTGTGCAATTTTAATTTGGCCCCCTTGTGCCTATGCATTATGATATAATCTTTGACTCCATGGTCACGTACTATGCCACGTTTTAAGAAAAGCTTCTGCAATTTGGCTTTTTTTTAAACTGGCAACACACCTAAAACTTGCCTGTTAAGTTCATGCTGCTCCTAATCACTCCCCTTTCCCATTCTTACTTAGCTTTGCCCTGCTCCATGTTAATTTCACACCAGGGAGTGATGTGAAACTAACAAGAGGGGGCACAGGAACTGGGGATGTTGTGAATAAAAATGTATATGCTGAAAAGTGCCTACTTAACCCTGATTGGGACCTCCAGTAGAGATGCTGCTAATCCTTCAGTTTTAATGCTGAAAGTCAAAAGTCATATTCACTGTGTGATTGGGGAGGGGTGTGAATTAAGAACTGTTCCTGTTCACGTAAATTCATATGAATAGTGTCATCCCAAACGCTACATAGCCACAGAACAGTGTGGGATATATTTTCACTCAAAAATCGGTCTCTACTCTCTCTGACCTGCCTTAAGTGTTGTGCTTGAAACAATATACATTCAGTTATAATAGCCTAGACACTCTAAGTATGCATATCATGCATGAGAGTCATAGGAACAAGTGCATGTTAAACACACTTGCTGAAGGAACACTCAGACTAACGGCACCACATAGTCTGCCACAAAATACCTATCTACAATTCCTGAAATAAAATACAGTGGAAATACATATCTAATAAGTAGTGGTTAGAACTGTGCTACTGTTTAGATTAAGCATGCATCCATCAGTGGCTTTGCATGCTTTTGTGCTAAATATTTTTTTCTGTTTTAATGAGTTTTCTTGACATTTCACCAGTAAATGTGTTGCAGCCAAAAAAATCAGTGGGTGTATCTGACAACTTAAAGAACAGAAAATACAATGATGGTTAAATAAAAATACTGCTATTGAGAAAAACAGATAATCTAATCAAAATTGAGTTTTATCACCTTAAGCTGACTTCTGTGGCTTCGATCAGGATCCATAAATCTCAAGAAACTGGAGTCTATGCTAATAGCTTTATTATATTCTTTTCTGTGACTTTTCTCCACATTCTTAGCAAAAGCCTATGGAGTGCTTCTAAGTAAGGAACCAGCGGGGATAACTAGCGTTTTAAGTGAAGTGCTAGGAGCCTGAAACATGTAAATTTAAAGGAGGTTTGTTCCTCTGCAGATGATTTAAATGTTAAGTACATGCCCATGTCGGGGATACACGGAATGGAATCTAAAAACTATTATCTCCTGTAGAAATGAACCTTCAATTTACTCACTGCACAGGAAGGGCAGATTCGAGTCATTTTCACTGCCAGCAGGTGCCCTTTCTGTGCATAATAGGCTTTGCATGTGTAATTAACACATGAAGGCTGCTAATGCCAGTTTTTTCTTCAGGTACATGCTGCTAGGAGTTTTCAGGACAACGGTGTGGGCCACAAGAGGCTTTTACACTGGGTTTGAAGATTAGATATTCATTGACTTTCTGACAAAGACATGTTAAAAGGAGCTAAGGCCGGACCCGCAGTTGGGAGCATAGGTGTGCACAAAGCAAAAACATAGGCTATGTATGAAAAGAAATAAAGATACAAATAGCTGAGCCAGGCTGAATTGACTCTTTCACAGCATTTCAGCCTGTGACTATAACGAATGAACAAGCTAGGGGGCTAAAAGTATGATTTTAAAACCTATAATTATCAGGAAAACTCTAATTGCACATTCACAAACACAACAACTCATTATCTTAGCCTGATGTGAACTTTAATTAGAGTAGTAATCACACACTGTAGTTGTCTGAATAAATCAATTTAGCACCAATTTATGTGCCATAAATATGTTTCCCAAAATAACTTCCATCTATTTTGTAACTGTGTGAACTCAGAAAGGTGATTTTGGCCATGAACGCTAATACTGTCATGAAAACTTCTTACTGTCTACTCCAGAGCTGTGTTTTTCATTTATGGGTATTTGCATTTTAGGGAAAATGAACTGGAATTGATTTTTTTTTTAAACTTGAGGATTTAATTTTTATTTAATTTTAACTTAAGTTACTGTCTGGTTCTTTACTTTGCAGCTGTGACATAAGAATTTAAAAGAGGAGAAACTAAAGCAGATGGTTGAGAAAAAATAAAAGGAGCCAGACATTTCCAGCTTTTGTAAATATCTGAAAACATGTGTGTGGCTTCCATTCTAGTAAATGTTTCACATCCTAACTCCAAAAGTATTGCAGCCAACATGGGAATTATTTACTAGTCCTTGTCCTAACAGATAAAGAAAAACTGATCACAGAACAAAAAATTAATGTTATCTTAAGTACAAGTGATCATGACTTGATCACATTTATAATGTGTAAGCAGAGTAAAGTACAGACCAGCAATATATCCTTTGTTCTTTAATAGGGCCACTTTTACAAAGCTGAAAACACTTATGAGCCAAATCAGATAGGAGAAAGAATTTAATCAGAAAGTTGTGAATGATAATTGACAATCATTTAAGAACACCTTACTTGATGCCCAAAAATTCACAATTGAGGAAGGAAGGCGGTGCTGGGAGTTGTTTTTTTTTTTTAAATCCACAATCTGATTTAGAGGGGAAGTGAAAACAGCTATGTACGTTAAAAAAAAATGTAACTGATGGAAGAAAGGGGAAGTTGATAGCAATGAATATAAATAAGAGGTTAGAAATTGTAGAAAATTGATAAGGGAAGTAAAGGGACAGGAGAACTCTCTGGCCAGCAAAGTTAACAACAATGGTATTGGTCCATTACTAGATGGAAAAGGTACAGTTATCAATAATAATGCAGAAAAGGCAGAAGTATTCAATAAATATTTCTGTTCTGTGTTTAGGAAATATACACTCAAACTCACACTGAGGACAAAGCAAAGCTTTAACCAGTTTTATTAGCACCATTAGTAATGACACAAATGCTCCAAACCACATAACTTTATATTACTGCTATGTTTTTTAAGCTAGTATCTTGTACCATTCCTGACATATACTCAGACCCTTTCTTGGGGATCCGGTGGTAAAAGACAAGCGGTCATCCATGAGGGTCCTATCCTGTCTCTGGCGTGCCAAATGAATCCAGTGGTCCAAATCTCCCCCTTTCATGGGGGTCTGGCCTATTATAGGGCCTGATAGTTGCCATGAATATTCATACAAATGCCCATCTTTCTTCGTTTATATTTAACTTTGTCATAAATATAAAGGGAAGGGTAAACCCCTTTAAAATCCCTCCTGGCCAGAGGAAAAATCCTCTCACCTGTAAAGGGTTAAGAAACTAGGATAACCTCGCTGGCACCGGACCAAAATGACCAATGAGGAGACAAGATACTTTCAAAATCTGGGAGGAGGGAGAAAAACAAAGGGTCTGTGTCTGTCTGTGTGATGCTTTTGCTGGGGACAGAACAGGAATGGAGTCTTAAAACTTAGAAAGTAATCTAGCTAGATATGCGTTAGATTATCATTTCTTTAAATGGCTGAGAAATTAAGCTGTGCTGAATAGAATGGATATTCCTGTCTGTGTGTTTTCTTTGTAACTTAAGGTTTTGCCTAGAGGGATTCTCTATGTTTTGAATCTAATTACCCTGTAAGGTATTTACCATCCTAATTTTACAGAGGTGATCCTTTTTTACTTTTTACTTCTATTAAAATCCTTCTTTTCAGAAACTGAATGCTTTTTCATTGTTCTTAAGATCCAAGGGTTTGGGTCTGTGGTCACCTATGCAAATTGGTGAGGATTTTTACCAAACCTTCCCCAGGAAGTGGGGTGCAAGGGTTGGGAGGATTTTGGGGGGAAAGACATTTCCAAACAACACTTTCCTAATAAATAAACCCAGATAAACGTTTGGTGGTGGCAGTGGAAGTCCAAGGGCAAAGGGTAAAATAGTTTGTACCCTGGGGAAGTTTTAACCTAAGCTGGTAAAAGTAAGCTTAGGAGGTTTTCATGCAGGTCCCCACATCTGTACCCTAGAGGTCAGAGTGGGGAAGGAACCTTTAAAAATGTTAGGGTGTCCTTATCCCATAGTATTATCCTATATGTCAATGCATTGCTAAGGCAAGTTCGTGATTAAGCATCTGCTAAAATATCCAAGCCTCGTATTAGTTCAGTGTTCTTCTGGTTACCTGGTATCATTTTGTACAAACTGGGTCGCTGTTGGGCTACTTACTTATGCCAAGGCTCATAGGCCTCAAAGCTTTATGCTGATCACATAAGCTAATGCCTTACAGGATATAAACCTGTAGGTTCATTGGCTTATTGCTAACAGAACGCTAATGCTAGCTTTATGAGCTACATTCCTATTCTCAATATCTCTTTTTTAAGAGATTTTTCTTCGAGCATGAGTCAGTGTAGATTGCACTGTAAATGTGCATGCACCTCATGCATGTGAGCTTGGAATCTTTTGTCTAGCAGAGTCCAGTGGGTCCACATGTACACCTTGTGCTCTCCTACATGAGCAGCCCCGAGCCTCCTGTAGTTCCCACTTACTGTCTGTGGCAGCAAGAAAGAACCTTGACTGTATCCATCCCACTTCTGATTTCAGAACTCTTCTCCAGCCAAGAAACATTTGTTTGTCTTTATTTCTCTTTTATTCTCATTTACTAATTTCTTCCTGGTACAGAAATGTCGTTACCAATACAATCCATCACCATGGCCACACTGGCCTTCCCTCTCATAGACCTCAGAGCAGGACATGTCTTTATGAAAAGGAGATTTCAGTTACCACTGGCATCAGTGGCAAGAATGCCTGCACAAGAACTTAAGCAAACCCATTCCCCTCCCCTCTGAAGGAATCCTCGCCAGCCCTGACACTGGCCATTGATGACATCATTGCTTTCCAGGAGTTATGGAGGATAGTTGAGATATTGGGCATGAAAATGATGGCGATCCAGGAAAATACACACAACTTATTTGGTATCCTCGGAACCCACAAGAATCACCCTCCTGATTAACAAGGACATCATAGACCCAGCAAAGGGTCTGTGGCACACCCTGGCCTCGCTTCTCCCGACTTCAAAGTGGGTGGAAAAAATCATATTGGATTCCACCAAAGGCTCTGAGCACATCTATGCTTACTGGACTCCAGGATCTCTTTCTGTCATCTAATAGAAAACCAGGTCTGACAAAGGACCCATAAATACAAGGACCCCAAGAACCTGGACCTTTTCAGCTGAAAGGTCTACTTCTCAGCATCCCTCCAATTTTGCTCAGTGAATTATCAGCCATTTGCAAAATGCAAGATGCAGATGATACCGTTGTTCTCTCACCGTTGCCATCCTGAATATCCATCTTGAAAGTGACCTCTCTCTGCTTTATTTCCCTTTAGCACAATTGTCCCATGAATTCAGACAAACTGCTTAGCTCAGTGGTTCTCAAACTTTTGTATTGGTGACCCCTTTCACACATCAAGCCTCTGAGAGTGACCCTCTTATAAATTAAAAACACATTTTTTTATATTTAACACTATTATAAATGATGGAGATGAAGTGGGGTTTGGGGGTTGAGGCTGACAGCTCGTGTCCCCCATAGAATAACCTTGCGACCCCCAGTTTGAGAACCCCTACCTTAGCTGGATCATTCACTTTTCTCTCACATCTGCACCCTTCTAATTTTCCTCTTTATAAGAGAGTCAGGACTTCATCTTTACCTTCCTTTCTACCTTTGGAAGCATTCTTCAAGACTGAAAAAAAGTCGTTCTTTTATATTGAGCTAAATCCCTATTTCATGTGGCAGTGTACAGAGCCAAAAATTCCAGAAATCTCTGCTTGTGGCATAAGAATCTGCCTGTTCCAACAAGATTACTGCTTGTACTGAAGGAGATGGAGTAGCATGGACCATCATACTACTCGCTTATACCAGCGATGACTTCAGTGGGGCTCCTTGCCAGTCAGCTTCCAGCTTTAACTCTTACTCATGGAGAGAATGGTACTGAGATCTGTTTCTTGGTTATGAGCAGTTTTGCTGTATCTTCTCCACTGAGAAAGAATATAAGTTCAATATGGTAAACATTGAGGTTCTCCCTGCTTTAGATTTTATACCTTCATGCCAGATTGCTCTTCCTTTGTAAAGCAGAATGATAGGGGAGATGTTTGAACCAATATTGTTGAGAACAGTGGCATGGCAGCAAATGACAAGTAACAGGGCCTGAGATGCTGATGTGTAGAGCCACAGATGCTAGTGCAGACACACTGGCTAATGTCTCTGGCCAGCATGCCTCTGAATAGCAATCAAGTGGAAGTTACCTATATTTTTATATCAATGAAAGAATCATGGGGTGATTTGTTTTTATTGTTTCTGCAAGTCACTCCCTGGTGCCATGACCAGTTTCCACTGGAAAATTACCTCTTCTTTCCCCACACTTCTTCCTCCTTTTGAGTTTTCTCTCTCCTTTAACTTAGCCTGGAGGGAGAATCTGCCTTTCCCTAAGCCCTATAAAATGGGCTGGTATCTCTTTGTTGCCCAGAATACAAAGTCCCTGATTGTGTTGTGGGGGCTCTGCCAATGAGAACAGGATCTCTTCTAAGGTGAATAAACCAACTTTTATAACCCTTGATAGAGTAGTCAGCAGTTGGTATTCCTGCATATCCTTACTCAGTAGCAAGTTGAGAGCTGCCTTTTCAGACCACTCTGCAGCAACTGTGGAACAAGTGTGTCTGTTAGTGTGCAGTCTTCTTTTTACACACACCCCTTTCAAAATCCCCACGTGGTTGGGATGTGCTCCTTTATCTGATCAGAGAGGATAATCCCTGCTGATCAGGAGACTGAGCTCAGACCCTGAACTCTACTCTCCTGCATGAACCTGCCACTAGATGTCTTGGGCCAACCTGGTACATCCCTGTGCTTGCTAAATGCCCCATGGAA
Organism: Natator depressus; assembly: GCF_965152275.1. Lineage (NCBI taxonomy): Eukaryota > Metazoa > Chordata > Testudines > Cheloniidae > Natator > Natator depressus. The sequence continues at coordinate 23,398,046 of NC_134249.1, read as the reverse complement.
TGATTCTTTTGGTTCCTTTGTTACAGTGTTTACTAGGTTCATCCACTTTAAAATTAAAAAAATAGTGTTTTTAATTTGCATCTAATACTCAAAAGTTTTGGGCCAGTTTCTGCCACCCTCCAGTGAATAGTTCAATGGGAAATCAGTGGGACTGCTTGCAGAGTAAGGTTCTACTCAGTATGAGTAAGGGTGCAGAATAACACTATGTTTGTACCTCAGGTAGGGCACAAATAGAGTAAGTATGATCTGTGACGGTAACTGTCCATTTCCTTAAAATAAATGAGCAAAGTTGCAGAAATCCCAAGGTAGCTGTAAATTATGTACCTTCTTGATGTCCGTGGTTTTTAAATTTCATTGCATCTTGAATGGCAGTATATATTTTTTTTAAATTAGCACTTAAGCAGAAATGTCCTTCTATTTCACCTGCCTCTCTTCCAATTAATAGTTGCCCACCTCTTGGGAAAATAATTAAGGGGTCTCTAGTTAGCCTGAGGGAAGGAATTAAACAAATTGTAAAAATGCAGTTACAATTAATGGGCAATATGAAGCCATTAAGTCCACAATATCCATATTCATGCTTACACATTGCTATTCTTATTATTTGATATTTACCTGTATAACTCATTTGATTATAAATATCCCTGTTCTCCTTGGAAAATGATACGGCAAACAGTGAATCAATGGCCAGAAAAAGACCCAGGCAGTCATATTGCTTAAGCAAAAAGTGTGGCTGGAATTAGAGCTTTGTTAATCTGGGATTTAATAGGTATTGGCTGCCACCAAACATCTTAGTGCAACTGGTATTCACAGAAGAACAGGATGTCCAGCAGTAGCTGAAAAATGGAGTGTGAGAGAAACTGTCATGTGTCTGCATCATGTGACTTTCGCCCACATGCTTTGATTGTTGTGTGTTCTATATCCATGACTAATGCCTGCTACTAAAGTTCACCACACACTTATGAGTAGGGTTGGTAGAATTCAGTTTTTTGTATGTAATTTTGATGGATAAGATCTATATTTATAAGCATTTTTTCTATTTTAGTTTTTCAGAGTTGGGTGATATTACAGACGTTTCTCATCTTCTCTCCCCCTCTGAACCATCCACTTGTCTCAGTGATCCCATCACATCTCCTGATTCTCTTGTATCTGCTCTCATCCCTCCTCTTACTGTTCTCCTTAACCTCTGTCTCTCTCCTCTGGCTTTCCCCCCTCATAATTAGGGCCCTACCAAATTCACAGTCCGTTTTGCTCAATTTCACGGCCAGAGGGTTTTAAAATTGGTCAGTTTCACGTTTTCAGCTGTGCAGGTGAAGAAGAAGTCTTGTCCCTCCCCAGTCTGGCTGGGGCACTCCCAGAGTTCGGACTCACATCCACAAGCCTCCTCCAGCTGCAGGAACCTTCAGGGCTGCTGCCCAGCCCCAGAGCTTCCTGTAGCAGGGGGAGGCACTCCGAGGTGGGTCTGATCTCCACCTGAGAGTGAGAGCAGCCATGCAGGGAAGGACAAGTCCTGTCCCTCCCCAGCCCAGCCAGGATTTGCAGCTAGGAGCCCCTTGGCAGAGATCTCGTAGCAGCATGGGGGAGATCAGATTTCATGGGGAAGGGCTTATTTCATGGTCCATGACACATCTTTCACAGTCGTGAAATTGGTAGGGCCCTTCTCATCATACAAGCATGCTTTAGTCTCTCCTATCTTAAAAACAAACCAAAAACCCCTCATCCTTAACCGTGGTTGCCTCACCAACTACTGCCCCATATCCATTTAGTTTGAGCTCATTTGAACATGCTATTTACAGTCTCCATCTGGAGTTCCTCTCCTCCAGTTCCATTTTAGACCTTCTCCAGTCTGTCTTCCACCACTTCCACTCCACTGAAACCACTCTCGCCAAAGCTCAGCACCAGTAGTTCATCCTCATCCTCCTTGCCTGTCAGCTGTCTTTGATGCAGTCAGTTGTGCTATTTTGTTTTCCCTTTGCTTCCATATCTCTGTCGTCTTCTGGTTCTTCTCCTGCTTTTCTAATGGCTCCTTCTGTGTGTCCTTCAGAGGCTCCTCCTCATCCCCCTTGCAACTTTCTGTGTGGATTCCACAGGGATCTGTCCTTCGTTCCATTCTCTTCTCCCTCTACAACTTATCTCAGTAATCTGATCTGAAGACACAAATTCAACTACAGCCCCTTTGGTAAGGATTCAGATCTACCTCTGTGCTCAGACCTCTCTCCATCTGTCCAAATTAAAATCTCAGCTTCTCTCTCTGACATGTCCTTGGGGATGTCTGTCAGATTAAGCCCAGCATGGCTAAAAGAGAGCTCTTAACCGTGCCCACCCCACTCCCTCCACCTCACCAAGCCTTCCTTGCTGCTTGCTTTTTCAATCACTATGGACAACACCATCATACTGCCTGTAACTCAGGCCCGTAACCTGGTCACCATCTTGGACTTAAACCTCTCTCTAGGTTCTCACATACAGTCTGAATCATGCCAATTATTTCTTCATAATATCTCTAACACACAGCTTTACCATTCTATTCACATAGCTAAAATGTTTATCCAGGCTCTCATCATCTTGTGTCTTGTTTACTACTGCAGCAGCCTTCTCTCTGGCCCTGACAAATGCAACCTTGCCACATTCATATTCATTAAGAATGCTGCTGCAAAGATCATTTTCCTAGTCCAGGGGTTCTCAAACTTCATTGCAGCGCGACCCCCTTTGGACTATAAAAATTACTATGCGACCCCAGGAGAGGGGACTGAAGCCTGAGCCAGCCCAAGCCCCTGGTGTGGGGGCAGGGGGCAAAGCCAAAGTCGAAGGGCTTCAGCCCCAGGCAGGGGGCCTGTAACCTGTGTCCCGATGCCCAGGGCTGAAGCCCTTGGGCTTTGGTCCCGGGCCGCAGCAAGTCTAAGCCAGCCCTGGTGACCCCATTAAAATGGGGTCCCGACCCACAGTTTGAAAGCCACTGTCCTAGTCTGTTGTTTTGACCATGTTGCCCCTCACTTTGAATCACTCCACTGGCTCTGCCTTCTCTGTTGAATCAAACATAAGCTACTTATCTTTACGTTCAATGTTCTTCACAACCTATCCCCATCTTACCTATCATCTCTCGAGATGTTGACTTCTTTCTCCAATTGACTCACTGTGGCAGCTTCCATCACCCACTTACTAAATTTTCAAACAAGTATCTTTGTGCCTCCTTCTGTGCTGCTCCACATGCTAGGGAGGAACTTCCTGTAAACCTCTGCAAAACTAACCCATTATCCTCCTTCAACCCCCCCCCCCTTTAAAACTCTCCTTTTCCATTACACTAATGTCTGCATCCCTCTGTTGTCTCTTGTCTTATAAGTAGATTGTAAGCTCTTTGGGGAAAGGACTGTCTTTTTGCTTTGTTTCAGAGTAACAGCCGTGTTAGTCTGTATTCGCAAAAAGAAAAGGAGTACTTGTGGCACCTTAGAGACTAACCAATTTATTTGAGCATAAGCTTTCGTGAGCTACAGCTCACTTCATCGGATGCTTTGTGTTTTTTACAGTGCCTGGTCCATAGCTTGGGCTCCTAAGCAGTACAGCAATACAAATAATAAATAATAACATATTACCTTTTAAATCTGATCACTATAACCCCCACACTATAACATGTTTAAGTGCTACATTTCTTTTAAATTAGATCCCTCATATTAATAAATTGGTTAGGCAATCCATCACCTAGTTATTTAATTCCAAATTTCTTAGGCTATATCTGTTTTACAGCTTCTTAGAATCTCACTTGTTGGCACCTGATTTCAGCAGTTCTCATATTATTATTAAATATATTATTCTCCCTAGTCCATTTGTTGATTAATTGTGGAAGATTGAAAGATTGACATGATACAGTTAATTAACTTTTTACAGATTTCAGTTTTTCTATGGTCTGTGACAGGCTGTGCTGGACACATTAATAAATGTCCAGTTTTCTGGAGTAGTGCACCCTTCCTGCTTCCTTTCATTACTTTAGCCAAGGTTCCACTAGATGAGACGTTTACAGTCTTAAGACTTCCTGCCGAGGTTCAGACTTTGTATTTTTGACACTGAAGCTGTCATGTTCTCAAAGCTACTTAATTAGAAACACATTCATTTCAGTGTATACTGGAGAAGGCTGGGACAGCACAGCTAGGCACGCAGGGAAGTTGAGCATTTGTGCAGCTTGCAGCTGGTTTGCACTTGGAGTATAAAATTGTTGGGTATTTCCTTGCTCCTGGAATGCAGTCGTTAGAAAAGAAGCAGTATGTGTAAAGGAAATATCTATTTCCTGAAATTAAAACATGCAAAATGACAAACAAATACCCTCCAATTTGATATTTCCCATGTAAGCCTTGAACTTTAGTGTGTACACCTAGTAATATGGCAAAAGCTGCAACATACAGGAGAGTGGTTTCAAACACTACTGCTAACTTGTAGACCTCCTAGTGAATCGTGAACCCCAGAATTCTTATTGAGTGAGTTTCTGAGGTGGCAATCTCTCTGGTAAGTGGGAACTCACTGAAAGATACTGCGTTGGGGCAAAATGGGAAAAAACAGGAGTGTTCTTACTGGGGTCCCCAAACTTCATTGATGTGCAATATGCTACTTCATCACTTTAATGAGACCTAGAAATTTTGTTGTAGGATACTGAAAATTCATATATAATGTCTCTTTAAAAGGTAATCAAAAATTTTGGTTGTGTACTGTCCAGGGCAGGGGCTGCCTCTGTCTGTGTTAGTATGGCACCTAGCACAATAGGGCAGCAATCCTGATGTGGCCTTTTGGTGCTAAACTAATATGAAGGATTGAGAAGATCAACATACAAATTAGTCAAACTATTGTATAGTGTTGAGACAAAGCAGTAATACATAAGATTTTAATAGCATCTTCTATTAATGCTTCCAACACTACATTTTTATGAGCTTCTGTCTATTCTTCATAAGAAGGCACTATAGTGGTTCTTTTACAATTCCTTTCACTTTTATTTAAGATTAAAGATGAACTAAACTTTCGTGAATCTACAAGAATTTAATATCCAAAATCAAATTAGTATAATTTTACCCTGTTTTTGTGATAAAATAAGATGTGTGCCTATGTTGTTGTAGCCATGTTCGTGCCAGGATATTAGACAGACAAGGTGGAGGAGGTAATACATCTTTTATTGGACCAACTTCTGTTGGAGAAATGTATAAACTTTTGAGCTACACAGATCTCTTCTTCAGGTCTGGGAAAGGTACTCAGAGTGTCACAGCTAAATAGAAGGTGGAACAGATTGTTTAGCATATCTAACACACATTTTAAGGGACGATTCAAGGTGAAGTGGCTCGTGAGCACCCCTGCAGCCAGGGGACAAAAAAGGGGCGGGTTAGTGGGTTACGGATTGTTGTAATAAGCCATAAATCCAGTCTCTTTATTAAGAGCATGATTTTTAGTGTCTAGCAAAGTTATATATTTTAGCTTTCAGGCTCGTCTTTTGAAGGTGATGTGCAGGTTTCCTTTGAGGACGAGGACTGAGAGATCAGATATGGAGTGATTGTTCTGTGAAATGTGTTCACCCACAGGTGATATGATGATTGTCTTTTATCATTTTTCTGCGTGAGTTCATTCGAGAGCATAGTGGTCGTCTGGTTGCACCCACATGGTGGTTGTTGGAGCATTTAGTGCCCTGGATGAAGTACATTACATATTGTGGTAGGCATGTGTAGGACCCATGGATCTTGAAAGGTGTGTTGTGAGGGGTATTGATCATTGTAGCAGGGGAGATATATCTGTAGGTTTTGCATCTGTTATGGCAAGGAAGTGACATCTATATTCTGAGCAAATGCAAGAAGCAAAATCTCATCTCTCTAACCACTACATGTGACTTCAAATATGCTGTACAGCTCTACAGAAGGATTTCAGAAAAACTGAGAAACAATTTCCTGCACCTCACATGCTCCAGAAGGGACCACCTCATACAAGAAATCATCATACACCCACACCCTGGAAAGAAAAAATCAGGAAACCTACCTGGAGGTCATGCAAGAAACCCAAAACAACTATCCAAAAAACCTGATGACAGCCATTCAACCAAATACAAAAAGGGGAATGAACTACAACTCTACAATGCACAGAACTTCACCTCTAGGATAAACTGTGGCACCAGGACCCACTACATGGACATTATATAGACCCCAACATCATCAGTTTATCAAAAGTACTCCTCACTGGAGCTGAATGATTCATATTCTCCAAGGGACTGATCTTCTGCCCCGCCACAGAACCTGATACCATACTAACATGTGGAGAACTAGAAGAGTTCTTTCACCAACTCCATCTCAGCGAATTATTTCACAACAACGACTTCATCACCCACAACTACTAGGTCCCCACCAACAATCATCAGAAAAAAGCATGCCCTGACTGGACACCCCACAGTGGATGAAACCACACACTTGATCATTACATTGATTGCTTCATGAAAAAAATTGACTGTGAAAACTTTAACAAACATCACATCCACCACAGGCTCTCCACTGCCGAGAGGACAGCTGTACAGTTCCTAAAATCCAAGCACCAAATAGTGACCAACCAGCAAATAAAGCGGTGATGGGCGGCACCATCATAGTTCTCAACCACGATGACTGCGTTAATGTGGCCAACTGACAACTTTCTGACTCCACCTGCTATAAAGAACTCAGACACGACTCCACAGCCCAGTTTGCCCAGGAATTTAAGGATATCTTCAAATCCTTCCCCAAACAACTCTAAGAGAAATTCTACAACCTCATCCCTCATAAACCCATCCCAGGAATCTTCTACATGCTTCCCAAGATACACAAATAAGGGAACCCAGGCAGACCCACCATTTCTGGCCATGGCACTCTAACTGAAGAAATATCAGGACTCATAATAGAAACCAGCCTCAAACCAATCGCCACAATAGAGTCAGCTTCCTCCAAGATACAACTGACTTCCTCCAAAAACTCTGCAATATTAACAGCCTTGCTCAGAATACTGTCCTTGCCACCATAGATGTCACCTCCTTATACACCAACATCCCTCACAATGACAGCATCACTGCCTGCCTCAAATATTTACAAGACAATGGACAAAACTCAGATATCCACCCCAAACATTGCTAAAATCGTCAATTTCATCCTCACCGATAAAAATTGTACAGTCGGCAACAAACACTTTGTGGAAACTATGGGAAAAGCACTGGGTACTAGGATGGCTCCCCAATATACCAACCTCTTCATGGGCCACCTGAAGGAAAAATTTCTGGACATATGCACCATAAAACCAATGATATACCTGAGGTACATCAATGATGTTTTCATCCTCTAGACAAACGACCTAAACTGCCTCATAGATTTCTACCACAATTTTAACAACCATCACCCATCCATCAAACTGTCTCTAAAACACTCCCACACCAGCATCAACATCCTGGACACCAGGATCAGCTTCAAAAATGGAACTCTACACACAACTATAGACAAGAAACCCAGGATCACCACACTTCACAGGTCCAGTAACCACCCAAACGCACCAAGAAATCTGTTATCTACACCCAGGCCCTCAGATACCACAGAATATACTCCAAGGAGAAAGTCTGGGATATGCACCTTAACACACTTAAAACCGCCTTTACCAAACAAGGACATTCCACCAGAGATGTAGATCACATCGTGGAATGGGCCACCCAAATACCCCGACAGAACCTGCTTTAATACAGAAAAAAACCACTCTCTCACTGCACCCCCACCTTCGTTGCAACTTCCACTCTCCACTGGAAACTATACAGCATATCATTAAACAGTTATAACTCATACTCGATGGGGACTACATCCCAAATGAAATCTTTCCTGAATCTCCTATTCTGGCCTTCAAACAAGCCCCCAACCTCACCAGGCTTATCATCAGAAGCAAGCTCCCCACAGACCAGGACACACCAACTCAAAGTGGCACCAGACCCTGCCATCATAACAGATGCAAAATCTGCAGACATATCTCCATTGGTACAATGATCAGCACCCCTCCACAACACACCTTCAAGATCACATGCCTATTACAGCATGTGGTGTACCTCATCCAGTGCATTAAATCTCCCAACACTACTATGTGGGTGAAACCAGACAATTACAATCCTCTTGAATGAATTAATGCAGAAAATGGGTTTAAAAAGGCACTAAGTTTGTTATACCAGTGGTTGCTTAGGGCAAAATTCTGCACTTAGATATAGGTGTGTAACTCCCATCAGGCACACAGAATGTTAGCTCTTCGATGAATGAGCTAATTTACTCCATCTTTTGTACTGTGCTGAGCACATTTGTCGGCAGTCAACAAACAGGTTATTATAGGTCCATCAGTGGTTATTAGCCAGGATGGGAAGGGATGGTGTCTCTAGCCGCTGTTTGCCAGAAGCTGGGAATGGGCGACAGGAGATGGATCACTTGGTGATTTCTCTTCTGTTCATTCTCTCTGGGGCACCTGGCATTGGCTACTGTTGGAAGACCAGATACTGGGCTAGATGAACTGGTTTCTGCTGTTTTCTATAATATGGGAGTCTGTATCAGGATCTATTGAATTCAGCAATAAATAAATATTAAAATGCTCTCTTCTTGGCATGCATAGGCCAAAGGATCAAGAGCTTGTCCTATTGCATGGTATATATAAGTAATTTAACCACATAGTGTTTCAAACCTCTCTAAATGACATTATTTGAAGAGTGGATCCACAGATGTCCATGGTGTCATTCTGGGTGTATTCATAATAAAATAATAATATGTTTGGTAGCTTCCCTCCTTTAACTGCTGTTTTTTAGTAATGACAACTTCACCTTGCAAGCTACAGTGGAAAAATTATTAAATTAGAGACAGTGGCTTTCAAATTAAGAGATAAGACTTCAAAATAAAAGTGACCTTTTTTGGCTCAAATGAAATGTTGCATCTGGATTTCTATTTTTAAATAAAATTTAATCCTGTATCCGTGTTACCTATATTACAGCTGGCTTTTTAAGTGTATGTTAATAACCCCCAGCATTATCTGAATATAAATGAGCTGTTTGTTTCTCTTCACAGTGCCCCGATGCCCTACCTCATTGGAATACATTTAAGTTTAATGGAGGTAAGTCTCTCCCCTCGTCCCTCAGAGTAGTATGTATCGCTGTGATTTAGGCCCTACTCCTGCAAACATTTACACACATGCTTAACTTTAAGCATGTGATTGAAACTAAACATGTGCCTAAATGTTTGCATCACGGGAGCCTAATTTGGTTGCTTGCACTCTTCTGCCAAACTCGTGAATACACTTTGGGTACTGTTTTCAACCCAGTGGTCAGAGTCCAGCACATCTGCATGTGTGTGAGAGACACAAGACAGACAGACAGACATGGCGTGAACCCTGTTGTTTCATTTGACCAATTTACTACTATTGAATGTAACTCTATCAGAGTGGATCAGGCTTGATTTTTTAACAACAATATTGACCATCTCTACTTTGCTTTTTAGGCTTTTATAGATTTGATGATCATTAGTTTCTGATGCGCAAGATGATAGGTCCAGAAGCAGGGATCTTACCATCAGTAAGAAAAACCTGGCCTTCTTGCAGGATTTAGGAACATGTAAAACAACTAGAAGTAATCCCCAAGCACCATGGACTCTAATTTGCAAAGGAACCCATGGAAGCAAATCACCCAACTCCCACTGTTTTCAATAGGGGGTGCAGAACCTAGGACTCCTTTGAAAATCCTAGCCATAAAGTAATATTTTCAAAAATGCCTAAATGTCATTTAGATGGTTTTAGAGAGATAAAGTGGATGGAATTAATGTCTTTTATTGAACAGAAGTTGGTGCAATAATAGATATTACCTCATCCACCTTGTCTCTCTAATATCCTGGAACCAGCATAGCTACAACTACACTGCATGCTTAGATTGTTTTGAATATTTGTCCTTAGTAGCGTTTAACAGGGCCAGTCTGAAAGCCATATGCAGTGGGAGTGGGGAAATATTGCTGCTTGGAAATCAGGGGAAGCTAAACACAGGTTAGCATTTTCAAGTTAGTAGCAGTGGCTGATGCTCAACACCTTTGACAATCAGTCCACTTAGGTGTCTAACTTTAAACACCGGAGTTGAAAATTTGGACTATACTGTGTACGATATCTTACAACATACAATCACTTAGTCATACACCTCATAAAATAGTGTGTAATACAATAACATTTGGAACCTACATCAAAAACCGGTAACTTAGCCATACAGACGGCTGTCTCTTTTGGGTATATGACAGCAATAATCATCCAGGCTACTGTCCTGCTAAGAGCCTAAACCCCCAGACTATGCCATTATATATATGTTGTTCCAGTCATATTGTGCAAAAAGCAGCTTCTGGGCAATTTTTCTGTGTTGCATTAAGCAGAAAAAATCAAACAAATGCTACATTTTAAGAATGTTTAATAGAATCATAGAATATCAGGGTTGGAAGGGACCTCAGGAGGTCATCTAGTCCAACCCCCTGCTCAAAGCAGGACCAATCCCCAACTAATGTTCCAGCTGTTTGCTTGAAAGTAGCAAACTATTATCTGGGCTCTGAACTCAGTCTCCCCAATTGATAAACAACTTGAATTAAGAACATAAGAACAGCCATACTGGGTCAGACCAAAGGTCCGTCTAGCCCAGTATCCTGTCTTCCAACAGCAGCCAATGCCAGGTGTCCCAGAGGTGAGCATCAAGTGATCCGTCCCCTGTCAGCCATTCCCAGCTTCTGGCAAACAGAGGCAAGGGACACCATCCTGGCTAATAGCCATTGATGGACCTATCCTCCACGAATTTATCTAGCTCTTTTTTAAACCCTATAATAGTCTTGGCCTTCACAACATCCTCTGGCAAGGAGTTCCACAGGTTGACTGTGCGTTGTGTGAAAAAATACTTCCTTTTGTTTATTTTAAACCTGCTGCCTATTAATTTCATTTGGTTATGAAATTACCAAATTACCCTGGTTCTTGTGTTATGAGAAGGAGTAAATGATACTTCCTTATTTACTTTCTCCACACCAGTCATGATTTTATACACCTCTATCATATCCCCCCTCAGTCATCTCTTTTCCAAGCTGAAAAGGCCCAGTCTTATTAATCTCTCCTCATACAGCAGCCGTGCCATGTCCCTAATCATTTTTATTGCCCTTTTCTGAACCTTTTCCAAGTCCAGAATATCTCTTTTGAGATGAGGTGACCACATCTACATGCAGTGTTCAAGGTGTGGGCATACCATGGATTTTTATAGAGGCAATATGGTATTTTGTGTCTTCTTATCTATCCCTTCCTTAACGATTCCCAACATTCTGTTCGCTTTTTTGACTGCCGCTGCACATCGAGTGGATGTTTTCAGAGAACTATCCACAATCACTCCAAGGTCTCTTTCTTGAGTGCTAACAGCTAATTTAGATCCCATCATTTTATATGTATAGTTGGGATTATGTTTCCCAATGTGCATTACTTTGAATTTATCAACATTGAATTTCATCTGCCATTTTGTTGCCCAGTCACCCTGTTCTGAGAGATCCTTTTGTAGCTCTTCACAGTCTGCCTAAGACTTAACTATCTTGAGTAGTTTTTGTATCATCTGCAAATGTTGCCACCTCGCTGTTTACCCCTTTTTCCAGATCGTTTATGAATATGTTAAATAGGACTGGTCCCAGTACAGATCGCACTATTTACCTCTCTCCATTCTGAAAACTGACCGTTTATTCCTACTCTTTGTTTCCTATCTTTTAACCAGTTACCAATCCATGAGAGAACCTTCCCTCTTATCCCATGACTGCTTACTTTGCTTAAGAGCCTTTGGTGAGGGACTTTGTCAAAGGTTTTCTGAAAATCTAAATATACTATTATCAACTGGATCCCCCTGGTCCACATGCTTGTTGATCCCCTCAAAGAATTCTAGTAGATTGGTGAAGCATAATTTCCCTTTATAAAAACCATGTTGACTATTCCCCAACAAATTACGTTCATCTATGTGTCTGATAATTTTGTTCTTTACTATAGTTTCAACCAGTTTGCCCGGTACTGAAGTCAGGCCCGTAGTTGCCAGGGTCTCCTATGGACCCCTTTTTAAAAATTGGCATCACATTAGCTATCCTCCAGTCATTTGGTCCAGAAGCTGATTTAAAGGATAGGTTACAGATGACAGTTAGTAGTCCTGCAATTTCACATTTGAGTTCCTTCAGAACTCTTGGGTGAATACCATCCAAATTGGGAATCTAAAACAGTGAGTTTGGTCACTGGCTTACTAGGGTACTGTTTTTATTTTGTTTGTGTTTTTACAGTGGTAAGATGCAGTACTGTACCTTTTTAAATGGAAAATACTGAAGCTCTAGGCTACTGGGATTATAGAATTTTATATAACTTGTAGGTATATTTGTACTGTATTCTGCTGTTTTTGGCTACCAGTTGGTTAGATATTATTAACACACTATGCAGCACTGTTAAGGGGATGATTATGTTGTTTTTAGTTTGGCCTGTGCCACTGTCTAGTATGGTGTAAAAGAATACACAACAGTACATTCATGATTTTAATAGATATTAAACTTAATATGATTCAAATATGGTTTGGGAGACTTAATTCTAAACCCCACAAGTACAAATAATACATGAATTATTGTGTTAAAACCTCTTTTTAGATAAAGATCCGCACTTCAACTCTTGTCCCATATGTAATCCCTCTTGGGATATGGGAGCTTACATCAAACTGAGTGTGGTGAGCCCTTTCCTAAAGGAGGTTAACAAGTTTGTATCTTGCACAGTAGGATAGCAGAAATTCGCAATGAGCCAGCATGGTCTGGTGAACTGGGCAAGTGGCTGGAAACCAAGAACTCAGGAGTTCAGATCCTAGCTCATTAAGCAAGTCACTTAATCTCTCTGTCTTACTTTTCCCATCTTTAAGATGGGGATAATAAATTTGTGTTGTGAAGTTAATATGTGCACAGTGATTTAAAGACAAACAGCGCTATGCAGGCACTAAGTATCATTGTACTTACTACATCAGAGCCTTTTAACTGTCTATTCTTTCCCCACTCTCCCAATTACAAAGATGGAATCACCTCTCCAAAGCCATTTTTGTGAGTCTGAAAATTTTCCAACATGTAAATGTTGTGTTTCTGTTGTAGTTCATAGTCTCTTCCTTGTTTCTAGAGAAGATTTATTAACCTTGTTATCTTACAGTTTTGGGGTAGCTCTAGTGGGAAAGGGGTTGTACTATAGGCTTCCTTGTTAATTCATGTGTCTGTGTCATTTCCAAGAATGGTCAAGGCTAAGGAGGGATAAAAAGATACAAAGAATGGATCAATGGGAGAATGCATTGTACACTTCAGTCTTACGAAGGGCGATCTGTTTTTTCCTCTTCTAGTAGAGATGATCGTATGTCATTAAAGAACATATGATTTTATACTTTTGGTCAACTAGAACAATATTCTCCCTCTTGTGGCACCTTAGAGACTAACCAATTTATCTGAGCATAAGCTTTCGTGAGCTACAGCTCACTTCATCGGATACATACTGTGGAAAATACAGAAGACGTTTTTATACACACAAACAATGAAAAAATGGGTGATTATCACTACAAAAGGTTTTCTCTCCCCCAACCCCACTCTCCTGCTGGTAATAGCTTATGTAAAGTGATCACTCTCCTTACAATGTGTATGATAATCAAGGTGGCCCACTTTACATAAGCTATTATGTAGTGGTCACTTTACATAAGCTATTACCAGCAGGAGAGTGGGGTGGGGAGAGAGAAAACCTTTTGTAGTGATAACCACCCATTTTTTCATGGTTTGTGTGTATAAAAACGTCTTCTGTATTTTCCACAGTATGCATCCGATGACGTGAGCTGTAGCTCACAAAAGCTTATGCTCAAATAAATTGGTTAGTCTCTAAGGTGCCACAAGTACTCCTTTTCTTTTTGCAAATACAGACTAACACGGCTGTTACTCTGAATTCTCCCTCTTGTCATGATTCTTCTTCCTATGTAGCCTTTCTTCCTGAGAAGACAGACAGTATGTGCAAATGCTTGTTTCCTCCTGGCTTCATATTGTAACAAATATTACGTTGACTGACCAAATCAGAATAGTGGTGAAGAATAATGCATGGTGTTAAGGTGAAAACTGATTTGTTTGCCTAACCTGTGCAAATGTGACTTACACTCTAGATTTATATCACAGTGGGTTTCAGATAATACATGCTCAGGTACTTAGATGCTAAAACGTTGGAGTCACGTAAATACCTAGACAGATAACTTAGCATCTATTGTTCTATGCTTTTTTTGTATAGCACAAGAACTTTTCTGCCCCACACCAGTGTCAGACATTTACCTTACTTTGGCTTTTTAAAATATTATTCTCTACTTTTAAAAAATAATTCAATCCCAAAGTTTTTTGACTGATTCGTTTAGCCCTGGGGTGGTTAAAGAAGAGGTAATATTAACTACCTGCATACTGGAGGTTCCTTCCTCAAAATGCCTTTGGACATCTGACTAGCACCACTTTTCCCCAGACTGTGTTTATGCCTCATCCCAACCCTCCTGTCTTACAGTCCTTCCAAACACCATATCAGAAGGCCCAAAATAGAAAAATCTCTTGGGTAAGCTGTATGGGTAAACATAGTGTTTAGCAGTATGTATCCAGTATGGTTTTTTGATAAACCATCGCTTCTGGAACACAGACACGTTGGTGAAGTGTTGCTATGCAAAGTGCCATGTAAAATTAAAAACAAATAAACAAACAAAATGCCTGTCGTTCATCTGTACTAAAAGATCATTTTTTTGTGTCTTGGATATCTTTGCCTTTGCCATTTTGCTGGGGCTATTTGATACAATATTTATTGGTAAGAAAACCATAATTTGTCTGCACCCTGGCACGGGAAGATTAGGCTTTGGTCAAATTAGCGAGATTATTACTGTAGTTTACCTGTTAGCTTGTTTCTAAAGCTGAAAGCCTGTTACTTTTTTGTACACAGAAAAATATATTGAATCTTACAACCATGTTAGAGCAATATGTTAGCATCAGAAGATTCACTCATATTCTTAACAGTTGTGTATTGTTTAAGATTTGCTATTTGACAGTAAGAAGAAAAGGAGTACTTGTGGCACCTTAGAGACTAACCAATTTATTTGAACATGAGCTTTCGTGAGCTACAGCTCACTTCATCGGATGCATCCAGGCTATTATCAGCAGGAGAAAAAAACTTTTGTAGTGATAATCAGGAACGCTCATTTCAAACAGTTGACAAGAAGGTGTGAGTAACAGTAGGGGAAAAATTAGCATGGGGAAATAGTTTTTACTTTGTGTAATGACCCATCCACTCCCAGTCTTTATTCAAGCTTAATTTAATGGTGTCCAGTTTGCAAATTAATTCCAGTTCTGCAGTTTCTCGCTGGAGTCTGTTTTTGAAGTTTTTTTTATTGAAGAATTGCCACTTTTAGGTTAAAGTGTTCTCCGACTGGTTTTTGAATGTTATAATTCTTGACATCTGATTTGTGTCCATTTATTCTTTTGCGTAGAGACTGTCCGGTTTGGCCAATATACATGGCAGAGCGGCATTGCTGGCACATGATGGCATATATCACATTGGTAGATGTGCAGGTGAATGAGCCTCTGATGGTGTGTCTGATGTGATTCGGTCCTTTGGTGCCCCTTGAATAGATACGTGGACAGAGTTGGCAACAGGCTTTGTTGCAAGGATAGGTTCCTGGGTTAGTGTTTTGTTGTGTGGTTGCTGCTGAGTATTTGCTTCAGATTGTGGGGCTGTCTGTAAGCGAGGACTGGCCTGTCTCACAAGATCTGTGAGAGTGAGGGATTGTCCTTCAGGATAGGTTTTAGATCCTTGATGATGCGCTGGAGAGGTTTTAGTTGGGGTCTGAAGGTGATGGCTAGTGGCGTTCTGTTACTTTCTTTGTTGGGCCTGTCCTGTAGTAGGTGACTTCTGGGTACTCTTCTGGCTCTGTCAACTGCAGAACTGGAATTAATTTGCAAACTGGACACCATTAAATTAGGCTTGAATAAAGACTGGGAGTAGTTGGATCATTATCATGACAAAAGTTTTATTTCTCCTGCTGATAATACCCCACCTTAATTGATTAATGTTGTTAGAGTTGGTATGTCAGAACCCATTTTTTCATGTTCTCTCTCTCTCTGTGTGTGTGTGTGTGTGTGTGTGTGTGTGTGTATATATCTATATCTATATATCTATATCTTCCTACTGTATTTTCCACTGCATGCATCTAATTAAGTGGGCTTTAGCCCACGAAAGCTTATGCCCAAATAAATTTGTTAGTCTCTAAGGTGCCACAAGTACTCGTTGTTCTTTTTTGATACAGACTAACACGGCTACCACTCTGAAATCTATTTCCACAGACCTTTCCAAACAATTGTGCACCTTAGAGTTAGCTGTGAGTTTCTGGTGTTCCATGGAGTCTATATAGAGGCAGCAGCTATTTTAATGAAAAATGGCAAATTTTTCTTATGATTAAAATATCAAATGTATCCATTGACTGTTAAGTCTAATTTGGTGTGACTGAAATGTTCTCCAGTAAGATAAGATAATCTCCTGTGGTAGGTCAGAGGGCACCAGCTGATTTATGAGGGAAAATCCTGGTAGAAAATATGGAACTGTGTGGTGCTCTTAATTTTTCAGTCTTTCTATCATCACCTAGTTAGTCATTCTATATAAGATTTCCATTTAGCAATCCATAAAGTGACTTCAAAGAAGACTAAAAGTTTATAAGCTGTTATATAAGCAAGGCTTGGACTATTACATGAATAATGAGGCACGCTTATGGTACTAATCGAATTCATATTAGATAAAGATAAGTATTTAGTACTGATAAATATAAGTGAGATAAGATAATGAAACCATCTCAAATTAACTCATTCCTTCAATCTTCCACTTTTGTTACTACCCCTATATTAAACGCTATTTCAGAGTACACGTTATTTTAAGTTAATCTTTGTGTTATGAGCAGTGCTAAATTTAGTTGGCAGCCTCTCTATGTTTTGTCATAGTAAGTGATTGGTTCAGCAACTGTTTTTGTAGTTTAAACGATTAGTGCGATGGTGCTGATTGAAGAGGAATGCCCTTGACCTAGTAGGATATCTATTGGGATTTAAGTACATGTGGTTTTGTTTAACTGTTTTGGGATATTCCTTTGTAGCTGTCAGATATTCAGTACAATCTTGTTGACAGTACAATCTTCCATTCACTGCTTACCACAGTAATAGCCTTTGTGCAAATATGCAATAATGCATGCCACTGTGATGCTGGATTCAGGGCATGAAACTATCATCCCAGCCATTGTATAAAGAAAGGACATAGTGTACCTTTAAGAAACTGAAACTCTCATTGCTGAGGCATCTTTTATCTATGGCTATAAATATATTTTAGATCAGTCAAATTCACTGACATGTTTTTGTGTACAAAATATTACAATCAAATATGTCAGCAAGGAAAACGTTTCTCTCTTTTATTGTACTTAAGCATGAGGAACAGTTACCAAGATCAAAATCCAGTATCTGTGACAACTGTGTCTACTTCCACTGAGATGAACTTTTGTTTATCTCAGTGGAAGTAGACATGGTTGTCATAGGATAACTTTCAGGTTCTTCTTTAAAATCTTTAGTCTAGCTGGACCCAGTAAGCATCTGATAAGAGTTGTATAGAATGATAGTCTCTGGACCTTCCCTATGTACCCAGCTTTCAGCTGCACTCACACACCCATTCTGTAAGTACCTATGAAATCTTTGCCATTAGCCATTGAGGTTTTTCAGTAGTAGTGATAATGGTGTATTTTTGCATTTGTAATGTTAGCTGGGATAATCTTTAGTGCTTCATAAAGGGTTTAACTTGTGAACTTGATAAGTGCATTACCAAGCTGTGGCTTTTTTACATATAACTTTGGAAATAGTTTTGAAATTTTATAATAAGGAAATACCAGACACATGGGAACATGAAAAAGCATTCTTTAATTCAAGACTTAAAGAAATAAAACAGCCAATTTTTGGATATGCAGATATTTTGACTGGAAAGCATTCATGTTTATTGTTTTAGAGGAAGAGATGAAATACACCCTAAATCAAGGGTTCTCAAACTTCATTGCACTGCAACACCCTTCTGACAATAAAAATTACTACACAACCCCAGGAGGGAGGATCGAAGCCTGAGCCCACCCAAGCCCCATCGCCCCAGGCAGGGGTCCAAAGCCAAAATCCTAAGGCTTCAGCCCCAGGCAGGAAGCCTGTAACCTGAGCCTTGCTGCCCAGGGCTTCAGCTTTGGCCCCGGGCAATGGGGCTCGGGCTTCAACCCCGGGATCCAGTAAGTCTAAGTCAGCTTTGGTGACTCCATTAAAACGGGGTCCCGACCCACTTTGAGGCCCCGACCCACAGTTTGAGAACCACTGCCCTAAATGCATGAAAAGTTATTTTTAAAATGGTCTATCATTGAAAAATGACTTTGGATTTAAAAAGAGATTCTGGATATGTTTTTATATGAAGTTTTTAGGAGAGATCTTTATTAATTACAACCCAAAAAACTTTTCAGTAACTGCAGAAAGAAGCCTTTTCCTCTCTTGCCCAATAGTATTGGATCACATCAGCACTAGTGATTTTTGTCATTCAGTTAGCAGCAGCAGCTGCTTGTGATAAGGATCTTGAGAATCACCTGTGTAGGATCAGGGCTACTGCACATCAAGGTTAGGAGATTGGCGGAAGAGTGGAAGATGCACAGGAGGGGGTAGTAGGCCACCTGCTGTGCCAGGATCAAAGGGTTGAAAGGTCAGAGGGTACATTTAGCTTAACCATATCTGCCTGTTGAATAGCTATTTCAGATTGTAAATCTAAGGGTGATTTCATTAAGTCCTTCTGGCTGCTGTTGGGGCATGAAATAATAAAATTTTATATCCGTTGCTTTTCCTGCTTCTGGTAGCCAGATTGACACATTGTTGTCTGCAGTATTGTGGTGTTCTTTGGTAAATAAACTGTAAACATTAATTGTCAGTGATGTAGACAAGTCATAAAGCAAACAGATCTTAGACTAATTCTTGTGAATGATATTTTGCATTCTAAGAAAGTACATAAAATGATGATAGAAAAATGTATTATTTTTGTTTGGTAAACTTTTTGAACATTTGTTTTTTTAGTAAGAAAATATGCTTTCTGTCCCATACCTCCCACCGCAGTATTTGTAATATGCCCATCTCCTTTGTATCTGATCATGAAGAGCTGCTGTAAAGTTAAACTTGTCTCAAACTTTAAATTGTTTTTAAAAAAGCTAAAAATCCTAAGACCAAGAGAGAGATGTTTCCACTGTTTTTTTTAAATCTAGTGACAATAGTTCATGTTATACAAATAGAATTTTTTATTTGAAACTCAAATGTAGTAGTAAGCACCTGAAAATGAAACGAACTACAAACACAAGTGTAACTGAGTACATTGTTCAAGTCATAGGAAAGGCAAAAAGTAAACAAAGAGCATAAACAGTGAAACATAAACTTGATTTAATATTTTCTTTCACATTTAATAACATAAGCTGTTAGTAATGATGAAGAAGTTTGTTTACATGTGATTAATTATTGCCCTTTTGCCTCACTCAGGCTCTCTTGCCTTTTTTATGCTTCTCTATTGAATATAGTTTCTCAGTGTTTTTGCAGACTTTTACATAAAATAATTTAATGATTTCAAGTGTTCAGATGCTCATGAGCAGGACAAATCACACTAACTGCTGCTTATTTACTGGCCTGGTGTTTAAGGCCCCCTGGAGTTTGTTTCAGAAGTTAAGAGATTTTCACAGTAAAGGTGCCATTTCTGAAATTTAAAGTGCTCTTTTCACCAGGAGATAAGTTCACTCTGATTAAGTCAGTAATTCTTACTAAGCCATGTTTATGGAGGCCATAAACAATGGGTTCAGTGTGCTTGTTAAACTGGGTTTCCATACCTCTCCACTCTTTAAAAAGTGGCATTTAAAATAAAAGGCAGGTGGAGATGTTAGTCTGTCTTGCCGTATTTTATTATGAATGAATGATGGCTACCGGGAATTAAGTGAAAAGAGGGGGGAACCTCTCCTTTTTATCAGCAGATGACCCATATCTTCACTGGAGTGTTTTGAATCAACACATGCTCAAAGTCTATAGGAAAATTAGACAAATGCAAACTAATGCACAAATTGTCTAATATACTATGACTGTGTGTGCTGTAGAGTTTATACAGCTATTTCTAGTCATTTTTCCTCTTATTCTCTGTTTCTCTGTACTGTTTGTAAAATACTGATTTAATACATCTACTTCATTTTATTAAGCATGCAGTGCATTGTTTCCAATATTTTGTTTAGCTAGTTAGGCGGCTGTGATAAATAGAATATTATTCTTTGTGATTTACTGATGATGCATTTGGTATTAGGGTATAGGGATGGAGAATCAATGAGACTATTAATAAATTGAAGCTAGTTGTACTTTTTGGAATTTGGTGCATTTAAGGTGAAAAGCAGATTTGCAAGTTGGGGGCTTTTATGAGAGCTCTCACATGAAAAGTGGCTTTGATTCCCAGACACTCTCTCTTGCCCCCTGGGCTGAAGGATGCCACCATTAGAAGAGAACTACTCACATAATTCTGCAGCAACCATGTATCTCAATCCAGAAGTGTCTTTAAGGTACCCAAAGAGTTGTAACGTATCTTCCTTTATTAAGACATTTGTTGTGAAAGGATGCTGCTTTACAGGATGCTGTGAGGGTCCCAGAGCCCTGGCTCCAGCCCGTGTCTGCACGTCTACACTGCAGTTTTATAGCCCCACTGCCTGGGCCCTGTGAGCCCGAGTCAGCTGACACGGGCCAGTGATGGGTGTATGATTGCAATGTAGACATACCCATAGATTCTTCATCCAAGTTACAGAAACACCCACTGGCAAGTTCAAATTTGTATGTGTAGGTCACTGCTGCTGCTCCTGTGATAATCAAGAGGAGGTTTAATTCCTTCTGTCTTGTCCTTCTGGTGCTCAATTTTGAAAAGCTTCTGGCTTTGGTTAAGTACATTGCTAAAGATTTTTTGTTGGCGCTTTCAAGAGTCCTCTGAGTATAACTGAGATTTTTAATTTTCTGAAGCAGGAAGGAGCAAATCAGTTTGTCTGCTGCTTCCTGACTCCCAGGAGAAGCAAGACTCCTGGGTTACCATAGAGTTTATCAGATGTAAGCCAACTGAGTGACCTTTTGGTTCCTGAGAGTGGGGAGGAAAGTATCTTGCTTTTCATGAAGGACTTGTGCTCCTTTTCTAAGGAAAGAATTACATGGAATAGTCTTCCCTTAAAATCAGACTTAATTAGTTTGTAGATCTGATGGCAAATATTTTAGCAAAACAACAACAACCTCCAAGTTGGGTTCTGTGCAGAAGATAGTGATCTATTTATAGTATGTGGCAATTGAATGGATTGTGTGAGTGTTTTAGCTATAATTTGGCATTGAGCACAGCAGGCAGTTAGCCTTAAATATACCATTTAAGGCCAGGAATTTCAGAAAGAGAAGCTTAATTTTAGGGTTCAAAGTGCAGACTTAGGCATCTAAGGGTATATCTACACTGCAAACCCCCCCCCCCCCCCAAATGAAAAACCCACAACAGAACAAAAGATGAAGTCATATATCTGTAGCAGCAAGTCTCAGAACCTCAGTCAGGTGACTCAGGCTCACACCCCGGGACCAAATATAGCAGTGTAGACATTCCAGCTCAGGCTGGAGCCCACACTTTGAAAAGTGGAGAGAGGGGAGGGTCTCAGAGACTAAGGTCCACCGCAAGTGGGAACATCATTTGACCCAGGCTCTGAGACTCACTGCCGGGCAGGACGGTTTACAGTGTAGATGTACGCTAAATAAAGAGCTTTATTGATGGCTGGATTGATTGATTGTAAGCACCTAACCACCACTCTTGAAGTTGATGGGCTCTTCTGGGTGCCCAGCACCTTTGAAAGCTGAGGCTGCTTATTTAGGTGCCTGCGGCTGCCTGTAGTAACATAACTTTAGGTTCCCATTTTTAAAAACATTGATCTAAATTTTTCTTATGCTTTCTTTCCTGTATTACTTTTTGCTCACACACATTTAGTTCCCTAGCCTCACTTTTTTAACATCCCCTTCCCCACAAAAAGTTTTTTAGAGACCTGTTCTTGCTACCTAGAGGGATTGTGCTTAAATGACCTAATTAATTGGCTTTAGAGACTGCTCCATATGGTTGGAGGGTGTGAGATTAAAAGGGTTTTCTATAGCAGACTTTAAAAGCAGACATTTTGTTTATTTAAGAGAGTAGCACTGTTCGGGGAAGATAATAGTTTACCATTTTATTGGAAAATTTCCTCTATTACCATACTACATAGTTCCTTTTTTGTGTGTGTGTGAATTTGGTGTTAATGGTTCCAACTGTCAGGCATTGTCCTTGCAGGTCCTGGGCCTGTCTACCCCATGTCAAAGCCCCTTCACCAATCTCTAACTACAAAACCACTGCTGTTCCAGACCTAGCTCTCTCATGATTAGAAATTGCCTGTCACGTGTACCAGTGTGGTCTGATGTCCTCCAGGATGATACCATCAGCCCTCCAGTGGGTCGTCTCTGGTATGGTAGTCTATCTACAGTATTTCACCCCCTGTAACACCAGTATCTGAACTCTGACCATTTGAATATTGAGTATCAACCATCTTATTAGTTGCTTCTTGGTGTCTTAGTTTGAAGCTGTGCAGTTGACTAGACACGTCACCCTTTAACAAGCATATTATTTTCTTTCCTTGCCACTTGGAGGGCAGAAGTTGCATTGTCCTGAGATAACAAGCCAATGAATTGCCAGACTCTGTCTCCTGGTATTAACAAAACTTAAATGAATTCCTCCATCTATGTTTTGAACAGACAGTTCATTATGTATTCTCCTTTCTTGCTTCCTCTCGCCATCAATACTTTTTCTCACTCCATCTCTACCTTACAGGCCAGGTTTGTGATAGAATACATTCTTGACTCTGTCCAAGTTGCTAATGCATTTCAAGTGTCAGTCCATGTCTTCCTGATCTGGAAACATTTTGGATTCTGTGTTTTCTTTTCAGAAGATCCAGTATTGTTGGATGTGTGCTTCACAGGAACTCACATTTCTAGTTCCCTGTAGAAATGTAGTGTACATGGATCAGATTTCATAGGAGGATGTTTCAAAAGAAATAACATTGTGGGTTGAGATTACTATTAATTTTTCTCATCCAGCTGTCCGAATACCTCATCAGAACATGCTCAGGACCATTACCGTGCTTCTTTGGCTGGTGGCAGCCTAGGTAGGTGGAGAGAGAAGATCAAACTCAGGATCTGGTGAATATATAGATAAATAAAATAAGATACTTGGATATTCCACTTACTTATATGTGAATTTAAAAACTATCTGTAGATACAGTTCCCAGGTTGGATGGAAAAATTGATTAAGGGAATATTTAAATTCCATTATTGAAACCACCAGCAGTGCGGTTAATCTTGCTTAAGAGGGGAAATGAAATCTGGCATTCTTCTGCTTCTTGGGTACTTAAACAGCAAAAGCTACCAAGGGCTATTCTTTTCAAAAAGAGGCTGTGCTTTTCTTCTATTGTGCATCTGTGTACCATTGTAGGACATGTAACCTTAAACACACAGCAATCAATGCTTTCACTTGGGGATTGGGAACGGAGTCAAAAACCTCATTCCAGCTGACTGTTGAGAAGCAGTTGTGTGCATTGGGGCTTAGAACTTTTTTTGTCCAAGTGTACAAACAAAAAGATGAAAAGATTTTTCTTCCAGGAACAACATTCCAAATCTGTATCATTTCCATCCCTTTGTAATGGTTCTCTCATGTGTTCATTTCCAGAAGCCCTTCTGTTCCTCTGTCCAGAAGACTTACAATTTCTAACTGAGTTCTGTAGCCCACAAAGTTCTTCCTCTGACTCTCTAGCTAGGCCTTTGAAGTGAAAAACCCAATAAAATTTCTGAAAGGTTCAAAGGGCAGTCTTAGACTTAAATTTCCTAATCAGTTATCAGTTTTTTGCATGTTAGACATCCACTTTCTTAGCAAATAAGTTTAGCCAAATATATGTGGCCATGTAGTCTGTCTGGTTTTGCCTTACGAAGATTGGTTTAAGGTTTGAGCGTCAGTTTGCTGTGGAGTTTGCTGCTCTTACGGTATGTCTACACAGTTGATGTTAAAGCGCTGCCATGACAGCGCTTTAACGTGGCTGTGTAGTCTCGTTAGGCTGTGTGGCGCTCTCCCAGTGCTGTAATGAAACCATCTCCATGAGGGGAATAGCTCCCAGCACTGTAGCACTATGTACACTGCCACTTTACAGCGCTGAAACTTGCATTGCTCAGGGGTGTGTTTTTTCACACCCCGAGCGAAGAAAGTTTCAGCGTTGTAAGTGGCAGTGTAGACAAGGCCTTAGACATCATATTATTTGGGTAGCAACCCAAAAGAAATAACATGAAGTGGGACTTTTCTCAAAGCCTTGTGGGTGAGGAGACCTGTGTTAGAATCCTGGAAGTATTTTGTAATCTTTTGTGGTGTCCTGGAAATCCTAGTATTAAGGAAGAAAAGAATTCTAGCTTCCCTCTCACTCAGTTTATCTTGAACACTGTCCATTTTGCTCAAATGTAATCTCATTTGTGAATGAGGAAGCTTTGGAGGTGCTAAGGCAAAGCCAGAGATGGTAAAGCGGATCCAAGGTTGGCCTTACTAGCACTTCAGCAACTGGAAAAGCCAACTTTGTTTGCTATTTAAATAAAATACTGAATGTTTTAAAAATTATGTATTTTGAGTCTTGATGTGGCTAGAAGTTGTGCTTTGAATCAGGACTGAAAGGGGAAACAAGAAGTAAATGAATGTTAGAAAAGCTTGAAATACCTCCTTGCTTGAATGATCTAGAAGGACATTATGATTCCTCCAGAAACCCCAGTACACAGGAAGCTAAGAAACTTCCTTCTGCAGGTTAAGGATTTAATTTGAAGAAATGGAAAAACAAAAACAACAAATGTTAAACAATAAACACCACACACACACACACACACACACAAGTGGTGAGGAATAGGAGGAAACCACTTGCTTCTTTTAAAGTGTTTGGGGAATAGTGTAGTTAGCAGAATGTTATGTTCTGATTGATATTGTCTATGGATAAGATTTGACTTCCCTCCCCCTCCTTTTCTGACTTTGGCATTTTTTAGAAAGTTAGAAATATGGCCCTGGAAGATGTGGTGATTCTTAATGTTGATACCAACACACTGGAAACCCCTTTTGATGACCTACAGAGCCTTCCCAATGATGTGGTACGTATAAATTGTTTGGATATTTTAAGCTACTGCATTACTAGAAATAGTAATCCTTTTTATCTGTTCAGTTTCTATCATGTGTCTGATGATGGTGCCAAAGCCCCCATGTGTTCTGGTAAGTGAACTGCTTACCCTGTGTTTATCTTTTTTGCCTGACAGAATTTAGTAATCTTTGAAGGATATGGAACCCAAAAGAACATCAGGAGGCTGAAATGTAGGTTGCTTTTTGCGCAACCTCTGAATGACAGGGAGGCAAAGTTGACACTTAAGCTGGGAATGCTGCAACTTCGATTAAGATACTGAGTTAATATGTCAGACTCCAAATCCTCTAAAAATTACAAAGTCTTGCAGGAAGAAAAGAAAGAACATGTATGACATATCTAATGTGAAACAAAATTAGAAAAAAAAAATGAAATTCAAGCAGATTTTTTGGGGTGGAGCAGAGTGCTGTGTGAAGAGGGAATTTCAAGCCATCCTTACATTGTAAAAGAGCAATAAAGGACTGACATTTATTTTTGGAGATACCTTAATGAATCTTTTCCCCTGGTTTCCTCCAGCTGGATCTCTGAATTTTAATCAGTGTCCTATATTGTTTTTAACATAATTTTGAAATCAGGTCACTCACTTGATAATCCATTACTAAGGGCTTGTCGCCACTTACCATGGATCGACACTGTGATGATCAATCCACCGGGGGTCGATTTAGCGGGTCTAGTGAAGACCCAGTAAATCAACTGCCGATCGCTCTCCCCTCGACTCTGATACTCCACTGGAATGAGAAGCATAAGGTAAGTTGATGGGAAAGTTTCTCCTGTCGACCCAGCATGGTGTAGACACCGCAATAATTCGACCTAAGGTATGTCGACTCCAGCTACGTTATTCACGTATCTGGATTGCGTAACTTAGGTTGACTTAGCCCCGTAGTGTAGACCTGCCCTAAGACTGTTTTGTGAAAATAATTCTCAACTATTATTCCTCTCTACAGGCCTCCTTTCTCTGTATTGGTGCGATACTTTAATTCCATTTAAAATGTCTCAACTACTGAATGTTTGGTTCTTTAAATGTACTGAGACAAAGATGTGCCCAATTTATGTTGCACTGTATTGATGCCACCTCATAGTAGAGTGTCTTTATTAATGAAACTAAAAGAGGAGATGGGTGGCAAAGTGTGTAGAGCAAGTACACTAGAAGCTTTGTCTAGTCTGACTGGTGTCTTTTTGGGAGAAGACAGAAAAATCTGAGATTCTCTTACTAGCCACGCTCAAAATATTCAGTTGGCTATTAGGATCCATAATTTGTAAAGTGTGCTTCCTTTCACTTAACTTAATGACCTAAATAAAATCCTGTCTTAGTGTGCAGTTGAATACAAAATTGATGTGCAGGGTAGTTCAGAATGTAATCTGGTTCTTTTGTGGTTCGGGAGAAGTAAACTCAAGTAAGGATTTCTCTATAGCTTTTCAGTATTATTTATAACAAGTGAATATTCTGCAATGCTTCACCTTGTCATTCACCTGTTTGAAGCATAATTGTTATTGCATGGTAACCAAAATGCAGGCTACTGTTGCAGCTCATAGAAAAGTGGCAGTGTAACATTTTCAAGATTTTCTCCCATAGGACCTGCTTGGAGCATTTTGAAAAACTTCAAAAATTTCAGACTGAAAAAGGAGTACCTTATATTTCACTCAAAGGATAGTCATGTGTCCTGTGATGTGAGTCTGTCCATTTAATAGAATACCAGGCATTCACTTGGAGGGCTCTTGCCTTCGTTGCAGAGATGATTGGCATCACAGTGATGCTGAAATACCTTGCTCTGTCCCAGTTTGTTGTGGAAAGGTGGATTCTCTTTGCTGATAACCTTGAGTTTTCTGCTGCAATTTTCAGCAGGATGATCATAGACTGTGACTAATTTTTCACTAAAGGGAAGCCCTATTTCATTTTTGGAGTAGTCATTGAATGTGTGAGTGAATTTTCCTGGTTGATGATGAGGCTTGACTGTGAATCATTTAGCAGCGGGAACTAGAAGAGCAAACACCCTACTGCCATGTACCCTCGCTCCCAGCATTAGCCTATCACTTACTCAGTTAATCCTCACCAGTCCAGATCCTCAGATCAAAATAAAAATGTATAACTGTAGCTTGGCTGCTGTGGTGAAGGTCTGCTATCCAGATTGGATATACAACTACCTACATGTCAAATATGTAATTTGTCCACAACACTGAAACAACATGACTTCTGGCTATGGGGCTTTGAGGCCTATAAAGAAGCAGTGTTTTGAGTCCTGACACACAGGAAGGTGAGCATCGTGTTGGTAGCTGTTTGTCTAGATAAGTCATATTCATGTAATTTTGATGTGCAGAATATCCATCTTTTTGATATTCTGCACTAATATGGCACAGCTGTTCCAATCGCAGAGCAATAAACAGAGATAGGAGGAATCTGGAGAACGTGTTCAAGCCTCCCAACACCATGCATCCATCCTTACTCATCACCAGCATATTTCAAGCATTCCTGGTAAGAATAACTCGACATGGGAGAAGTCATTTGTATTCACCCTGCATAGTTCAGTGCTAGGCCTGCCTGCTGTCTGCCAACTAGTTCCACGAGAGGTGTTGGCCTTTGTGTTGTGGATGAGACCCCAGAATCTATTTCACACAGACCTCCAAACAGCCAAGAGACAGAAATGGCTGTATTCATGAAGCAAAATTTCAGGGGGAGAAAAGTTCAGAATGTTGCTAGCCTGAGTCACTTTAAACTCACTAAATGAACGGAAGTGGAAGCATAACTAAAAACATCTGTTCTCACCCCTAGGGGTTCCATGGCAGTAGCCTTGCAAATCATAGAATCATAGAATATCAGGGTTGGAAGGGACCTCAGGAGGTCATCTAGTCCAACCCCCTGCTCAAAGCAGGACAAATCTCCAACTAAATCATCCCAGCCAGGGCTTTGTCAAGCCTGACCTTAAAAATATCTAAGGAAGGAGATTCCACCACCTCCCGAGGTAACGCATTCCAGTGTTTCACCACCCTCCTAGTGAAAAAGTTTTTCCTAATATCCAACCTAAACCTCCCCCACTGCAACTTGAGACCATTACTCCTTGTTCTGTCATCAGCTACCACTGAGAACAGTCTAGATCCATCCTCTTTGGAACCCCCTTTCAGGTAGTTGAAAGCAGCTATCAAATCCCCCCTCATTCTTCTCTTCCGCAGACTAAACAATCCCAGTTCCCTCAGCCTCTCCTCATAAGTCATGTGTTCCACTCCCCTAATCATTTTTGTTGCCCTCCGCTGGACTCTTTCCAATTTTTCCACATCCTTCTTGTAGTGTGGGGCCCAAAACTGGACACAGTACTCCAGATGAGGCCTCACCAATGTCGAATAGACGGGAACGATCGCATCCCTCGCTTTGCTGGCAATGCCCCTACCTATACATCCCAAAATGCCATTGGCCTTCTTGGCAACAAGGACACACTGTTGATTCATATCCAGCTTCTCGTCCACTGTAACCCCTAGGTCCTTTTCTGCAGAACTGCTGCCGAGCCATTCGGTCCGTAGTCCGTAGCGGTGCATGGGATTCTTCCATCCTAAGTGCAGGACTCTGCACTTGTCCTTGTTGAACCTCATCAGATTTCTTTTGGCCCAATTCTCTAATTTGTCTAGGGCCCTCTGTATCCTATCCCTACCCTCCAGCATATCTACTCTCCTCCCAGTTTAGTGTCATCTGCAAACTTGCTGAGGGTGCAATCCATACCATCCTCCAGATCATTTATGAAGATATTGAACAAAACCGGCCCGAGGACCAACCCTTGGGGCACTCCACTTGATACCGGCTGCCAACTAGACATGGAGCCATTGATCACTACCCTTTGAGCCCAACAATCTAGCCAACTTTCTATCCACCTTATAGTCCATTCATCCAGCCCATACTTCTTTAACTTGCTGGCAAGAATACCGTGGGAGACCGTGTCAAAAGCTTTGCTAAAGTCAAGGAACAACACGTCCACCGCTTTCCCCTCATCCACAGAGCCAGTTATCTCGTCATAGAAGGCAATTAGATTAGTCAGGCATGACTTGCCCTTGGTGAATCCATGCTGACTGTTCCTGATCACTTTCCTCTCCTCTAAGTGCTTCAGAATTGATTCCTTGAGGACCTGCTCCATGGGGATTATCCTCAGCAAGAGTGGCATATATCAAACTTCTAGAATTGCCACATTCTAAATGATGCCCCTACCCCTGAAGTGTTTCCATTCCTCTGCTGGGATAAGTCACATGCATAGTTATAGCTTAATGCTAGTTAGTTTGGATGATCATTGTTTGCTGTAAGAACAATGATTTCCAGTTACCACAGCCTGGTGAGAGACTATCCATGTCCATTGGAAAGCGACTATTCCCTCAGGGCAGAAGGCAATCCAAGTATGTTTCCCATTCATTGCACTGGGTAATTCATGCATGCTCACTGCTTGCCACTGTGATATCCCTTCACTCTTCAGTAGTCTGCGATGTGACTCCGTTCATCGCTGTATATAGCCAGGTAGGCAGGAAGCAGTGAGTTATGTATGATTCTGTGCTCCCTGGCTTTCGTCAGCATTTCAGTCTATTAAAGTTATTTCAGTGCCTCTTTTTGGTATTTAAATAGCTCTTCATTTTGACTTTATTCTTTGCATCCGAATCTGCCAGCTTGTCATCACTCATGCTAATATGCACAACTGTGGAAATGTCAAACTTGTAAATTTCATAGAATTATGTAAGAAATGTCTGGATACAGTGAATCCTGGGCCTCGTATGTATATATGATTTGTCAACAATCAAGTATTATATTAAATTTTATGGGACTTCATTAAAAGAGCTATTGCAGGAGCACTGTAGAACATCAGAAGAGACTTTACCAATAAACCCAAAACTTCAAGCTTTGGAATGTAATAAATTTTAAGAGACTTCCTTCCTTTCATTATTTACTTTTTACTTCACGTTTATAACAGTAAAGAGTTGTGTTTTATTAGTTCAAAATTCTTGATTCAGTTTTCTGCAGGTCTATTTAAAAGCTACATTTTTTCTTAGAGGATGTTTGGAGCATTGCAGAGGAAGTGCTGCTAGCAAATTCAATTAACTGGTACGACACATAAATAACATACATGGTATTTTTTTTTCACAACTGCTATATAAACACAGCTGGGTTGAATATGTGTGGTAACAAAGACTTAACTTGAATCATTTTGCTTTGTGTAGTTAATGTTTGGAATCAGTGTTTCTATCTTATTCCTCATTTGTATTCCTCCTTGTTTCATTATTTTAGTTATCTAGGTAATTAATTGTTCTCCTCTAGATCTTTTCCTTTCCTTTAAACTGTTTAATATTTGGCTTTCACCACTAGAGAGCAACTGTTTTTCTTTGCAAGAAGTGAATTTATGTCTGTTCTTTCATGCATCGTGTGTTTGGAACTGTAAGTGGATCAAGTTGTTCATCACAGCAGGGAGACTCTGAAGCTGATCTATTATACACACTTTCTTTGGAGGGGTGGGGTGGTAGGAAGAAAGGAGGGGGAGATTCTGGCGAATCTCTCTCTCCACTGGGCTCACTCCACATGGATGCATTTGTGATCTGTTGGGGGCTATGCCAGGCTATGTTAGCTGAGGGACTAAAAATATCGCTAACAGTTCCACAGTCATGAATGGCTGTTAAGTCAAACCATGCTTTCAGTACTGCAAGGTAATGTGAGCACTGAGCACTTCATTAACTCTTGAATATACGCAAAATTTACTTTGGTGAATTAAATCCATTTGCATTCTGCAGAGCTGAGTAACATTTACTTTGGTGTATTCACTGGCAGGCTACTCATGCAATAGGAAATTTTAATAGTCTGCTTGTTTTTCTGAACAACTCTTTTTGTTACATTGAAAAAAGAATCCCTTAAGTCCTATGATTTTGCTGGAGACTTTTTCTGAGAGTCATACTTGGGTATCAGAGTAACAGCCGTGTTAGTCTGTATTCGTAAAAAGAAAAGGAGTACTTGTGGCACCTTAGAGACTAACCAGTTTATTTGAGCATGAGCTTTCGTGAGCTACAGCTCACTTCATCGGATGCATAGCATATCGTGGAAACTGCAGAAGACATTATATACACACAGAGACCATGAAACAAAACTTCCTCCCACCCCACTGTCCTGCTGCTAACAGCTTATCTAAAGTGATCATCAAGTGATCATCAAGGAAGGCCATTTCCAGCACAAATCAAGGTTTTCTCACTCTTCCCCCCCCCCCCCACACACACACAGACACACATACAAACTCACTCTCTTGCTGGTAATAGCCCATCCCTCTTTGAAACCTCTCTTTATAATGCGCATGATAATCAAGGTGGGTCATTTCCAGCACTAATCCAGGTTTTCTCACCCCCCCCCCACACACCCCCTCCAAAAACCACACACACAAACTCACTCTCCAGCAGGTTTTTGGAGGGGGTGTGTGTGTGGGGGGGGTGGTGGTGAGAAAACCTGGATTAGTGCTGGAAATGACCCACCTTGATTATCATGCGCATTATAAAGAGAGGTTTCAAAGAGGGATGGGCTATTACCAGCAAGAGAGTGAGTTTGTATGTGTGTCTGTGTGTGTGTGGGGGGGGGGGGGAAGAGTGAGAAAACCTTGATTTGTGCTGGAAATGGCCTTCCTTGATGATCACTTGATGATCACTTTAGATAAGCTGTTAGCAGCAGGACAGTGGGGTGGGAGGAAGTTTTGTTTCATGGTCTCTGTGTGTATATAATGTCTTCTGCAGTTTCCACGATATGCTATGCATCCGATGAAGTGAGCTGTAGCTCACGAAAGCTCATGCTCAAATAAACTGGTTAGTCTGTAAGGTGCCACAAGTACTCCTTTTCTTTTTTCTTTTTTCTTTATACTTGGGTATGACATTGCTGCCGAAACTGTGGTCTTTCCATAGTTCAGAGTGAGTTATTTGTTACCATTTCTGAGTGAAAATGGGCTATTGTGAAATGTCTCTCCAGTGAATGTGCATGTTACAGAGGTTGGATAACCTTGCGATAGTTCCAGTAGAATCAGATTAAACACCTAACACAGAATGTCAGTGCTTTGCTCTGGCTTGACTCAACAGTACCTTCTAGCTATCAGACTTCCTGAATTGCCCAGGTCAGCTCCTTTGAAAATCAAGGTGCAAACATCTGCATTAGTAGGTAAATGTTTGAAATGCTAAAGTCTGTCCCTGCTCAACTTTGTGTTTGTGATATTGTGGCCTGTTGCTGATGATATGAGAGTGACAAAGAGCACGTAAAATAGCAATATTCCTTTTAAAATTGCCAATATTAAGAAAGGAGGTTTATTAAGAACTGTGGTGATCTTCCAGTTGCATTTGCTGCTGGCATGTTTCCTACATACCTTTCTATGAGTTACAGCAATGGCTGAAGGAGTCAGTTTTTCTGCTTTTATATACTTTGTACAGCCCCTATCAATTTATTTTTAAGTATTTCAAATGATAAGAGTGTCTCATTGGAGTCTTAGTTGTAGACATTAGAGCTTCATATGATAAGGTATAATTACTTTAGTGCAAGAAATAAAAATATTAAGTTTAATCTTTCATTGTGCAATGTTTATTAGATTAAGGCCATTGATTTGAGGTGCCTTGTATATTGCACCAAGGAGATCTTACTCGTGATATGTATTTATGAGTACTTGCAATTGGCTTCTGATTATTTTTGGCTGTCTGTAAATTATTTTTTGCATTGTATTCATATCCCATTCATTAGCAAGCTTTCACAATTAGATGCTCTTACACTTTACTGTTTGTTTCTCTACTTTGTGGGAACTGAAACATGTTTTTTGAGCTATCATAGCAATACTAACTTCTGTTTCTCAATTGCAAATCCATTTTTGAAAGGTAACTTCCATTTATATTTTCTTTTTTTGTTTGCTAGAGAATGTTTCTTTATTCATGTTGACAACTGAAAAGCCTTGGACCTAATTAAAAGAATTTCCACTAGCACCTTTACTGAACCATTTCATTATGCTGCATTGCACAGATTGCATTTTGAAACATGGTGATAGTTTCAATCTGACCTTTAAACCTGAACTGCCAGAAGTATAAAAATCTTCTTTAAAAACACTCCCAGGGTAGGCTGTATGTATATATGTAGGTTGTTTGGTTAGAAATAATCTTTGTATTGAGCGGTCACCATCTTATTACAAAAAATGAAAAAGCATTACCATCTCTTTAGGCAGAATACCAATAGTTCAGTTTATGCAGTCTACTTTGTTTTATGTATTAATTTATTCTAGAGTAAACAAAGGAGCAGCTTTACTTTTGTTCACTCATCAGTCTCTCTAAATACATTATTTTTAATGCTTTGTTATTTAAGCTACATTATTTTATATTAAAAAGTGGTTATTGAGGTAGACTAGATTGAAATGAGTGTGAATCCATAAAATAAGCACACTGTAGTACCATGTTAAATTTAATTTTAAAGGAGGCTTAAAACTCTCCTCTTATACATACCACACAGGAATGAGTTTAATTTTTTAATGCAGTTCTTTATCAGTAAATAGTTAACACATTCTATCTGAGGATCTAAGTGATTTAGAAATGCTAATTTATTAAGCCTCACAACACCTCAGTGAGATATGTCATTATTCTACTTCTTTCATAAATGAGGAACCTAAGATGCAGAGAGGTTATAACTTGCTTTAGGCCACATTAAAAGACTGTCAGAGAGCCAGGAATAGAATCTAGATCTTCTGACTGCCATTCCTGTACTTTAGCATCAAGTGCATCTTTCCCCAAGTTTACACTAATAAAAAAACACACTAACAATTTTTCTGGGTTGATTATGAGATATCTTCAAGATGTAGCTGCAGTGCAATCTTTTAAGAGAGACATAAATTAAAATAACCTATTTTTATGCTAACATAGAAAGCAAAAGCCAAGAAAATAAAAGTTACAGTGGTTACCTGGCCTTTCAAACATGGGTGAGTTACAGGTGAAAATAAGAATTATGCTTATTTGTATCCTGTTCAAACTTGAAAATCTGATGGAGCTGTTATTACATTTGGCCTATTGAGAGCCAGCTCTTTCGGGGACATTATGGTTTCAATTAAAGGAAATGAGCCGTAGATTATGGACATGATAGACCCACTAAAACTGTTACGGTCTATGATGTTAGTATATGCTTAAAGGCTCATTAATGCATGGATCGTTGACATAAACTATAGCATTTGGATTTATAAGCATTTCTGGACACTTCCTTAATTCTCCATCTTATAGTTCGTAATAGTAATATTAGTCCTCTCATGGCAGAATCACTGTAGTGCTTCAAAAAAAGTTGAAAATAAATATACAGAAATCTCTTTGTAATTGTATCTGGAACAAAAATTTGACACAAGCAAGTTAAATGTATTAGTATGGGTTACATTTCCTGCAATCCATATTGTAGCATGTACCAGCGAAAAAGACATTACCTTTTTAGATTTTGAGAAACATAAAGAAAAATTAGAAAGAAGATGAATGTTTAAATAGGACAGCAGAATTGCAAATGCTTAAATAAGACAGCAGAATTGCAAGTTTCAAGAAAAACTGTTCAGCGGGGCCAAGCCCCCACTCATTAAGTAGACCATAAACAGGATTACACAGAGACAATGCATATATTGTATTTCTAGTGCTCTTAAAAATCCTCAGACTTCCTTATGGTTCCTGGTTTTTTCTAGCCCAAAGCTTGTCTTCTGAGCAGCAATGCACACTGGTAGCAAAAGTATTAAGACAGACATCCTTTGGTAGAGTTTCAGAGACATGGAGGAGGTTGGGACACAGATCTATGATCCCTGGAAAGAAACATGGAGATCTTCAAGATAAATTGGGAAATCATAACTATCAGTTCATACCATGTGAGCTGACGGGCTATTTCAGAAAGTATGGCCAGTCATACCTAATCCAGCAGGCAGGAGAATCTCAACAGTAAAAATAACCTGGAGAGGAATTAGTTCGTGGCTGAGATTCCATTAGTGATCGTTGCACGGAATGCAGCAAACAGTATTGTCCCAATAAGTATCTCAAGATGGCACCCAAAGCTGAAACAAAAGAAGGCTTTGATGTTTAGGCTTACATGATATAGCTATTTCTATTATATTTATCAGTATGAATTGGTTGCAATCGTTCATTTTCTTCTGTAAAACAAGAGGACTGTTGGTTTCCTACACCTATTTGACCTCTGAAATCTACCCCCATCCCATCGGTGAGACATCTTTCTGTCTTAAGCTGTGGCATTCTATGTCATGTAAAGCAAAGGAAGCAGTAGCTGAGTCTCTTTCAGGAGTATGTGGTATTAGTACTCCTTCCTACATCTTCTGTCTTTTTACCAATTTCACTTCCATGACATCTGTTTCAAAGGGCTTGTCTTCACTACAGCTACTGGTCGATTTCAGCTACACAATTTGAGTTACATAAGTAGCGTAACTCAAGTTGACATTGCTTAGATCTACTTATTGCGGGGTCCACACTACTCTGTCGACGGGAGACGTGTTGCCACTGACATTGCTTCCGCCTCTCGTTGAGGCGGAGTACAGAAATTGATGGGAGAGCGCTCTACCATCTATTGAGCATGTCTCCACTAGACCTGCTAAATCAATGCCGCTGCATCATTTGCAGCAGTGCCAATTTAGCTCTGTGGTGAAGACAAGCGCAAAGAGTGAACTTATCCTGTCCCAGCGTCTTCAACACCAAAAATTGCTGCTGATGAAACTATTTGTTAATGATTTGGCTCAGTCATTGCAGCTCAGACACAGCAAGTTAAACATTAATGTGTGAAGAGGTTTTTTTAAACTTATTTCTCTGCTTGTGTTTGAGAAGCAAAAATGCTGTCAGTAACAATAGTATGTAGATATTCAACCTTACTTCAGAAGTTATTGAGCTGCAAGCACTAAAAAGGAAAGACAGCAAACTAAGTCACATCCTATTTATATATGAGAAAATTTTAAGTACAGAAAATGGTAATGGGTAATCCTTCAAAACTGCAGCCCTTGGAGTATGGAGAGAAGACCAAAGAATATTCAGGTAACCTGAATGCTTCGATAGTTTTTAAATTTGCCTGTGTAAGAGGATATACAGTTGATATTTGCTTAGTTACTATCAGTGAGCATTTCTTTGTGTAAATGGTAATGAGACCATTAGGACTATGTTCACCTGAAGTGCAGCTCTGTGAATCTGAGGTAATTAAACACCTCCAGTATGAAAGAGAAAGGGCAGTGAAGGTTAAGTGAGGAATAATCTGACGCACAGGTGGTGTAGAGCCTTTGAGAAGCAGGAAGAAAAGAGCCTCAGTTGATATCGACCATTTCAAAGGATGGAAATGTCACCATTGTCATTGGGAGATGCTTTTGTCATTTTTATAGGGTTTTTTTTTTTACTTGAATAAAAACATTTCATTTAGAATTTCAGTTCAAGCTTTTAAAATACATTAAGGGATATGAGTGTGGTGACTCAGTCTGGATATCCTCAAAAATCTTTTATTTCATATTTGTACTATGTAATCAGGATTGGGAACCTATTGTGGTAGGCGTTCTACATGCATGTAGAATTTGTTCTTTACATATTTTAGCTTTTTTTAGAATAAACTTATATAAAGCTACATATCTATCCCAAAATGTTTATAAACCACTTATAAAATATTTGTGTCATTTCTTTTATATGGCAGGCATTATTATTAAACTTTATTCAGTACCATTCATAAAGAACAAAAAGAAAAAAATCTTTAATAATCTGATACTTCAGCTCCAGAGAGAAAACACAGATCTTTGGGCCTGCTTATGATTTCTTGTTCCTGCACTAATTAACTAATGACCTTCTTGTCAAATGTTTTTCTATACTTGTTTTTATAGAATTACTCTAGGCAGGCAAAGGGACCATGTTGACAATTCTATATTGAATAAAAAGAGCATCTAAACTACAATATGTACTGTAATCCGGTCTGGCCAAAATAACAGGGATGATGTATCTTGTATAATGCCTCATCAAACGTTGTACATGACTTTTACAAATCCTTAATTCTTTCTCATCTCACGATATCATGCTCCCTTAATCTGACTTGAATTGTAACTAAATATCACCTGTGCATATTTGCCTCATACAGCAGCATTTTAACTTCCTTATGGTTGAAATGGTAGAGTAAAAAGTAGAGTTGGTCAGAAATTTTCCAGTGAAACAATTTCATCGAAAAATGCCAATTTATGGAATCCCAAATGTTTTGCAAAAACACTTCAGGTTCTACAGATTTTTATCAAATCGCTAGCAGAGTTCCAATAGAACCTTGTCTGGTTCCCTGCCAGCTCTGCTGGCAGGCTGCTGGGGAGCCTTCCAGGCTTCCAAGATCCATGGCTCCTGCACAGGTCCACCATGTAGGCTTCCTGCCCTTGTAGGCTCCCTGCCACCAGAGCTGGGTGTGTGGAAGCCCTGGCTCAAACTATGGCTCTCAAGGTCTAGATTCCTGGCATCATAGTAGGGAGCCTGGAAGCAAAGTGACCCCTAATTCAAGCCAGAATTCTCAGGGCTTCCAGACTCCCTACTACTTAGCTAGACTCCCAGGCCATTTGGCTCCTTGGACCACCTGACTCTTGGGACATCTGGAGTTGGGCAGCCTGGGGAGTCAGCTGATCCAGGAATTTGGAAGTCATGGGGTTCCCCGTGCTGGAGCAGTCACCGTGGCCAGGCTTCCCTAGAGTTGGTAGACCTGGGGATCCCTGGCAACTTCTTATCTGAGTCATGTCGGTTTCACAGCTGCCCACTATTAAACAGCAGCAGTGAAATTTAAATACATCATGTCAGTTTCACTTAGCAGCTCCTAGTGATCCAGAGAGCTTTTGCTTTTTATTAATAAACTCTCTGGTTGATTTCCCGCAAACTGGAAATGATGAATTTCAGCCAGGTCTAATTGAAATGCATGTTCTTTTGTGACAATGACATGCTTACACCCTGAAGAAGACTAGCTCCTAGAGCATGTGGTGGTTGTAGGAGGCACAGGGATATCTGCCGTGAGTCATTAGGGACTTCTCCTTTTGGAAATTTCAAAATAACATTTCAGCAGCATGCAGAGGCTCTTACAGATGCTAAAATGAAGCAAGAGGAACTGTCAATCCATTCAGCTGTGTGCATGTGTATGGGGACAATGTAAATATAAAAATAAATAAATAGGTCTGTACATTTTTTGTAATATCTATCTCTTCCTACTAACTCGTTAGTTAGAAGAAACTAATTACAACTGTCCTTCATTGTTGTGTGAATTCCAGAACTGATATAATTGCAGAGGCTTTCACTCACCTTTGGTTTGGCTACAAAAAAATTTTTTAAGTACATCAGAAGCAGAAAGCCTGCCCAACAGTCAGTGGGGTCACTGGATGATCAGATTGCTAAGGGAGCACTCATGGAAGATAAGGCCATTGTGGAGAAGCTAAATGAATTATTTGCATTGGTCACTGCAGAGGATATTGGGGAGATCCCCACACCTAAGCCATTCTTTTTAGATGACAAATCGCGAGGAGCTTTCTCAGATTGAGATGTCAATTGAGGTTTTGGAGTAAATTGATAAATTAAACAGTAATAAATCACCAGGACCATACGATATTCATTCAAAAGTTCTGAAGGAACTCAAATATGAAATTCCGGAACTATTGACTGTGGTATGTAATGTGTTGCTTACATCAGCTTCCGTAAAAGATGACTGGAGGGTAGCTAATGTAACACCTATTTTTAAAAAAAGGCTTCAGAGGTGATCTGGCAATTACAGGATGGTATGGCTAACTTCAGTCCCAGCAAATTGGTTGAAACTATAGTAAAAAACAAAATGATCAGACGCATAGATAAAAACAATGTGTTGGGGATGAGACAACACAGCTTTTGTAAAGGGAAATCATGTCGCACCAATCTATTAGAATTCTTTAAGGGAGTCAACAAGCATGTGGACCAGGGTGATCCAGTTAGTATGGTGTACTTGGACTTTCAGAAAGCTTTGACAAAGTCGCTTATCAAAGGCTCTTAAGCAAACTAAGCTGCTGTGGGATAAGAGGGAAGATCTTGTCATGAATCAGTAACTGGTTAAAAGATAGGAAATAAAGTGTAGGGTCAGTTTTCACAACGGAGACAGGAAAATAGCGGGGTCCCCCCAAGGATCTGTACTAGGATGAGTGCTGTTCAATATATTCATAAATGATCTGGAAAAAGGGGTGAGCAGAGAGGTGTCAAAGTTTGCAGATGATACAAAATTACACAAGATAGTTCAGTCCAAAGCTGACTGCAAAGAATTACAAAGGGATCTCACTAGACTGAGCGACAAAATGGCAGATGAAATTCAGTGTTGAAAAGTGCAAAGTAGTGCACATGGGAAAAAATAATCCCAGGTAGACATACAGAATGTTGAGGTCTAAATTAGCTGCTACCACTCAAGAAAGAAATCTTGGAGTCATCATAGATAGTTCTCTGAAAACATCTGCTCAATTTGCAGCAGCAGTCAAAAAGACTTACCGAATATTAGGAACCATTAGGAAAGGGATAGATAATAAACCAGAATATATCATAATGTTACTATACAAATCCATGGTATGCCCACACCTTGAAAACTGCATGCACTTCTGGTCATCTCATCTTGAAAAAGATATATTAGAATTTGAAAAGGTGCAGAGAAGGGCAACCAAAACGATGAGGGGCATGGAACATCTTCCACATGAGGAGAGATTAAAAAGACTGGGAATGTTCAACTTAGAAAAGAGATTACTAATGGGTGATATGCTAGAGTTCTTTAAAATCAAGAATGATATGGAGAAAGTGAACAGGGAAGTGTTTATCCCTTCCCAGAATACAAGACCTAGGGTCACCCAATGACATTAACAGTCACCGGTTTTAAAACCGAACAAAAAAGTAGTATTTCTTCACACAATGCACAGTCAACCTTTGGAACATGTTGCCATGAGATGTTTTGAAGGCCAAAAGTACAAGTGGGTTCAAAAAAGAATGAGACAAATTCATGGAGAATAGGTCCATTAATGGCTATTAGCCAAGGTACATAGGGATGCAACTCAATGCTCAAGGTGTCCCTAAACCTGCAGCTGCCAGAGGCAGGGACTGGGTGACAGGATGGATCATTTGATAAGTTTCCCTGTTCTTTTGATTCCCTCTGAAACATCTGTTGCTGGCTGCAGTCAGAGACAGGATACTGGTCTCAGTGACTGTTCTTATATGCTGAAAGTAAGGGAATGAAGTTCATTGGTGGGTCCTGAGGGGGAATATGTGCAACTATACAGACTGGACAAAAGGACACCAAAATCCTTATAGCTTTAAACATTTAACAATAAGTAAGGCAGGCTTTAAAAAACATGTCCTTATCTTCCTGCAGTCCTGCCTGCAGGCTTCCAAGCAGAATGTGATCATCTGCTAGTGGGCCAAAACAAGTAGCTGAAAATGCAGTTTTCCTAGGACTGAAAACTCCAGGTTTGTACTCTGTGTCATTCTTTCTCACACGTGCAGCAGATGCTGGGACACTTGGTGAAACTTCTTTGGCTAGTTCCTAGTTCAGTAAGTTGTTTGTTTATGCTATGAGGATGATCTAGGACTGTTGTGTACTTACAGGTTTCTGCACTCAAGAACAGATTAAAGAAAGTCTCCACAACTACTGGGGATGGTGTGGCAAGAGCATTCCTAAAAGCGCAGGCCTCTTTCTTTGGGAGCTACAGAAATGCACTGAAAATTGAACCCGTAAGTAGGACATCAATATGTTAATACAAATGCAGATGTGTAGCGGTGGTGGAAGTTGCCCATAAGATGTTTGTATGCATAAGGAATGGGGTGGTGAATAATACCAAGAATATTATAAGAGCTGTCAAGTGATTAAAAAAATTAATTGCGATTAATCACACAATCGCACTGTTAATAATAGAATACCATTTATGTAAATATTTTTGGATGTTTTCTACATTTTCAAATATATTGATTTAAATTACAACACAATACAAAGTGTTCAGTGTTCACTTTATATTTATTTTTGATTACAAATATTTGCATTGTAAAAAAAAATAGTATATTTCAATTCACCTAATACAAGTACTGTAGTGCAATCTCTTTATCGTGAAAGTTGAACTTACTAACTTAGAAAAAAAAATGCATTCAAAAACAAAACAATGTAAAACTTTAGCACCTACAAGTCCACTCAGTCCCACTTCTTGTTTAGCCAGTCGCTCAGACAAACAAGTTTGTTTCCATTTGCAGGAGATAATGCTGCCCTCTTCTTGTTTACAATGTCACCCGAAAATGAGAACAGGCATTCGCATGGCACTGTTGTAGCCGGCGTTGCAAGGTATTTACATGCCAGATGCACTAAAGATTCATATGTCCCTTCATGCTTCAACCACCATTCCAGAGGACATGCATCCATGCTGATGAGGGGTTCTGCTCAATAACAATCCAAAGCAGTGCGGACCGACACATGTTCATTTTCATCATCTGAGTCAGATGCTTCCTGCAGAAGGTTGATTTTCTTTTTTGATGGTTCAGGTTCTGTAGTTTCTGCAAAAGTGTGTTACTCTTTTAAGACTTTTAAAAGCATGTTCCACATCTTGTTCCTCTCAGATTTTGGAAGGCACTTCAGATTCTTAAACTTTAGGTCGAGTTCTGTAGCTATATTTAGACATCTCACATTGGTACCTTCATTGCATTTTGTCAAATCTGCAGTGAAAGTGTTCTTAAAATGAACAACATGTGCTGGGTCATCATTCAAGATTGCTATAACACAAAATGTATGGCAGAATGCGGGTAAAACAGATCAGGAGACATACAGTTCTCCCCCAAGGAGTTCGGTAATTAAGTAATTAACGTGTTTGGTTTTTTTAACAAGCATCATCAGCATGGAAGCATGTCTTCTGAAATGGTGGCCAAAGCATGAAGGGGCATACGAATGTTTAGCATATCTGGCTTGGAAATACCTTGCAATGTTGGCTACGAAAGTGCCATGTGAATGCCTGTTCTCTGTTTCAGGTGACATTGTAAATAAGAAGTGGGTAGCATTATCTCCTGTGAATGTAAACAAACTTGTTTGTCTCAGCAGTTGGCCGAACAAGAAGTAGGACTGAGTGGACTTGTAGGCGCTAAAGTTTTACATTGTTTTCTTTTTAAGTTCAGTTATGTAACAAAAAAATCTACATTTGTAAATTGCACTTTCAGGTTAAAGAGATTGGACTACGGTACTTGTATGAGGTGAATTGAAAAATACTATTTCTTTTGTTTATCATTTTTACAGTGCAAATATTTGTAATAAAAAATAATATATAGTGAACACTGTACACTTTGTATTCTGTGTTGTAATTGAAATCAATATATTTTAAAATGTAGAAAAACATCCAAAAATATTTAATAAATTTCAATTGTTATTCTACTGTTTAACGGTGCGATTAAAACTGTGATTAATCATGGTTCATTTTTTAATCACAATTAATTTTTTTAGTTAATCACGTGAGTTAACTCCAATTAATTGACAGCCCTAATTGTAAGGCTTTTATGTAAATCAGTAATGCAGACTCAGCTGGAATGCTGCATGCGGTATTGGTCACTGAATCTCAGAAAGGATGTTGTGGAAATAGAAGAAGAAGAAGAGATAAAGGGCCTGGAAGAGAGATAAAGGGCCTGGAAGAAGTCTTGTATAAAGAGAAATTGAAAAGAATTAGGTTTATTTGCTTTAGAAAGGAGATGATTAAGAGGGGACATGATAGAAGTATGTAAAATAATAAATGGTGTAGAAAAGGTAGATTAGGAACTTCTGTTCACCCTGTCTCATAACAGAAAAATAAGGGGATATTCACTGAAATTTAAAAGGTGGAAAATTTAAAACAAAGAAAAAGAAATACTTTTTCACACCAC
The DNA here is from genome assembly GCF_965152275.1 of Natator depressus. Classification (NCBI taxonomy): domain Eukaryota; kingdom Metazoa; phylum Chordata; order Testudines; family Cheloniidae; genus Natator; species Natator depressus. Next base: position 23,354,860 of record NC_134249.1, on the reverse strand, counting down.
ATATACTTACACTGTGGAACTCATTGCCACAGTAAGGCATTGAGACCAAGAATGTAGCAAAATTCAAAAGGAGATTGGATATTTATATGGATAGCGACAATAGCCAGTCGTTATACTTAATGACAAAGAAGTTTTGAAGGGATATTAATCCTACTTCAGGGATTAAGCCAATCTCTATCTATTATAGACCAGGAGGAGACCTATGTGGGAGCAGTGGGGTTGTTGTACTGTCTTCTGAAGCATTTGGCACTGACCACAGTCAGAGACACTTTACTGGACTAGATTGACCTCAGATCTGATCCAGTCTGGCAGTACCTCTATTCCCATGTAAGGGTTTTATGAAGCTCTTGTCATGGTGATTGGCCTCCCCTGGGGACAGAATATGAATGTAGTCCTATTGGCCCATGACAGATAGGGACTGTGTAGATGATATTATGAACAAGTTAGCTATAATGCACAAGGTTTGAGCCAGAAGGTACACAGAGGATGGAAGGGGCTAATAGCTTAATGATCCGTAGAATATCTCTAACAGTCTTAGTGAGAGTGCAATTCTCTTCCTCAAAACAGAGTAGACTACCACACAGGTAAATTAAAGCAAAATGTGGGGGATATTTTTTACCTGATGTTCAGGCACTCATTAAGGCCACTGCAGTTTAGACTAATGGGAGGTGCACAAGAAAATCCCTGCTGAGTGGAGAATGTACCTTTTGCCTTAATGCTTTCATCCATGATTGTGTTTCCTTGAGCATTCAAGGATCAGAATGGAGAATTGGTGGCTGCGGTGAGGAGCAGGAATAATATACCGAGAGGCGGAGTTGAAGTAATGGGGGATGGATGGGTTAGTGATGACTCAAGAAAGGGTGCTGTCTTCTGCATTCTGTCTCTGGGGATGAATATAGAATTCTGGTATGCAGGCATGTAAACACATTTCACACACACTGTTTGTTAGAACAAAAGACAGAATTTGGGATCAGATATAGTTTTTTTTATTTCCTTATATTTTCCCTGTTCAGAAACCCATTACAGCCCCTTCATTTCTTCACTTAATATTTTGCATACTATGAATTATTTGTGGATTTTCATAAAGCTGGAGGGAAGGAAGTAGCTTGATCAGATTTTTAAATAGTCTGTCCAACATCCTCAATGAATGAGCATCATTCCACTCAGACATATTCACTGTTAAAAAATAACGCTATTGAACAGAGCTGACCTGAGTCTGTCTCTCCTATTCTGATAGCAAGGATATTTGTATGGTATGTGTATAAATATAAATGCATTTGATCTATCTGTGTAGGGCTCATAAAAGTATCAAGTGTGAATGGTATGCTTTTAAAGCACCAAATATTAACTAACAGGAGCTACTTTAATGCCCATCCATATAATTAGCAAAAGTGAAAGCAGCAAGGCAGCCTGGCTGTAAGCCTCCTTTATCCATGTCAAGCAGACACCGACTTCCCCTCATTCGTTTAGGCCTTTCTTGCTCTGACACTCCTCCCACTAGTTGCCAGGCAACTCTAGGAGTATTGGTGTGCGTGCTGCTTCGATATGTGTGAGGGATTAACTAGTTAAGGTTGGGGTTTTTATGAAGAAGTATAAAATTTTAAATTGCTTTACTGGGAATAACATCTGGTATTTTGAAGGCTGAATGTTACAGATGAGATATCAAAATTGGTTGATGATGACACACACCTTTTGAAACTACAATTCCCCCTTTTAGGGAGAGCTAATGTGAACAAGTAAAAAGCCTCATTTGGTGTGCACATTATTCCCAGAAACAGAAACTCTAAACATAATTGAAAAGTCCTGTTGTACAAATCTGTTTTAAAAACCCTATTTTGTAGGAGATTCTTAGTCTGATCTCAAAGATCAGGGAATATGAAGGAACAGCGATTTCTAAGTCCTTATATGCGTGATCTCATAGCAGTATAACATTTTTGATGCTGTAACAAAGATGTTATGTGAAAACAGAGCAGCTTTGTATACTAGAACCATCTCGATGGAGTTGGCTAGAATGCTATGTTCAAATCCCACACTTTTCAAACTGTCTTGATGGACTGGTGATTAAAGCGTAGGTCTAGGAGTCAGGTGACCTGGATTCTGTTACCAGTTCTGCCACGGACTTCCTGCATACTCCTGTCCCAGTCAGACACTCCATGAATGTCTCAGGGTTTCTTCTGTAAAATACTGATAACTTATCTACTTCAGTGGAGAGGGATGGTTTTGAGGGGTGCAGTCCATTGGGAATTAGTTCAAATTCTATTGGGAAAAACTTTAAATTTTGCCTGACGCATAGTGAATGTCAGAGTGCAGCACATAATTCCAGACTGACCACCCATACAGTCAAACTGTGAATAGATTGACACCTCTCTTTGAACCGTTATGGGCCAAATCTCTGTTTATAAGAGCACAAGCATAAGTAAGAAACAAGCAAGGAGATTCAGAAGAGTTGCCAGTCAGCTTTAGAAAATTCTCCTTTCTCAACATCTTGATCACCTCTCAAGCCTATTTCATTCACTCAGACATCATCCATGTGGTCTGGTCAAGGCAGGAACTCAGTTTCTTGTGCTGCACTACTGAGACATCTTCAGCTGCTGAATCGCATTTTGGTTTGGCAAGAGTCCAACAGAGGTTTGTGGACTGGAAGAACCCTACACCCGAAAAAGCTCTTCATGGCAACATTTCCAAATGAGGAAAGTTTTAGTTTTAATTCACATTTGCTATAGTTAACTTTCAAAACTATTTAACAGTGTCAAATTAAATTGTTCTGGGTGTTTTGAAATAAATTGAAAAGCAAATGCAAGAAGCAGCTTTAGGCAAAAGTGTTCTAAGAGGGCAAGTAATATTTTCAGATATTTCAACCTGGTCTGCCTTTGATATTGTCTTTTCTAACATTATTACACTCTTCAGCATGTCAGTGTAAATGTGCACCTAGGCAATATTAGACATGATCTGTGGAGATTCCACCTCTTACAAAATCACAGTACACAGTGAACAATGAGTGCTAAATAGGAAAATAATTGCCAGGAAAGTGCTGCTATTAATTTTTGGTAGTGCTAATTTTGTAAGACAGTTTCCTGACTTAAATCAACGCATGTGGTGTGCACAGACTTTTGGGGGCAAGCAAAGTGGGATCATGCTGCTTGATCATTACTTTTTCATTGTTTTTGTGATCCAGAATTTGTCAAAAGATGGACTCCCAAACACATGATATATTTAAGAAACATGTTAATTAGGGCTGACTAGAAAATAAGAATTCTGTTTTGCAAAATAAATAAATAAATAAAAATAAAAAATGGGGGGGGGGTTGAATTTTGTTTTTGATCCACCTCGGAATGAAAATGAGATCTTTCAAAAATGTTTACGAAAAAGGACGAGAGACCCATCCCGGAATAACTAATAGCTCAGAGGTTAGGGCACCTCATCTAGGATGCAGAAGACCTAGGTTCAAGTCCCTGTTCTGCCTGATTCTGACTCAGTCACTCTCTTTCTTTCTTTGGCCCAATGAATATTTAAAGTATGTATACAAAGTGGAACAATTCCAGAGGAGAAAAAGAGAGAGACTGACAATAGCCTGGTGGTTAGGGATGTGGGAGACCCAGATTCAAATCCCTAGTTTGCTTGATTTGAAGCAGGGACTTGAACCTGGGTTTTACACATCCCTAACCATTGAACTATTAGCTTTTCTGGGGTGGGTCGCTCTCTCTCACACACCCACATCCACACCAGAAATTCCATCTTGTACCTGAGAAACCCTTCAAATTACATTTTTCTGCAAAAAGTTTCAGAGTCGACACAGCATTTGTTTGGGAAAAAATTCCCAACCATCTCTAATGTTTTCTTATCTTTTTATTACATGGCGCCTCTCATTCCAAAGGTTATGAGGTTACATACTAGACATATAAGACAATACTTTGACCAGCAGTTAGTTGTGATGTTAAACTTTCCATTGTCGTTAGTAATCTATAGCTTTTGAATTAGGAAGTATTTCTAGATTGTAGAATCTGCAACTCTACATTTAAGCACAAAGACTGATGTAGTAAAATTACTGATGCATTTACACTTCCCACTGAGTTTTTCTGTAACTGTTTAATGTCAAATCTTAAACTATGGAAGAATTTGTCACAAATGGTGTATATACTGTTCCCTGCTTCTCTGTTAAATAAAATACGTAAAGAGGCAACGTACTTATCTTTATTGAGGTAGGATTTTACCCTTAGATATGTTACCTACAGTTTTTAAAGACATCTACCTTTCTGACATCACAGATGTCTCCTATTGTTAACGGGAATGATTACGCTGAATGTTTGTGATTATTAATTCTTTACATCTTTTAAGAGGAGATGAATTCATGATCATCGCTCAAACACTAAAGCCAGAAAACTGGGTCATCCTCAAAAGAAATAAATACAATATTTTGTTAAATATTTATAGCTACATACATGTTGTTAATTGTAGAGAAAGACAGAGTCAAGACTTTCAAGTTTGTCTCATCAAAAATGTTAACAATGCTCTTTCCTGCAGTGACACCTAGTGGTTAGAGCTACCATTTCCTCACCTTTCTTTCTCCTACATAGTTAATATTCATATTCTCTTATTAAGAAGCAAATGTAATAACACCTATGACAGTGACCAGCGTACTAGACAAATTCCATGAAAAGGAATAATATTTAGGGCATGGTGCAATAGAATGTATAGGTTCAAAAGTTTCATCTTGCAGTACAGCCTACTCTAAACTACAGGTGAGTGCTTGTATGTTAGAGGCATGTCACTTTATCTGAATATCTGACTAGTCTAATGAGATTGACATGCCATCTTCTCAAAGGACTGGCATTGCTATCTCTTTGTTTCCATTGGGGCAGGTATGGATTTTCAATTCTTTGCTGTCTGCCTTGTGGTTAATCCCAGCACAAGTCAGTGTCTGTCATGTTCCACAGACTTTAGCCCTGTAAGATGGCAGTAGCAGATGAGCTTACATGAAAACATATCTATGCTACCTCTCTTTTGTCCACATTTGCATTTCCTGAATTCTTCCATTAGAATCATACCCGTGAGCTAGAATATTTTCTATTTGATAGAAGTGTTGATAGAGGAGCTTGTTTATCTGTATTTTGTTTACTAGGCCACATTAGTAATCTGGGCAAATATTTCTCCTTTCACATCTTAGTTTTGATCAGTAATATTTCATTAACATTAGTGTAACATGAGTTTAAACTTCATCTGGACCTCTTTTCTCATGTGATACCTAATACCTTTCATAGATAAACCGGGAAAAAAGACTTACCGTATGTATTCGTTCATAAGCTGAACATTTTTGGTAAAAAAGTGACGCATCAAAGAGCAGGGGTCAGTTTATAAATGGGTCTACACCAAAATTTGATGATTTTAAACTCTATGAAATCATTGAATTGAATATCTAATACATTGTCGTTTTGCTCCAGGTAAACAAAACGTCCTGACCCACCAGCGGCGTATCCTGACGGTCTGGGAGCCAAAGTTTGCCAGCCCCTGAAATATAGGGTCAGCTTATGAAAGGGTCATACAGTTTTTTCTATTTTTACTTATCCATCTTGGGGGGTCATCTTATAAAAGAACAGGCTAATGAACGAGTATATACAGTAATTTTCCAATCCTATTTAGATGCTGAAATCTAATTCTAAAGGACCCACTCTAAGGTGAGTGTCCTCCCTAGAATTTCCTTCTGAGTTTGCTATTATCACGTACAACCATATATAGAAAAGTTGTAGTCTCTCTAAATGACACTCTATATACTTGATATGATAGGTATATGAATCACGACATACTGTAAACTCTTAAATAGACCCTTTTTTCTTCTGACAAGGTGTTTGAGAGCCCTGACTGGACTGGTGCTCTCTAATGTACACTGAGAAAAGTATGGGTCTTGGTTTGTTATTTTTTAAATGGCTGGCCTAGTTCACCAGAGATTTAGTAATCCTTTTGTCAGGGTGTTGAACTTCACATTCTTTGCAAAGTGTTTTTTGCATTCGTTACTATGTTGCTTTTCTCTCATTTACAAAATCTGTTTAATCCTCATTTTAAAAGGATTGTGAGGACCCTATATCCAGTTCTGTGGTAAGAAAGCAACTCTCTTCAGCGCAGTGCGTCTGTTGTGATATCTGTAGGTGCTTTAATATCTGCCAGCCTATGGCACATTGCCCCTCTACTTTCAGACACCCTCTATGAGGGTGTGAAATGATTAATATAGTTATTCTACTATCCTCGGTGAGAACTATATTACATCTCCTCATTGGCTCACATTGTTTTCTTAATAGGGTCTAATCAAGTACTTTAGCATTCTGCCCTACTGCATAGTCTTCGTCTTTCTAGCTAGATCAGAGTGTTGTCATTACTTCATTCAAACCTCTGTTCTGCATATTGAGGCATCACTGGTTACTCAGCAGGACTATACTGTTTCTTAATAAAAACAGATTTGAAAAAAAGGGAATGGTTGGTGGTGTTTTAAAAAAAAACAAACTTCAGGCTGCCCACAGATTACATATTTCATAGTCAAAGAAAACGAAAAAGATTTTGAGGCAAATATTACCCTTCTGTAACATAGTCGTCATCTTATTGAGAGTGACCTCTAGATTTGTAATCTGCTTTTAACTCTGGCACTGCATTGCTGGTAATTCTTTGTGACCCTAATTTTATAGGCCCCTTACAAATCAAAACTGTTTTGTGTTGTCACTGCTGGCTCTGCAGTATCAGTGAAGCTACCATATTCTTCCCAGATCTGTGTTGGCATCAAACAATAGGTATTAAAGTGATAGGGGATATGTGTATGTGGGGGTGTTGTTTTAAAGAGCCACTTGATGTTTTCCGTTCCATTCAAAACATATTGGAGAATGTTTTGCAAAGAAAACAACAGCAATAAAATTAATAGGGAACAATATTACTGAAATTTTAAGACAATAAAAAATAAAAATATAACAGGCATAGATAGTTATTTGTATCCCTACAGTGGTTCTGATACTGTACAAGATTGCTGGTAATTTTAAATGATACAAGAGTTTATTGCAGCTTTTCTGTATAACCTTGATATTTCAAGTTAAATAATAGTAAATAGATATCACTTTGACAATTATATGGTTAAAACAAGTAAACGTCTTAATGAAATCTTAATTAATTTCCTTTGTGTCCTCATTGTTGATTATTTTACATTATACTGGTTTATCAGCATGAAAAATAACTTGTTGTGTAACTGGTTCATTTATGAATGACTTAACAGTTCTGAATTGATTTGGATTGAATTTAGCTTAAATCATATCCAGATACATCCAGCTAAAACTAAATACTGAATCTCAGTGGACAGAAGCAAATGTACCTTTCCACTTCCACACACATCATGCACTTTCCATGATGAAGTTAATTGGTAATTTACTAAGTCTGACAAGGAGGACTGAATGTTCAGGTTTATTTTTAACCCACCCACTGCATTTCTTAAAAATAGTGGGCAAATATTATTTGCCAGGTGCAGTGAATGTCAGAGTCATTATTGTAACTCTAATACTTCAAAATTTGCTATGAAAATTACTAGATTTACAAATATAGAAAATATATAAACAACCCCAAATAGCCCTAACCTATTAATATACAGTATATTATCAGTTTTCAAATTACTTTAACTGACTTATGTAGTATATGTGTGCATGTGGAGGGAAAGAAGGAGGAGAGACAGTTTACCTCATATCATGGGAAATATGTTTGTCTGTACACTAGAAATTACTGAGTTAGGAGCAAGGGTCCAATTAGATCTCAACAATAAGTTCCAAATGTGCATTTACATCAGCTATGCATTTAAGAATTGACACATGAAAATATATCTTCTGTGGCATATCTCCCTTTACAATGCAGTCAGCTCCTCTGTTGTCTTGCATTCTTTAAGTGCTGTACTTCCTAAATTTGGTCCTCTTTCCAATTGACTTTTCTTTGCACAAAGAACAGTTGTTGCTTTCTTCGTATCTTTATTGTATTAGTTGGGGAATGTTGGCATAGAGCTGGATTCTAAATAAGAGGAGATGGGAGATAACACTTTTAAATTTAATTTTTGTAATAATCTCATTTTCTTAAAAAAGATGTAATGAAGAACTTTGAGGCATTATAGAAAAATCATCATTTTGAGTGAAAAATCCCATCTTTTCCTTTAGTAACAGTTACATTTAGTTAATTTTATAGGAAACAAAATGTATTAAATCTTTTAACCTTGTGGTTTTCATCATAGTAGTATATCAGTGTAAGGAAATATAAAAGAGAAAGTGGAACATAATACTCCTATGATGGGTATAAAACAAACTGAAGGAATTTCCAGTATTGTACCTCCCACCATTTACTGTCTCTAAAAAACCACTGCTGCAGGTTTGTAAGCTTATCCCTTCATCCTGTATTTATTGATAAAGGTGTTTCTGCTAATTGATGTGCATGATGTATATAAAATATGTAAAAGATCCCGCGCACCCTGGTTAACCTTCCATATCATATCTGATTTCTTGTTTTGGATTATAGACTGGAGCACAATAATTCATGGAAGCCTGATGAAGTGGGTTTTAGCCCACGAAAGCTTAGGACCAGATAAATGTGTTAGTCTCTAAGGTGCCACAAGGACTCCTTGTTGTTTTTATCCTACCTATATAGTTCCTGAGAGAGTTTGGGGGAAGGAGAAAGGGAAGATTCCCTATATATTTTTTTGTGACAAAAGCAGATGCTATAGCATTGCTCACATCCATTCCAGCAGTGCACCTCTGAGAGGCACTGGGATTGACCAGTGCTAGAATTGTTGCTGGCCCTTGAGCAGTGTAATCCCTCCCTCAAGGGTGCAGTCTGGGCCTCCTGCCCTACCGTGCAGTCCAGTGCCAGCTGCAGTGGTCAGTGCTCCTTAAGTTCACACCATGGCCTGAGGAGATCTTCTGATTCTTTCCCTTCCTGACCATTCTAAATAGAAACTCACCTAACACGATATGTATTGTTAGCAGACAGCAGTCTTGTTTCAGTCCCTTGGCTGTGAATTCTGCTTCAGAAACGGGGCTTCTAGATTAAAAGATCCATTTCATGGTATTGACACCTGGTGTTCATTGTGCTGCACTGACTGGATGTTGTATGTGCATGCTCCATACAAGTTAAATGCTTCCAAGTAAATCTGTTCTGAACATTGACCGTGGAACTTGGTTCTGTTTCCAGATCAAGAGCTTCAGATACCTCCAACTCTATGTAGGATTTGTTTTTTAAGTAGAGAAGAAACCTTTATCAATTAAAAGGCATCAAAGCTGCTTTCAAAAATTAAATATTGTGACTTAAAAAGCTGACGGTTTTGTTGTTGTCAGCAGACTTACTAGAGAATCTAAGTGTCATAGTCATTATTATAAATTGTGATAGTAATAAAATGTGGCATAGCCACTGAATTGTTAGGTTTCTCCTGCACAGAGAAGTTTGTTCTAGACTACCCCAAATGCTTCGTCATAGGCCTCCACTACCCCATACTACTTGTTTAACAAATGATTCATTTTGATTTCTCCTTATGCAAACCTGTGGATGAGTTTTCTTTTGGGTGGGATGCTGTAGCCACATGCAGTAAAAGCAGTGTGGTTGCTCTGGTGCAGTATGTGTGCTGGTTAAGACTTTGTGGGGGTGGGGTAGTATTACTCTTTACCCCTTTAACAGTTTACAAGCTGGTCAGTTAGTCATATTCTATTAACTTATTTAGATTGCACTCTTCTACAGAAAAGTGCTGCAGTAGAGTAGGGAAGAGGAGAGCTCTGAGGTGTTTCCACCAACTTCTCCAATAGCCCTGGTCTGCACTGGGTGGGGGGATCGACCTAAGATAAGCAACTTTAGCTACGAGAATAGCGTACCTGAAGTTGACGTATCTTAGGTCGACTTACCTCGCGTCCTCACGGCGTGGGGTTGACTGCCGCCGCTTCCCCGTCGACTCCGCTTCTGCTTCTCGCCACGGCGGAGTACAGGAGTCGACGGCAGAGCAATTGGGGATCGATCACTACCCGCCGATCAGTACCCATAGTGGTTTCAGCCATAGAACCTTGGATCTATGAGGCTCTGAGCACTTCCACCCTGGCAGAAGGGGCTCCCATTCCCTCTGCGGCTCTTGAACAGGAGTTCCCCTTCTGTTGTCTGTGGCTGTCTCTGATAAGTCCCATTAAAGGGGATTCCACAGCAGATGTAGAGTTCCATTGAGAGCTTAATACAGATCCATATGGTAGTATAACGTTCATCCAGATTCCGTGAAGAGTTGGTATGGGGCATAGAATGGATAGATGTAGACCATCTACCCTCCCATGGATCCTTGGGCTTGCTGAGGGCTCTCACTGTGGCCCGGGATGCAGCTATAGTCCTGTGGAGGTTAGCACACAATCTTCCTTTTCATTTGCTGGCACATCTCATTTTCATGAGGGTTAGATTTGCAGATATGAACAGGGATTGATAATGTAGATTCTTGTTGTCTGTATTCACTGTGTCACAGGTTGCTTCCTGGTGAACCATGTATATCTCCAATGCAGTTCTAGTATAGAAATTATATAGCTTTATCAGGAAGTTTCCTCTCAGAAGGAGTCATTATTAAAATCTGTTACGAGTGTGCATGGTTTTGAAATTATCCTGATTATTATCTTTCTGTTTCATTAGCTTGGTCCCACTGATTTTATTACACATTTTAGTTCTTGTGAATAAAACTGAGAAAATATCCTGTAATGTTAGGATGTCTTTAGTATGGACAGTTGAGATGACTTGGTCAATTAAACCTGATTTACTGAGACTTTATTATGTAGTCAGAAAACTATCAATTTACTCCATAAGTCTTTTATATGCCAGCTGGTTTGCATATTGGGCAACAGTAGGAAACTAGAGTAGTATGTCAAGATCAGATGTGGTGTCTGTGAAGCTATTGCACCACTCAGTGATTCTGCTGGTACCGTTTTGGCCCTTAAAAAATTCTTCTGGGAGAAACAGCATCTCTGTTTTACAGGAACTCAGTGTTGTTTAATGGAAATCACCCTTTAGAGAAATAAATCTCCTACAAGAGAGGAGGAAGTTTTAAAGGGACAGTACTAGGAGGGTGGATTACATTTTCGTTTTATGTGTTTATACAGCATTTCACACGGTTATGCACTGGTTCATGTCTAGGTGCTACCATAACACACGAAGTAATAATACATAGAAATTAATGTATTTTTGTTTGAGAAGGTGTTAAAGCAGCAATATGATGGCATGAAACAAGACCACAATATTAGTGACTCTATAGCTGTCCCTTGTTCAAAATCTTTTCTTGCAATCAATATCTATTGACCCATAGCCATGAGATCTAAGTAGGACAAAAATATGAAAAGAAAAAAATAGATTATGTAGCACAGGGCAAAGTGTCAAATAAAAAATGAGCCAAAAGTGCAGCAGTGTGTTGGAATATGTTTGAGTATACTAAAATGTGCACATTACATACTGGTGCATGATTCTTCCTAAACAGGCTCTGCATCTCACACCTACTCTATGTACTACATAGTATTGCTGTTGCCATGGTGAGTTATTTTTTAAGCAATTGACTAGAACAGCAAATAGTTGTTGCAAACTCCCTCTAATTGCTCCCCTACCAATTGACTGCCTACACAGCTACCTTTTAGACAGTTGTGTTTTTTCAAATATACATTTTTAATGTGTGCATTGAATATGGTGTATGTCCTTCCCTTTACACCAGATTATTCTAGGGATGTGGGCTCCTTTGACTGTGTCACAGAGAGTTTGTCCATTTATGGAAAGAGCAGTGAAAAGAGGTTATCACTGTTTGTACTACATGTGTGCAAAACCCTTCATTAAAGAGAGCAATACTACTGTGGGGAAAAATGTGAATAAAGAGATCATCTAAACAAAAGCACTTTATTTTGCTAACAATCTGCATGCTCTTGTTTGGAGTTACTGTTTGGACATTTAATAGGAACTTTCTCCCACTCGGTACTTTTTTCCTGCTCAGTTTCTATAGTGTACTCCCAGTCCTCTGATTGTTTAAACAATCTGTTGCTATTTAATGATTGCAGTGCTCCAAATTCAGTATCATGACTTCACTGCCAAGTGGGAGGAGGCAAAGATGGATTATGGAGAGGGGAAACCCTATGTGATATACAAGGGAGTTAAGGTGAATTGGATTCCTGTGTGCTCTAGAAACTTCTGCAATTTCCACTAGTGTGAAGATCATTTAATGACATGTTGTTTTTTAAGGCTCTGTTTGCCCACACTCATTTTTAAGCTGCCTGTGGTTCTTTTTAAGTTTATAACATGTAATGAAAATATTCAAGGAAAAAATTAACTGAGACTCGAAATCACTGCAAGGAAGAGCTTCTCTGAATGTTGGGGAAACTATTTTTTCTGATTAGTTCTTCTTGTTTTCATTTCAGTAACTGATACTGTATATTCTTCTATTGAGACATGTACCCAAGCAGTCACACTATCCTGCCTTTGCTTTTGCTATTTTTAAATTTATAAACATAGCTGTTTTTTCTCACAAGCGCTTGCTCTACTACAGTTCTAAACTATGTTTAATAAGAGTGAAATCGATGTCCATATGAATTAATGATATCCAGGAAAGTTATCTTTTAGAATTTCTTCTTTTATATAACAGTTAATTATCTTTTGAATGCAATAACTTTGCTGTTTCTCAAATGTTAGGTGAAAGAATATTGTTTTTTGCAACCCTATAAGTTGTATTGGAAAAGAACAATGTCACTGGATTGAAAACTGGCTAAAACACTGTAAATGGGACAATAATGAATAGCAGTACGCTGAGATGACCAGTATGACTTTGGTCTGCATACACAAAGGCATCATATCACAGATTGTGATCCCTCTCTGTATAAAGTAATGTAAGTGGGCCTAGTTCATTTCTGGGCACCTCATTACCAGACAAATACTAAATTGGAGGAAGTTCCAAAAAGAGCAAGAAGAACTAAATTAATTTAAAAGAAAAGATTAACAGAGCAAAATATTACTTTTGGTTAAACAATGACTAATGCGGGGACATAACACTCTACAAATACTCTAATCATGCACTTCCCACGGAGGAAAATATTTAGTTTGGTAGGAGGGATGGGATGGAAATTGAAAGGAAAAATGTGTGGAAATTTGCTGTGAGATGTGCTAGGAGGTAGAATCCCATCCAAGGGGAAGGATGGAAGTCGCATGATTAACAAGTAGACTGGACAAAGCACTAGTTAATCCATCTTGTCCAGAACAGTCCTGCACTGGTAGATGGACTGGAAGGTCTAATAGGGCTTTTCCATCTCTAACATTGTCTAATAAAATTAGAGAAGCATAGCATGTAAGTGAGGGTCACATTCTGCACCGAAGGAAAGGAGTTGTGTACTCCGCATCTCGGAGGAGCACTACCAGGACTACTAGACTAGAACAAGATACTGTGACTTGAATGTTATTTCTGGGATGATGGTATTCACAGGACTAGCCTGAGACTACTGATGTTTGGAGCACTTTACCTGTTACCTACTGACACTTCTGTGTTCTGTGTTGTTTTGGTTTGACGTAACCCATGAGAATGCTAAAGTGAAGTGTCCTATATTCTACTGTATCAGTCATTTTGCAGCTTCAGTCATAGTGGAGTGCTCAGCCATCAGAGACTGGATGGAGTCAGTCTGTCTGTCTTCTATGTAAGTGTGGAAGAAATAAAAGTTACTTTATTCAAAAGTCTCTAAATCTACCCATTACCAGAGAAAAGCTGTACAATGGCGAGTAGCACCATAATATTTCAGCTTTACTATGGAAGGATTTATATGTTGAACTAAGACAGTATTCTGCTGTGACTTCCTCACCTGCTTATCTCTTTATGTGCCTTTATTTATACTTGTGTTTTTGTCGTTCCTCTGTTTCTTGTTTTGAGATTTTACTTTGTTTGTGCATTTTGACGTACTTGTAGCCTGCCTTTTCTCCCTGTTATTTTACTTGTAATTGAGAGTGTATAACCTCAGTAAGCAGTGAAGCAGTGTCCAAAGGCTGCCAGGCAGGAAAAGTTGGAGGCATTTGCAGAACTAATAATGCACAGGGGACTTGGAATAGAACAATAAAGCAGCATGTAAACAAACACAAGCATAAAATAACATGACCAGCTGAATTCTGTTTTTGTGTAAGGCATGTCAGTGATTGTATATTTATAAAAGCATCTGTGAATAAGTTAGTTATGTTTTGTATTTCACAAAGAGAGCAAGAGGAATTCTCTGAACTTTTTGGGGAAAAAACATGCACATTCAGAAACTGAGTTGCTATATGGGTGAACTAGTGGGTATCAAATGTGACTAATTTAAAACAAATGCTAGGAGTGGTCCTTCTACTTAGGCTAGTAAACTGGACCTCAATGTAAGGTAAATTGATTGAAACAATAATTAAAACTAGAATTATAATACAGCAAGGTGGGAAAAAGTATGAGGAGGGCAAACGCGTACAGCTTCTGCAAAAGTAAAGTGTCCCCTTGCTATCTATTCGAAAAAGAGCCCCAAAAGCAAACACAGTGTTAGGGTTTGTACAGAATGGGATCAAAAGTAATGATGGAAAGCATGATATTACATAAACGGTGCAGCTGCATCTGGAGTACTGCATTTAGTTCTGGCCATCTTATCTGAAAAAAGCTGTAGCAGAAATAAAGGAGGTTCAGAGAGAGGCAGGAAAAATGGTTAGAGGCACAGAAATTCCGTATGAGAAGAGACTGAAGAGGGTCTTGTTAGTTCAGAGACATATGTCATAGAGGTGCATAAAAGAATGAATGGTGTAAAGATGGTAGATTGGGCATGTCTATTTCTCTGTGCTTGCAATACAAAAACAAGGGGGCATTCAATTGAACTGAAGGGCACCAAATTTAAAATTGACTAAAGGAATTATTTTTAACATGCATCATATAAATAACTTGTCAAATTCAGTGAATAAGTGAATCCAAGAGGTTAGTAGGATTAAAGAGAGGATGAGACATTTACATGGATAATGAGATCACCCACTGTTTCCATGATAGAGGCCGGACTGGAGAGCTGCTGCAATGGAATCACAGCTCACCTCAGAATCATATTGTGAAGTTTTGATGTTGGACCATGACTCAGCATCATCACTTGTTGATACAGCAACAGTGATGTTCACACAATCATCCTCTCCACATAACCCTAAGGAAGAGAGGCCTGTCTGCTGGGGGTTTTCATATTGTGCTCATTCCCATGGTTTTAAAGTCTCCTGGAGATGGAGGGAATTTGGAGAAACCCCCAGACCGTCTCTCTTCCAGTCTGGCTTGGCTTTTACATGGGGGGAGTGGATTCCCAGCACTGTTTTTTCTGCCTTTTCTTTTAAATTTCAATATAGACATACTGATGAAATGTAAATTGTGGGTCATCATTGGAATGTTGAATAGACAAAATTTGGCTCAATGTTGTAGAGTTTCTAGGCTTACAACTTTCTGTTTTTCAGGGCATGGTAATGTAAACTCGGCAGAGGGCTGTTAGCTGTATTTTTTAAAAAGAATTACTTTAGTCTAGTAAAACATCAGCTGAAAAGGTTCCCTCTTTTCTTATCTTCTTCTAATTTAATTCATTGTTTTCTGTTCCTTTCATTCCATGACGAGTAGCTTTTGGCAATGACAGAAATTCTATTGTGACTGAAATATGCATTTTGTAAGTCATAACTGCACTTGGTATTTAAATAAACTGTGTATGTACAGTGTGTGAGATTTATGCAGAACACAGCTGGAGGTATTCTGCTCAGAATTCCTATGGCTTAAAATGTCTCTTTCAAGTTTGAAAATGTGTTATGAAGTAGACACCATTATGATAATTGGAAGTTCGGCTTCTCTGTCTTGCTTATATTATTATTTTTTGAATACAATTAACACATCACACACACTTCACCTGGTCTCTCCTCGTTTACCTCTGATACTTCCTTGATATTTATTTAGATGCATGTAGTGTCTCCACTTTGAACTCAATTGTTGGTATATTGAATAGATTTTTGAATAAACATTTTTCTCCATTAAAGATATACAATTAGCTTACATTGTTAGAAAAAATGTACATATTGATGTCAATTTAAGTCTTTTACTTATTTGTTAGACGATCACGGCATAAATTGTATAATGATTGTGGAGAAAACTGTGATTACTTCCAAATCAAAATACCTGCTGTGAAGTTTCAGAAGTAGCTCATTTTATTACAGTTCTCAGGAGGGAACAGTTCACAGAAGATCTGCAATAAACTATATGAAAAAAACATATGGATATCAACTCTAAATTTTAAAGGCATGAATAATACATTTAATTTGAAATGGTTGTATTTTCTGTAAGGTAGCATGAACATGAAGCACAAAACTCAGTGACTTGTTTGAATTAAACTTTATTGTCAGGTACAGCCACAGTGATATTGTCATTTCTGAAAATGAAAAAGCAGAGTTTATTTGTTTTTAAAACTAAAAAGCTTCATTTTTACTGAACTGGACATATAGGCTAAGTATAACTGTTATTAAGCTTTTTCTTTGGTTTCATTACCTTCTGTTTGCAGAGGTATACAATGGGAGGATGGCAATTAGTAACAGGTCAGTAATATCCTCCACAAAGTAACCTGGAACATAGGAGCTAATTTAGATTTAATAGTTTTGAAAGACAGATTCTGTCATTCCATGGTCGATCAAGTGAAGTGCTACCAGACAAGGTAGCATTAAAGAATCATGGTCCAGCTGCAGTTCCTGGACTAGAAACCTCACTATGGAAATTGGTGCTGGATTTTTGTTGTACAAGATTTTATATTTGAGCATTAACAATACTAAGGCTCTGTGATTCTAAAGATAGAAGAGAGGAATACTTTTATCTCATTGGTTCATTAATTTTGTTCCTTTAATTTTAGCTGCAATTTAGATAGGGTTGGATTGTGTGGTTATATTAACTCCTTTTTCTAGTTTTCCTTTCAGTAAATGTGCTTTGCTGGGTGCTACAGAAGATGCATAATTTCTGTATGTTCATTTCTCAAAGGAGAAAAAGTCTATTATGACTACTGAATAAGAATTAATTTTCTTTTAAAAAAAAATACCTCCAGGCTCCTCAAAACACAAGTTTCTTATGTTAAGGTGCAAAATTGTTAAGGAAACAAAATGTAGATTAAAATACTGTCTTGAGTGAGCTTTATAGAAAGGTTTGTTTTTGTTTTGTTTTGTTCTGTTCAAGAAGCTTGTCACTGAGTTGTGATACACTTCAGTCTCCCTTATGTCATACAGTGCTGGTTATTTTGGGCATGGAAATCATCATAGGCTGAGGAGTTTCTGATCCAGAGTTCACCACAAAAGAAATGTGCTTGTGACACTGGGAAGCAGAAAGTTGGGAAGGATTCAGATGCTATAGTGACCATCATCTCCATTGTCCCGCTGTTTATCTTCACTAGATTGCCTGGTTGGGGGTGAGCAGGGACCATGTAGTATGGTTTATGCTGAAAATGATATCTACATGACAGTAATGCAAAAGAAAAAAACGCTTTTTCACTTGAGGCTATATGTCTGCTCACTTTGCAGTATCTTTCAGACTTGTATTTCTAATTTCCAGAACTCTCATTTAAAACACTTCACATGCAAAACTCTTTGGAAAATGGGTTTTTAAATGAAATAATTGTGTAATAGGATATTTCAAGTATTGGTTCAGCTATAATGCTTAGGGCTGATAAACAAAGCTTCTGAAGCCAAATGGCCCTTTAGCTAACCCCAATTAAAATACAGATTTTATTGCACTCTGTCCTGACAGAGGGGAACATATTGTTGCCTTTAAGGGAGTTTGGTTTAGTTAATGAAAGAATTTATATCACTTTTTTTCCCCAAGTACAGTTCCTAATTAAATAAGATTCAATTTATGGTTTCTAGTGGGACATTTTAACTCTTTGAAGGCTGCTTTGTGTCTAAATAGTCAGATTTGCTTTAATAACAATGTTCACTAATTTTGGTACTTCTGTTTTGTTTTAAGAGGTTCATATATTGAGAGAATGAATGTAGTACACCTTGTATATAAAATCATAACGTCAGTGGCAGATCCATACAGCTCAGTCAAGGAGTATAAAAACTGAATATCTGTTAAAACCCAGAGAGTAACATGAATGGACATTAATGCTAAATGGGATGCCTGAAGAATTTGTAAATTAAAAAAATATACAGTATACAGCAGCATGGTAAGTTTAGTTATGAGAGCAGGTGACTAGGTATTAGCTTCTTGGATTGTGTTCCTGGCTAGTTGTTTGAACATGGGGCTAGGTAGTGTAATGGATCTCCTGAATCCCGTTTCCTGGGCTTTACAGATACTGTGAGCAGGTCACTTGTCCAGTCTCTGATTGTTTCCCTATTTGGCAAATGAGTCCTATAAAGGCTCAAAGTTGCATTGAGGCTGTATCCTTCATAAAAAGTTTTGACACCCCTGAAAGACAAGTGGTACCTAAGTGTAAAGTATTACGTATTTTACTTTTTTACTTCCATATAAACAGTATGGCCATATGCTGATGTTTATCTGTGCTTGTAGGTTACTTTGATTTGTGTCTCAGTTTGCCTGCGCCTGTTGGTATTGGTATAGAAAAGATAGTTAGCATAAATGTTTCTGGGGTTGGAGGAAAGGATTCTCAAAGTTAGAGTCTGATTTCAAGTAAATGCTGAATTCCCTCTATACCTTAAGTAGGATGATGACATAAAAGCTTTTTTCCCTTTTGTCTGTCCTTCCACACACTTACCTCCTCTCTTGAATTCAACTTGCTGTCCTTAATCCAGGCTACACTGGGGAGTTATGGAGACTCTGGGGTTGGCATATTCTAATTTCTCTAGCTGTATACCCAGTGGAATGTGAAAAAACTGTAGAAGCACCATCCACATTATTCATGGGCTACAGAGGAAGGTTACTAGTTTTACTATCAGGTGGTCCAGCCTCTTAATACTTATACTATCCTGGCGGAGTGTGATGGTTTTCTGTACATCAGGTTTCAATAATTGTGGATTGTCACAGCCCTGGTAAATTTCCCCCTGCTGGATAGTAACCACCACTTTGGTCCCATGTGTGAGGTCTCTTGGTCTGGGTGGGCTCCAGCACTATCTTTCCTTGGCCTCTCTGGCATGCTTCCTGGCACAGTCTTTCTGTTACCCCTTCATGGTACTGAGACCTTATGGCCCAGGTGCTCTAGGCCCCCAGGACCAGTGCTGCCCCCCACCAAGACTCCCTAGTAGTTTAAGGACTCCCTTTCCCAGTTTACAGCTTTGTGGGCACTCGGGTTCACCATCTGTCTCTCCATGGACATGTGATGACTGAAGCACAAAACACAAAGGCTTTGTCGTGGTTTCTAAAACAATTCTTTTTTACTTTAGTCAGCACAAGAAATACACAGATCTAGACAAAATAATAAAAGGCCTGTATGCACCTTCCTGCTTCCGTTTCCTTGCCACTTTTTAGTGTTCTTTGGGATTTGACCAGAGTCCTCTGGGATGTCCAGGATCTCCCTGCTGCACCTGGCTTCTCCTGCAAATGATAGTCTTTGTCTCTCTCTCTCTCCTCCTGCAGCCAGCTTCCTTCTGCTCTCTTTCCCCTCTAGCCATAACCTTGGCTGGCCCCAAAATCACAAAAGGGGCCCTCTGCTACAAAATCATGTCCCTTTATGCTTCTCTCCTGCCCAAGCTTCCTCTCTCTCTCTCTCTCTCTCTCTCTCTGACCAACTCAGTCTCACATCCACACCTCAACTTTTTGTTCCCTCTCCTGGGGAGATTCCACTGGACCAAGCTCTCTCCTCTTGCAGACAGATCCGTGGTCAGGCTAGATTCCTTAGGCATCAGCTATCCCATTGTCCTAAGGTGCTCCTGTTGAAATGAAAACCAGTTAGCTTAACAACTCTTCATTGTCCCTGGTCTGATGGAGACATAATCCCAGCCCTGATAACCTGTGGCTGACTCCACATCTCCTGAGGAATTCAATGATACAGCAAATCCATAAATCAAACGGACTTCATGTTCTATTAAACAGATTCCCCAAATCATCAAATCAGTGATTTCAGAGGTTGGCATGCCTAGATTATGAAGTCCATGAGGCATCCAATTGGAAGTTGGGGCATCTCAGTTCCACACTAAATACTTGTTTGCCAGAGTTACTGGGGCATTAATTTTTATGTTCACAGAATATTTAACAGTGTTTGTAGGGAACGCAGTTACGTGTATCCATAGTTGGATGATGTGCATTTCTAGGATGAGACCATAAAAAACAGAACCGCACTTATTCCCAGTTGGCCCTTTGGAGTCTTTAAAATCATGCATAGGTTTCCCAAAGGCTGGCCTCGTCTATTAGCAACTGAAGTACAAAAGGGGCCTCGTAGATAGTAAGTGGGCAAACGTCTGTCTCTTTTTTGATAAAAACCCAAGACAACACGTTCCTTTGTGAAAATATGAATTGTTAAATCAGAGTCTGGCTTGATAGCCTAAGTAGTATTTGATTACCTCTGGCTTGTTGCAGAGGATGGTCAAAAAGTCCTATGATCATCTCAATCCATAAGAGACGGTTTTATTAAATAACTATCCAAACAGAGTGCCTAATTTTATTCATCTGGATGCTTTACATTAATGGTCTTTATGGTTGTCTTGTCCAAGTATTTCTGTTTACTGTTTTACTCTTCCATTTTATGAAACCATTGCTGCAGTTTTTTGTGCTTATTGTGTTCATCCAGAGAGCAGCTTAACATTGAAAAGGAGTTACTACAATCCTTTAAGTAATCTGAGAACCATACAAACTCCTTGCTTCTTTGATTTACTGTTGAACTTTGTTCAAATGATCACCTGGAATAGATGAGGTAACTTGCCCCTGAGGCACCTGTGAGTTGCTAGATGGCTTAACTTTGAGAGAAAAATTGTGGCTAATCAACCTTATGTTTGCTCCTCCTCTTTTATGAGTTGCTTCCCAAGTCCAGGTATGTGGATCCTTCAAAGAACTTGACATATAAGCTTTTTCTTCATTACTGTCTATCTAGATAGCTATTGACTGATAAAAAACCTTAAAAAATAACATAGAAATAAATATGGCACCTTTTATTCTGTCATCTTTATAATCTGTAAAGAACTGTATGTATGTACATTAATTATTCTTACTGTTCAGTGGAAATCAAAGATACATTAGATCACTACTTTCTGTGAAGCTATCATTTCAGTGGTAGAAATCTGTATCACCAGAACATATTTTCTTAAACAGAGAAGCTTAATGATGAAAATGGAAGCAATTTGTACAGATTACAGAAGTGATTAGTTTGTCTTCCTTCAGGATCCATCTGTGCTTGTATAGGTAAAGTCCAGCTTGTGTAGGTCTACTAACGATCTACTGCACATACTGCAAGGAGAATGTTATAGAAAGTAAATAGCAGTTTGTGTTCTAAAGATGTCTCTCTTGGGTATACAACAGATATTTTATAATATAATCAATGCCCCATTGTTACTGTAAAGTATTAGAATTTTGTCATTTAACTTATACTTTTTTGTGGAAAGAAAGCTAACATTAAACATCAGCTCTGCTTCTTGAAATAAACTCATCTGAAGTAAATTTTACTCTCAGCTGGATAATTAGGGTACCGCTATTTTGGTGATATCACTCATTCTATCCCAGAACAATAACTGTAATTAAAAATATATGCCCAGCGTTGTTTAGAAATCAGTAAATTTAAAAACTGCTCGATATGGTAACTGAAAATATAGTCTGATACCACAGTTCTTTGGATAAAAGTAAATGGCATTTTCTATTAATGTAAATGGTTTACTATCACATAAGCATTTAAACTTTCAATAAAAAGTATCTGTGATATAAATTGTTATATATTCTGCCTTAAATTGCTGACTGCAAGTTAGAGATGACCCACATTGGCAAGAAGAATTTTTTATTCAAAATCAAAAGAAAAGCATAGATTTAGCATCTGATGGAATGACTTAGTGGTTATAAGCATCAGGTTTGGAATATGTTAGACCCCTTATTAAATCCAGCAGACTTGACTCAGCCTTGCTTCCTTACATGTTAGAGAAATTGAATTCCCAGCACTTTACCAAGCGTAGGTCTTTTGGATGTAATATTAAGCACAGAAATCTTATCTGCTGTGAATGGGCATTAAAGGTCTTGTGGTACTTACCATAAGAATAGAAGTTTGCCCCAGTGTCCTTGGCCAAATTGTAATCTTCAGATACTGTGTTGTGATGCAGCATGTGCTATTTGGCTGTCACCTTCCATCCCGGTCCCTGTTGAGCAGAACTATATATATAAGTTTTGGGTGATATTTGGCGTTCCTTTGGACTGACTGGTGGCATGCAAAATGTAATAGAAAGTTCTTTGATTTGAGTAACAGGGCTGGGGTCTGAAACTAGTTGAAATTAAGTAAGTTGGCTAGATTGTCGGGCTCAACGGGTAGTGATCAATGGATCCATGTCTAGTTGGCAGCCGGTATCTAGCGGAGTGCCCCAAGGGTCGGTTCTGGGGCTGGTTTTGTTCAATATCTTCGTTAATGATCTGGAGGATGGTGGGGATTGCACCCTCAGCAAGTTTGCGGATGATACTAAACTGGGAGGAGTGGTAGATACCCTGGAGGGTAGGGATAGGATACAGAGGGACCTAGACAAATTGGAGGATTGGGCCAAAATAAATCTGATGAGGTTCAGCAAGGACAAGTGCAGAGTCCTGCACTTAGGACGGAAGAATCCAATGCACCACTACAGACTAGGGACCGAATGGCTAGGCAGCAGTTCTGCAGAGAAGGACCTAGGGCTGACAGTAGACAAGAAGCTGGATATGAGTCAGCAGTGTGCCCTTGTTGCCAAGAAGGCGAATGGCATTTTGGGGTGTATAAGTAGGGACATTGCCAGCAGATTGAGGGACGTGATCGTTCCCCTCTGTTCGACATTGGTGAGGCCTCATCTGGAGTACTGTGTCCAGTTTTGGGCTCCACACTACAAGAAGGATGTGGAGAAATTGGAAAGAGTCCAGTGAAGGGCAACAAAAATGATTAGGGGTTTGGAACACATGATTTATGAGGAGAGGCTGAGGGAACTGGGATTGTTTAGTCTATGGAAGAGAAGAATGAGGGGGGATTTGATAGCTGCTTTTAACTAACTGAAAGGTGGATCCAAAGAGGATGGATCTAGACTATTCTCAGTGATAGCAGATGACAGGACAAGGAGTAATGGTCCCAGGTTGCAGTGGGGGAGATTTAGGTTGGATATTAGGAAAAACTTTTTCACTAGAAGGGTGGTGAAACACTGGAATGCGTTACCTAGGGAGGTGGTGGAATCCCCTTCCTTAGAAGTTTTTAAGGTCAGGCTTGACAAAGCCCTGGCTGGGATGATTTAGTTGGGATTGGTCCTGCTCTGGGCAGGGGGTTGGACTAGATGACCTCCAGAGGTCCCTTCCAACTCTGATATTCTATGATTCTAAGTAGAAAATGTTAATTACTATTCGATAAATAATATAATTATAGAAAGTGTATTGTAGAAGTCCTATAATTTCTTACCAAAATACAATATTAAAAATATTTAGAGATGTTTTCTAGACATTTATATTAGCCGTATGCTTCGATTTCATTTTCTTCAGTGATTGTACATAGTTCTTAGTAACTAATTATGAGAAACTCTTCTAGAAATCCTAAAATATTGTAAGTTGTTGCCAAACAAGTTGTGAACAAAAGTAGTTAAGTATCATATCTAGCCAGAGTTCTGCATGTCATAACTATGCCTTCAAGCTAAATATCCCATCCATAGTATTGTCATAACTTATTGTGCTCAAGCCTAATTAAATTTTATCACAAACCTGAAATAACCATTGACATGAAAATTCTTCAAAGTCTACTATATCCACAGGATATTTCTGCTTCATGTTTTCCTTGCTTCTTGCTTTTAGTCTAGTGCAACTTCTGTTTTGTGGCAAATTCTTTGGTAATTAATGGAAAATATGAATCTTAAAATTAAGTAAGAATTTAGAGGCTTCACAGAACCAGTTATTAATGGTAAATGCCAGTTTTTGAGTGCAAGAGATTAAGGCATGATTTTGTTGCCCCGGGGAGAAGGGAAGGGGAGAGAGAAAGAGACTGAATCCTAAAAATGTCCCTCTAGGAAGATTTAAATGCTAACATATTTTGATGTTGAACATTTTCCTGATTTGCTTAAAAAAAATCGAATTTTTTAATGCATCCATTGGTGTAGGAATGACATTTCACAGGTGTCTAATTTTTATAAGTGAAAATCCTTTTCACAAAACTGCAGTAATAGTCTAACATTTTCATATTACGTTTTCATCTCCAACAATTGATTTTGATTGCAAATGTTAAGCCCGGCATTTACTTTGACATCCTAGAATCTGAACAGTCATTTTATGTGTTAAAAAAATAAAAATAACACAGGAACTTCAATCCTTTCTGTATATGAAGTCCTGTAATATTAATTGGTTGTCAGATCCTGAAGAAATAATGGATTAATGCGCTTGATCGTAATGCTCTGTTCAGAAGCTGAAGTTTGATGCTGATGTCCCCAGCCTCTCTATTTAATGCAATTACAGTTATGCATTCAGGACATTTGAGTGGATTGCATTTCATTAATTTGATTTGAGCAGACAATACTAAGCTGCTGTTGGGCCCTCACTGACAGCTAATTACTAGAATGAAGCACATACATGGCTATAGAACAATGGGGAGGTTGTCGGTAACGTTAAAACAATAGCGGAATAATGCTAAACACTGGGATCACTACTAGCCACAGTTTTTAGTGGGTATATAGAACACATTAGAGTTCATGCAGTGGTGGTGATGATGCATGGGGCATATGAAAAGTAAAATTGTTGCTTCTGATTAGAAGAGCAAATAGTTTTAGCTTACCCCTTTCTCTACCTGAATTCAGACTCTGAGTACTTTGTTTTATCTCTATTGATCAATCTACCTATTCCTCACTGCAGACCCCAGTTTTGCATCTCTCCTGCACACAACAGGTGTTCTCTCACTTTTCGGATGGTAGTTTACATAGAGTAGGAATCATGAATTATCAAATGTAAAGTTTTATTATAATAATCATGTATAGAAAATATATGATGAATGCATCATAGTAAGCTTCCTGCTGTTTTTCTTGATTCATTTCATGTTGTGTCTTTGTCCCACCTTTGGGTTTTAATAGCTAGAAGGGTGACCCTTGGGAGTGGTATAACAGATCATAAAAGAAGAAAGAGACTCTAACACTGAGCAGGCAATACTCTCCAAGCCGATCACCACTGCAGACTGTTTCTGGGACCATGAAGTCACTAGACTGTAGGCCTTTTTCCAGTAGTCCTGACTAATCAAGGCTGATATGCTATTTAAGAAGCTACTCTTCACCTTACCTGCTTGTGGAAATTTAACAGAATAATACTAATATGAAATGTTCCTAACTTTTGTGCATGTAACTCTGTATGTGACTTTGGAGCATAGAAAGCTAAAATCACAGTAGAGTCTCCCAGGGGACAACTTCTCCTGAGTTTTTGGCGAAATCTTTTAAATTCATATTGAAGTCCTAAGCGGTGAAACATATCTGTAATGCCATTGTAGCTCACTGTTGCATTTTGGTCCCATCTAGTCTTTAGCATTTGTACTTGAAATCAGGGCTTTGGAGCTGTGCTCCGGCTCCACTCCAGCTCCAGGCAAAAACCTGCAGCTCCACTGCTCCGCTCCAAAGCCCTGCTTAAAATGATAATTTCCAGATTTTATTTTTGTCTAATGCCTATAACAGATGATGAACCTTTTCAATTTACACAATATAGCTAATTGTATCTGTAAAATATTTAACAGCTTATTTAAGCGTTAGCTGTTCGCTTTTGAGGCTCTGAAAATCTGTTGTCAATTGATAGGTTGATACACTTAATAAGTGGTTTCAAGTAACTGAATTTCTTCTTCGAGTGCTTGTTCATGTTGATTCCAATCTGATGTGTGTGCATACACATGCACAGTAGTGGAAGATTTTTCCCTAGCAGCAACCATAGGGTTGGCCTGGGCACCCCTTGGAGTCGCACCTTCATGGCACCCAATATAGAGCCCTGCCAACCCGCCGCCACCTCAGTTCCTTCTTACCGCCAGAGACAGTAGCTGGAACTTCCCTTGCTCCTGCTCTAGCAAGTGACCTAGCAGTTCAATTCCTGTTGTACTCGCCTTGTTTATTCAGATAGTGTAGTTTAGTATAGTTAGTTAGTTTGTTGCTTCTGGGGCATACCGCGATCCCTGGGCTTCAGGACCTGTAAGGACTGCGTGAAGCACATGCCAAAAAGTGACCCCCACACCACCTGTTTAAGGTGTCTGGGCGAGGGTCACCAAAAAGACCGCTGTAAAATCTGTGGGAATTCCAACCAAGGACCCTGAAAGAGAGAGAGCAGCAGCTTAAAATCCTCCTCATGGAGGCGCTTTTCTACCTCAGTCGGACCCCGATGCTGGGGATCCCTCCACTAGCATGTCTTCATCGGTGTGGAGCATGCCGGCGCCCTCTTTAAGAGACAAGGTGCCGAAGAAAGACGTGACCAAGGACTCTAGGCACCGTCATGGAGCATCCTGGGGACACTCCAGGCTTTGGCACTGGTCCCAATCGCCCGTGCAGAAGAAGAAGAGGATCAAAAGGGGCCAATACCCTTTGCCTAGATCCAGAGACCAGCCATCAGTGGCACTACAGACTGGCCATGGCTCTGAGACTCAGGGAGCGGCCACGTCAACTCCTGCCCAAGCGAGGCAGTCGAGTCCGGGCCCGTTGCGGTCGCTGAACCCTTTGGAGAACCTGCCACTTCTGTCCACTCCTGACTCCTGAAGCACTTGAGGCAGCATAGGACCTGCTCAGACTCATGGCGCCGTTCTTGCCCCCAAGGATGGAGAAGGCGTCAGCACCGCAGGCTCCATCCCGTGCTATGCAGTCAAAGGGAAAGCTGGCTATGATGTTGCACCACTCCCCGTTGCCTCAGCAACCACAGACACCAGCGTCCCCATCCAGGGAGCGCAGTTGGTCCCCAGGCTCCCAACGCTCCTCCTTGAGAGGTGCAGCGCCGCCCTGGTCCTCGTATTCTGAGACCTCCAAGTTGGAGTCGGACTCGTTCCGCTCCGACTATAGCAGTAGCAGAAGATCAAGGCACCACAGGAGGTCCTGGCCAATGCAGGTCCTGGCCTCAATGGTAGAACCCAGCTCAGTGGCCACTGACTTTCCGCCAAGCTCAGAGTCGGGGCCAAGGATCTTGCGAGGGGACTGCTTCAGTCGCACCGCAACCTTTGTTCCACCACGTCCAGCAGCTGAGCAGTTACCTCCGGCGTCGGTGCTGGCAACCGCTGCACCATTGCCGACATCAGCCACCAACTGCGGTGCCGCCTTTGATAACATCCTCGGCACCAGAGGTGTCAGCTGCTCAGGTTACGATGCCAACCACGCCTTTGGCACCGACTACGGTGCCGGCTCTGATGCCAATGCCATCATTGACACTGCCTGCGCCAATGTCGATTACCACCACAGCGCAGTCACACCATCAGACAGCACCGCTAGCACCAGTGTGGGGGCCGATGTCAACACCTGTACGTGTCATGGCACCAAGACCAGACCATCCCACCACTGACCCCACCAGCTCACAAGATCCCTCCAGTGGGGATGGAAGGGAGCAACCACCTCCCTTGGTGGCCACCTCCTCATCTTCCCCAGATGAGGCGCTTGCAGGCAGTGCCACTGCCCCAGCTGTGGAAGACTCCAGGGTGTTGCAGCAGTTGCTGCGCCGAGTCGCACAGGGTCTGGGTATTAAGGTGGAGGAAGCTGTAGATGATGCACACTCTGTGGTGGACATCCTGGCCCCTTCGGGCCCTTCCCATATCGCCTTACTGCTAATTAAAACTATCACGGACATGACCAAGACCCTGTGGCAGACCCCAGCATCTCTGCCATCTACCACCAAGAGCAATGGACGGCAGTACTTTCTGCCCTCCAAGGGCTGCGAACATCTATATGCTCACCCACAACCTGACTCTCTGGTGGTGGACGCTGCTAACCAGCGAGAGAGGCAGGGTTTCCAGGGCCCCTCCCCCAAGAATAGGGACGCAAAAAAAACTGGACCTATTTGGAGGAAGGTATATGCCAAGGGGGACTGCAGCTCCTCATTTCCAACCAACAGGCCTTTGTCAGCAGGTACGCCTACGATACCTGCTCGGCGATGGCTAAGTTTACAGAGTTACTTCCCTCCAACTCCTGGGCTGAATTCTCAGCTGTGGTCGAGGAGGGGAGATTGATCTCCAGGGCATCCCTGCAAGCAGCACTTGGTTTGGCAGACAATGCCACGAGAGTCGTGCCCATGGGTGTAGCCATGAGAAGGGACTCACAGCTCCAGGTCTCAGGTCTCCCCTTTGAGGTCCAACAGACCATACAGGACCTGCCTTTCGAGGGTGAGACTGTTTTCAGAAAAGACAGACAAAAGGCTAAACAGCCTGAAGGACTCCAGAGCCACCCTCAGGTCCCTGGGCCTCTACACGCCCTCCACTCAGCGGAGACACTTCCAGCCGCAGCCCACTCAGAGGTTCGGTCAGCAGAACTGCCAAGATGGCTCCAGAAGGCAGAACAGAAGCGGCAGGAGACCTTCTGGCCAGAGCTCGGGACAACCGAAGCCATCTTCGGGACCTAAACCTGCCTTTTGAAGGTACAGTCAAGGATGGTGTACCCCACCAAAGACTCGATCCACCCCATCTTACCTTCTTGTCCCGATCATCCCCTTTCTACTGTGCATGGTCCTTTACTATCTCAGACCGACAGGTGCTCCACACAGTAGAGAGGGGGGATACTCCATCCAATTCTGTGCCCTCCTGCCCTTCCAACCCCCCTTCCCCATCCCTCTTCAGGGACCCTTCTCACGAGCAACTCCTTATCCAGGAGGTGCAGTCGCTCCTATCTTTAGGGGCAGTGGAGGAGGTTCCTCAGGAGCACAGGGGCAAGGGCTTTTATTCCTGGTATTTCCTAATAACGAAAGCCAAAGGTGGCCTCAGGCCCATCCTGGACCTGCGGGAACTCAACAAGTTTATAGAGAAACTCAAGTTCTGCATGGTCTCTCTGGCCTCCATCATTCCCTCATTGGATCCAGCAGACTGGTATGCCGCCCTCAACTTGAAGGACGCGTACTTTCATATCACGATCATTCAGCCCCACAGGAAGTACCTCAAGTTCATGGTGAATAATACCCACTACCAATTCACAGTCCTCCCATTCGGCCTGTCAGCAGCACCTCGGGTTTTCATCAAGTGCATAGCAGTCGTTGCTGCATTCCTGCACAGGCACCAGGTTCAGGTGTTTCCTTACCTCGACGACTGGCTGATCAAGACCCAAGTGGAGGCTCAGGTCAAGTTTATCAGAGCCACCTTCATCAACCTGGGTCTCCTTTTAAACTAAGCAAAGTCCACTCTGTCCCCCGTGCAGAGGATAGAGTTTATAGGGGCAGTACTGGACTCATTCGAGGCCTCACAGTTTCCCACCACCACAGCAAGAAACTGCCTGAAGCTTCTGGGTCACATGGTGACTTGTACCTATGTGGTGCAGCATGCCAGGCTCAGACTTCGATCTCTTCAGTCGTGGCTGGTGTCCGTGTACTGCCTGGCCAGAGACAGCCTTGACAGGATAGTGACCGGTCCTCAACTCCCTTCTGTGTTGGCTTGACCCTCAGGAAGTATGCTCAGGGGTCCCTTTTGCCAGTCCGCAGCTGTCCCTGTCTCTAGTGCCGGATGCATCAGACGTGGGCTGGGGAGCAAATCTAGGAGGCCGCAGGACTCAAGGTCTCTGGTTTCAGGCAGATCTGGCTCTCCACATCAACGTGAGAGAGCTGAGAGCGGTACACCTGGCATGCCAGGCCTACCAGGCTTACTTAATGAGACAATGTGTATCAGTCATAACGGACAACACCACCGCAATGTTCTATATCAACAAACGGGGGTGCGTGCTACTCTCCCCTGTGCCAGGAAGCCCTCGTGTTTTGGGACTTCTGTGTAGAATATTCAATGCACCTGCAAGTGTCGTGCTTCCCCAGGGTACAGAACGAGCTGGCAGTCCACCTCAGCAGGTCGTTTCACGGCCACGAGTGATCCCTTCGCCCAGACATCACGATTTCAATCTTCCAGGGGTGAGGCTTTCCCCAGATAGACCTATTCGCCACATGACAACAGGAAGAGCCAGCAGTTCTGCTCCTTCCAGAACTACAGCCCAGACTCCAGAGCAGACCTGTTCCTCCTCCACTGGGGAGTTTTTCTCCTATACGCCTTTCCGCCCATACCGCTCGTTCACAAGGTACTCCTCGAGATCCTGAGGGAACGAGCTCAGGTTATATTGATTGCTCCAGCATGGCCCTTACAGCACTGGTACACATCTCTCCTAGACATGTCCTTGGAAGCCCCAGGCACCCTACCGCTCTTTCCAAACCTTCTGATGCATGGTCGTCTTCAATATCCAAGCCTTGATTTGCTTCACCTCATGGTGTGGAAGCTCCATGGTTGAACCCGATGGAGATTTCCTGTTCAGACCAGGTTAGGCAAGTCGTCCTTGGCAGTAGAAAACCCTCTGCAAGAGCCACCTACCTTGCCAAGTGGAAGAGATTTTTCAATCTGGTCGATGCAGTGCCATTCGTCCCCGACGCTGGCCCCAGTGCCGCTCATTCTGGGCTACCTCCTCCATATGAAGTAGCAGGGGCTTTCGTTGTCATTGATAAGGGCACATTTAGCTGCCATCTCAGCCTTCCACCCAGGTGAGGAGGGCTGCTCTGTGTTTGCTAACCCTATGATCAGCCGGTCCTTAAAAGGGCCTGACAGGCTATATCCTCATGTCCGACAGCCTGTCCCTGTGTGGGACCTCCACCTGGTCCTTTCTAGGCTAATGGGACCCCCCCTTTGAACTGTTAGCGACATGCTTCCTGCTCTACCTCTCTTACAAGGTGGCGTTCCTGGTGGTGTTAACCTCAGCTAGGAGGGTGTCTGAACTCGGGGCCCTAACATCAGACCCCCTCTTTATACTGTGTTCTATAAGGACAAGGTGCAGCTCAGACCTCATCCTGCTTTCCTCCTGAAGCTTGTGTCGCAGTTTCACATCAACCATTTTTCCTGGTATTCTACCCTAAGCCACATTCCAGCAGCAGGAAGCAGAGATTACACTCTCTGGATGTCTGCAAGGTGCTAGCCTTTTACATTGAGAGAACGAAGCCGTCCAGAAAATCGGTCCAGTATTTCTTAGTAGTGGCAGACAGAATGAAAGGTCTGCCTGTGTTTTCACAATGCATTTTGTCATGAGTTACATCCTGCATCTGGGAATGGTACAACCTGGCGGGAGTTCCCGCACCCCTGATCACTGCGCGCTCCACCAGGGCACAGGCTTCATTAACAGTGTTCCTGGTGCTGGTCTCCACTCAGGAAATCTGTAGAGCAGTGATGTGATCCTCTGTCCACACTTTCATCATGCACTGTGCAATTACTCAGCAGGCCAGAGACGATGCGGCCTTTGGACGACCAGTGCTCCAATCAGTGGACGACTCCGACCCCACCACCTAAACTTGGGCTTGTGAGTCACCTGATTGGAATCGACATGAACAAGCACTCGAAGAAGAAAAAATGGTTACTCACCTTCTCGTAACTGTTGTTCTTTGAGATATGTTGTTCATGTCAATTCCAATACCTACCCTCCTACCCCTCTGTTGGAGTAGCTGGCAAGAAGGAACTGAGTGGGGTGGCGGGTCGGCGGGGCTCTATATTGGGCGCCATGAAGGCGTGACTCCAGGGGGCACCCAGAACGACCCGACAGAAGCTGCTAGGGAAAAATCTTCAGACTACTGTGCATGTGCACACGCGCACAGCTGATTGGAATGGACATGAACAAGACATCTCGAAGAACAACAGTTAAGGGAAGGTGAGTAACCGTTTTTTCCAGTGCAAGTTTCCAGAATTGATCTGTTAAATCAGCCCCTTCTAAGGCTTTGCTGAGCACCCAAATTTGCTGTTGATTTCAGCAGAAACTTTGAATGCTCAACAATTTTCATTGTCTTTCACTATAGGGGGGAATGGGACTGGGTCCTCTGATTATCTTGCTACATGTATTGTGTGTGCATCCAAAAGAACTTCATGCCTGGCTACAAAATATGTAATCAGTCAAGGCCAGTTTTTCACTTCTTAGACATTTGTTATGGGATGGGATGCTGATTTCTAGGGGAGAAGAAGACAGGAGAAAGACAGATTCCTGCCTGGTGAGGTTTGTATTTGTATACACATGCTATTTCCTTGCACATAAAGAGAATAAGTGCCAGCTCTGATAAGCTGTGTGCTCTGGGCAATTCAGACCAGAATGCAAATAAAGAAAAGGAAAAGGGGGTTCATATTAAACATATTTCAGCCTTTTATGGCTACAGAGTTAGTTTCTAACCTCTCTCTTTTTGGACAGCTTTTTTCCTTTTAATTCTTCACAGTTCTAATCATGGAGCCTGGCAATGAAGGGAAGTTGTAGAGGTGGTGAAATCTTATTTCTAATGTTGAGCAAAACAGAAGTTTAAAATAAAGTAAACCAATAGCACCAGCTAAAGTATGCAACCTCACTTCTCATTTTTATGGTGTTGGTTGTTGACTGGACTGGTCTTTTGCTTTTCAGTCACAGTAAGTATTATTTACAGATCAGCCACATTATTATTGTATCTTAGTTTTTGGGTCAGCATGAAAACTCACAACTTTTTGTAACAATGAAATCACATGCTTTGGAATGATGCACTTAAAACAGATTTTGCTTTAATATCCACAGTCATGAGTAGTGCAAGGACCCGCAGTGACATTAGCTCAAGAATGTTTAATGAATGTAAGGGGTACGAGAGAATGTGCATATATAATGTTAGGGAACACAGTATGGGCAAAACTTAATGGGCATTTGTATGGTGCTCAGCAGTCTAGAATCTCAGTTTGAGGTGCAGTGTGAGTTATTTTAAGATCTTTCTTAAGGAACAAAAATCTTTCTGCTGGCAGGTTCTTCATGGTTATCAGTATTTCTGAAATTTTCCCTCTGTGTATTACTCTCTGTCTGAGGGATGTCTGGCAATCTGTGTGCCCGTGGCCCATGTAAAGAGGATGGCAGATATGGGGGCTATTGGTAGCACTTGGGAGGCTAGACCAAATGCCCACTCTGTGGACTCTGAAAAGAAAAGTGGACTAAAACTGTGAATGACTGACCATACTCTGTCCTTAGCGTCAGGAAATGGGTAAAAGTGGGTATTAGTTAGGTTTAGTATAAGTAGCTGTATACTGAGTTTTGAGGGATCTGATGGTGTTAGTTGGGACTCGGTGATCGGGAGACCTGGAATGCCCCCTATTCCAGAATACTGAGCGAGTTGTTGGTTTGCTCTTAGAGCATGCACCTTCCATCTTCTCAAGACCACGTGGTTCCTGGGTTAGTGGTTCTGTTGTGTGGTGTGTGGTTGCTGGTGAGTATTTGCTTCAGGTTGGGGGGCTGTCTGTAAGCAAGGACTGGCCTGTCTCCCAAGATCTGTGAGAGTGATGGGTTGTCCTTCAGGATAGGTTGTAGATCCTTGATGATGCGTTGGAGAGTTTTAGTTGGGGGCTGAAGGTGATGGCTAGTGGCATTCTGTTATTTTCTTTGTTGGGTCTGTCCTGTAGTAGGTGACTTCTGTGTACTCTTCTGACTCTGTCAGTCCGTTTCTTCACTTCCGCAGGTGGGTATTGTAGTTGTAAGAATGCTTGATAGAGATCTTGTAGGTGTTTGTCTCTGTCTGAGGGGTTTGAGCAAATGCGGTTGTATCGTAGAGCTTAGCTATAGACAATGGATTGTGGTGTGGATGAAAGCTGGAGGCATGTAGGTAGGAATAGCGGTCAGTAGGTTTCTGGTATAGGGTGGTGTCTGTGACCATCGCTTATTAGCACCATAGTGTCCAGGAAGTGGATCTCTTGTGTGGACTGGTCCAGGCTGAGGTTGATGGTGGGATGGAAATTGTTGAAATCATGGTGGAATTCCTCAAGGGCTTGTTTTCCATGGGTCCAGATGATGAGCCCCCCACCCTGAAGCAAATACTCACCAGCAACCACACACCACACAACAGAACCACTAACCCAGGAACCTATCCTGCAACAAAGCCCATTGCCAACTGTGTACACATATCTATTCAGGGGACACCAATATAGGGCCTAATCACATCAGCCACACTATCAGAGGCTCATTCACCTGCACATCTACCAATGTGATATGTGCCAGCAATGCCCCTCTGCCATGTACATTGGTCAAACTGGACAGTCTCTACGTAAAAGAATAAATGGACACAAATCAGATGTCAAGAATTATAACATTCAAAAACCAGTTGGAGAACACTTCAATCTCTTTGGTCACTCGATTACAGACCTAAAAGTTGCAATTCTTCAACAAAAAAACTTCAAAAACAGACTCCAATGAGAGACTGCTGAATTAGAATTAATTTGCAAACTGGATACAATTAACTTAGGCTTGAATAGAGACTGGGAGTGGATGGGTCATTACACAAAGTAAAACTATTTCCCCAAGTTTATTCCTCCCCCCCACCCCCCACTGTTCCTCAGACATTCTTGTCAACTGCTGGAAATGGCCCACCTTGATTAGCACTACAAAAGGTCCAGTCCCTCCCCCGCCCCCCCCCCGGCCCCCGCTCTTCTGCTGGTAATAGCTCACCTTACCTGATCACTTCGTTACAGTGTGTATGGTAACACCCATTGTTTCATGTTCTCTATGTATATAAATCTCCCCACTGTATTTTCCACGGAATGCATCCGATGAAGTGAGCTGTAGCTCACGAAAGCTTATGCTCAGATAAATTTGTTAGTCTCTTAAGGTGCCACAAGTACTCCTTTTCTTTTTGCGAATACAGACTAACACGGCTGCTACTCTGAAACATGTCAGAAAGTAACTGATGATTGAACTGTCCAGTCTATTATGTGTGAGCTATTCACTTCTGAAAGAGAGTATAGGAATTTCCCTCACCACTGATTTTTTTTCTGGCCAAGTTGCATATGAATTTTATGCATTAGCTGGTGTTTACTGAGAGCTTTTAGTATGTTTTCCTCCTTTTGTGTAGCAAAAGAAGAGATGAAGACAGGCCTCACACAATAGTTCATAATGCATACAAACAATGAGGCTGAATTAAGGTTGTACAGGCAATTTCCTAACTTTTGAATGCTTCACTTTGTATCCTTAATGTTGTTTGATGTCATAGTTTTTGTGTGTGTAATTTTGTATATACAGTGTAGGAGCTGATATGCCAGTAGGATAGGTAACAAAACATCTGATTACAGCACCAGCATGGAAACGGTTTAAAAAAAAAATTATTAAACCATCTACAAGCTATTCCATGTGCTAGTAAAATAATGGCAATACTAGAATATTCCACATTTGTCAAACAAGAACCTAAGAATCTGTCTTTTAAAGGCTCTGTTTTGATAGCAGAAAGGATAAAAAAAAATAGTCCAGAAGCCTGCCAACAAAGAGACTGCTCTGTCTGATTGACTGAATAGTTCTTGGTCAGATTCTCAGATCATTTGCTATCCTTGCAACTTGTTTTACAAAATGAGCTCCAGAATGAGGTTTGTCATCATGTATTCTCTGTCCATGGACATGATGTCCTTTTTCTTATTCCGAATTAGATGAATACAATGAAATCTGTATTTTACGTATTTATTAACCAGATTCTCCTCCCTGTGGTATTGTAACCATCTTCACTGCTTTTTTTTTTTATTTATATAACTGAGAAGACAAAAAGGTTGAGGTATCATTATGGTCACTGACCATTTACACTTTTTTTTTTAAGCATGTTTCTGAAGAAACTATTGCTTAGTTAGTTTATTTGCTAAGTGGAAAACTACCCGTGAGTGGATTGAATTCTCTCTTTTGTATTATGCCCTTCACTTTCCCAAACATAACTCTAATGATACAGTATTTAAATGTCAAGTAATTAGTTGTCCCTTATGTTAACTTTAGGCTTTAGGTGCCCAGTTCAAAGGGATTTGGGTGTTTAACTCCTTTAGGTTCATTTGAAAATCCTTTGGTTAAGTTTAAACCAGCCATTTCAAGTGTTTTGTTTTTCCTAAAGAAACGTTGATATTTTTGGCATTGTGATAACTGTCCAAATAAAGCTGCCAGTTCTCCATTGTACATAATCAAAAGTACAGGCTTCATTATGTACCCATAGGTGTCTGACTTTTTTGAATGACACCATTCACATAAAAATGAGCAGACAAATTGTGGAATTTTCTACTGGAAAGCCTATAATCTATGCAGTCTGTGCAGGTTTTATTTTTGTGTGATTTCTAAAGGTACACAGCATGTCCAAGGCTGTTGCCACTTACATCTGAACTTGTATATTCATCTAAGATCACTTCTGTAAGCACTATGTGTGTTTGTGACTTTTGTGAACAGTGTCTTCAGCTGCAAAGTGCCAGAAAAATCTTAACTCTTTTATAAAGAATAAACAGCTTTGTTCAATATATGAGAGAAAGGGGCCTCTGCTTTCAGTACAACTTTTCCAGTGACCATGGGTGCTTTCAGTTACAATTCCCTTTTTTTTCACTTTTTTGTATTTAAATAGGAGAACTATATTTTGGGCTCTTGTTGTACATTATTTTTGCATTCTCCTCCAGCACCCAGTGATCCATCTTAAAAAACTAGTTTTTCTCTATGTAGCTTGTAGATGGCAACACTTCCTTTGGTGTCTAAATGGTTCAACTTCTAGGTCTACTAAAGGATCCAGGTCTCCTTAGGTATTCTTTGTTCAGAATCAGATGTGTGATGTATTGATAATGCTGAGTTCTGTTTCTGGCATACAGAGGGTTAAGGGGATTTTCAGCCTCACCAAAAAGTATGTGGTTAAGGTACTCAGGTGTTGAAAATGTTCTCAGCAACATCAGTCACCTAGGATCATGATCATCTGCTGTTCTGGGGTAGAGATTACTGTGCTTAATGATTAGCTACTATAAGCAGCAGCTGAT
This sequence comes from Natator depressus, assembly GCF_965152275.1. Taxonomy (NCBI): domain Eukaryota; kingdom Metazoa; phylum Chordata; order Testudines; family Cheloniidae; genus Natator; species Natator depressus. The sequence goes on along the minus strand of NC_134249.1, from coordinate 23,317,865 downwards.
GCCAGACTCTACCCCCTTTACACCTAATTAGCCTCATTAATGAGCTCTTCTGCTCTCTGCAGAGAGGGCTTCCTCCTTGGAATAGGAGACAAAAATACTTTGCCCAGGTAGATGTGCTGAAACTGTTAATTATTGCCCACACCTGCAAAGCCATGTGACTCTAACAGTGATGTTGCTTAGCTGAAATTGTGCTTGTTTACAGTGACCATGCTAGAAGATATTAACTCTTTAAATGCCTGAGAGCTCTTTTTAAAGTCTCTTTGAACATATTGCATAAAGCATAAAACTAGACACCCAGTGATCTTATGCTTAAAAACCCACATATGTATGTCTGACCTATTTGTAGTGTGTAATCATAAAAAAAAAAAATTCTTAATTGAGCCCCTGATGCTACAGTGTATTCGATGTCTTGTTACATGAGCTCTGAATTCCCTGGTACATGTGTTCTATAAATGAGCAACTTTTAGATTTGGAGCAGCATGCTTTTGAAGCACTAAAATCTGCACTGTACAAACCATAGAAATCAGGGAAACAAAATGTCTTCAGTCAATTATTGAATCTGCCAATGAATAGAGTCAGCTAATTAAGAAATGTTTTCATGTAATTTTTAACACCAACAAATGTAATAAGTATCCATTTAAATTCTAGATACACAGACTATTTGAAGCTGGATATTTGACTGTATTGCCCTAACAGCTCTATCCTCTTTAGAGTGAAACAAGCTATTCATTCATTAAATGGAATTTTAACAAAAATTAAATCACTGCAGGAAATTTCCTTTGCTGTCAGATAAAACATGCAGCAGCAAACTTGTGCAGATTCACGCTGCAGACTCAGCAAAGGCTGCAGTTTCTATACAAATGCTGCGAAGCCCCATAGGATTCCAATGCTTTTAAAGTAAATTATAGCAATTCCTGCCTAGAAAAGATATTTAAAAAATTCTGCAGTCTGATGAATTAGACAGTTAGGACTCAAACTCTAGATTAAATCAATGGGATTTTGTTTCCCTTGACTTCAGTGGGTTTTGGATTAGATCTCTGTTCCTTTAAACTTAAAAAAAACAAAAGTGTGGTCAAGCTTTCTTCAGCGAGTATAGATGTGTAACCCTTTCTTTGGATGGCTGTCCCAAGACACTTATTCATGTGCCCATATAGGATGTTGTTTTATATATAATTCAGTGGGATACTCTAGCTGCATTGCTGAGTCCATCAGTTTAATCATTCAAAACACTTCTCACCATTGACGCTTTGTCCATTATTAAACATTTCTCATGGTACCCAGCTCTCCTGATTCTTCTTCTAGAAGTGTCCATCTTGCTGGAAAGCAACTATTGTAACACCAGCTGTGTAGGAAAGCACTTGCATGTTCTTATGTGGTCCAGTGGACTGGGAGGTAGGAAACCTGCTCTTTACTCCCAGCTCTGACACAGTTCATCTGTGTCTCCTCCAACCTCTCTGTAACTGCTTGTGCATTATTTCACCTGAGTTTATTTGGTGTGCAATTTATTGTTCCAGCGCTGAGAGTAAGTTTAGTACATCACAAAACATTGGGAAAAGCCACAGTCCCTGCTGTCAGGACTACAATCTAAACAGAAGATAGCATCCAAAAAAGCTAAACTAAAAATATGTTAAGCATGCAGAGCACTCAGAAGTTAGGAAATGAAAGAATTAAGTGTTGCCTATGCAACCTTAATTCAGCCCCCTTGTGTGTATACATTAGACAGTCTTTAATTACCTGACCACATATGTCTGCTTCCACGGGATGCCTGCTTCATTCAGTGAACGGCTAGTTATTCAATATTTCTTTTTATACTCATTTAGTGTGTGACCCCAGGGCTTATTTAATGCACACCATCCAAACCCTGCACTGAATATAGAAATACTAATTTTTTCATGGATGTTTCTGTAGTGCTCTCACCATAATATCTACATGCTTCATAAACATTAATGGCTTCATCTTCTTACCACACCTGTGAGATTAGGCGGTATTTATAATCTTCATTTTATAGATATGGAACTGAGGCAGACGCAGAGAGATTAAATTTAAAAGTGTCCACTAATTTTGGGTGCCCAATTTGAGATGCCTAGGGACTGATTTTCTTAGCGTTTTATAGCACTTTACATGTTCAAAGTACAGCTCCAGTCAATTTTAGTTCCAGCTGCGAGCATTCAGCTCTTCTGCAGATCTGGCCCCTGGGGTCTCATGCTGAGCACCAGAAAATGAAGAACACAGAATTAGTGACCTGTTGTGAAAATTTTATGTTAAGAGTCTTGCCAAGCATCCCATAGGAACTCTGTGGCAAAGGCAGGTATTGAATCCACTGCTGCCAAGTGTCATTCAGCTAGGTCCTTAACTATGAGACTGTCCTTTCTTTTCCTGCAATTCCCTACCTCAGTCACTCAGTTCTCTCAATTCCTGTGCCAGGCAGCCAGGAGAAGCAATTGCAGGGCAAGTCCTGCTTAGCCCCAGCAGCCCTGGGTTAGACCATACTCCATGCAGACAAAAATCTTCAGAGAATTTAACTGTTGAACTCCTAGCAAGTCTCTAATGAACATGTGCAAACTGAAATATTATTATTTTTATTTTTATCTGAAGTATTATAGTTTGGACAAACTTGAGCACATTTTTGTGGCAAAAGGCTCCATCCCTGACATCCGGGTGATCCCCTGCCAAATATCAAGCCTGCTTTGAGCTGCTCCGTGAAATGGTTGTAATATCTTTTTTAATGTGAGCAAAACTTATTATTCTCTAATCTTGTTCTTAGGAAAGGCTGAACCGATTTAGCTGAAATATTTTTTTTTTTTAAAATCTGTCTAATGCAGATATTGGGCATGGAAAATTTCAGCTCAAACAGTTTGGCAAAGTTATAAGCAACTGAAAATGGGGTCTTACAATGGCTACAGATGTTAACAGTTTCACCTATATATATAAAAATTTTCTCTCATGATTCAAAATAACTGTCTGTTTATAGCACCTATAGTACACGGTCTTGTCATATCTGCTACTTCCTTCATTGGCTCTGTTTGTGTTTGGATTGGTGTGGGTATTTCTTCACATAACACAGTATGAAGCTGATGGCATAAAATAAGTTTTGTTGTCTGTTAGCTTTTTTAGAGACACTCAGTTCACTTAACCACGTACAAGCATCACTTACATTATCTGTTGCTGGATATATCCCATCTGTTAACACTCTTCTTTTCCTATAGTTGAGGATATTGCAGGAGGAGATACTCTATCATGTGTTGCAAAGATATCCTGTGTAAAGCAGACTAGAATGAAAAATGGGATGAAAACCTCAAGAGAATTAGATTTGAAAAAATGTTCGATTAAAACTGCAAAATACAAGTTATTTCTTGCATTTTTAGCTATTAACTATTAGAATTTGTAACCAGTGTAATATACAAAATGTACTTTTGCACATGGCCTTGCAGAGAATATAGTGACGGATGTCAAACTCATTTTAACAAGGTCTCTCTTCTCTTTAAAAACGTGTGTATTTAAAGAAATCTTGCCCTAGTGCAGAGGGGATTTGGTTTTGATATGTTAGTGATAATTGAACTGGCATCAGGTCTCACCAACTGTACATAATCCTTCACTGTATGTGAGTCACAGAAATTCGCAGGCATTTGTTCACGAATATACTTTGAATTGAGTACAAGAATAAAGCATCAAAATGAGTGAAGTAGCAGGTATCTGAGACATACTTCATGAATTGTTAGTGCTTTTACTGATGTATGTGGAAGTGTTTAAGTTTAGGCAGTTTTCTGATTGCACTCATGGCAACTATAGCCCTGATTCGTACATGAAAAGAACTTGTGGTTCCAGGGCAGATAAGAACAACTTTACAAGATGAAAATTATCATTGAGGGCGTGCAGGTCTGGAGGGGAGCAGAGTTGGCATTTTTTGGCCCTGCAAATAACTGCCCATCTGCTCTCTGTCAGAATATGTTAGGAGTGCATCTGGATTCATGCCCCAGAGTTTCAGCTCTAAGCTGGTCATGTGGTTGTCTCCACGACAACTCAAGGAGCTGTGTAAACTGCTGCGCTCTGAGCCAGATGCTTCTCTGCACATGTGGTCTAATTAGATGGCATTTTTCCTCTTGCAAAAAAGCGCAGAAATGTTGCACAGTTTTCATGTTGGAAATGTGTGAGGATGGTATAATGGGAGTGGGAAGGAGTCACATGGCCAGATTTTAAATAATTACACTTCTGCAAAGCTCCACTTCAGTGTTCCAGGGAGCTCTGCAATAATGCAGAACAAATCCCCTTCATTTACTTCATCATGGGTTAAGCACAAAGGGACATCCTAAGAGTGAAGTGGGGAAAGGGAAATATACTTTTGCCTTCATACTGAATATAGTTTTCTCTGTATAGGACCATTTCAGGAAAGAATTTAGTGACAGTAAGAGGCATCTTCTTTTTCAGTGAATGTTAATACTGTTAGCATGGAGTTAGGAAGCCTCTCAAGCTCTCTGGAGGCTGGAGATAAGGAAGTAGTGGAGAGATTGTAGGAGGTGAGATACTCTGCTGAGGAGGAGGAGTCACTTTACAGGGAAGCCTGAGAAAAAGAAGAAAAGCAGGCCGGATATAAAAGGTCTACAGCTTTTGGATATGACAAAAGCAAATGAAGCCTATTTGTAAGGCAAGACCGAGAGCTTCTACTTGGTTCAAATAAAGCAGGAGCTCTGTCAAAAGTGAATGGAAAGTAGAGATGTCAGGATGAGCTCCTTTTTTTCCCCGGCTATGGGAATAGGTTCCCTGTAGTTTATAGCCATTCTGACAATGAATTCCGTTCTGACTAGGAGTGACACTTACGTTCTTGTTTCAGGTATCTGACTCTCTGCAGGGAAATAATGAGTGTACGAACATTAGAAAAGGAATAAGACATTTCTCCTTACTTTTTAAATGTAATGAATGCTATTTGGTATCCTTTTTCTACTTCTAAGGAAAAGTGTCTAGGGGTCATTCTGGACTTGATCTTGCGATTCTCCTGTGTATTAACTAGAGATATGTATTATACATTTCTTCTATTCTGATAAGGATAATAAATGGGCAGTTGCCTTAGATCCAACATAGGTGAAATGATTGAGCAGCTCTACACATCCCATGAAGGAATGCTGTCATGTAACTATTAACAGCCTAGTGACCCAAGCTGTTGGGTCACAGAATCCCACATGTATAAATAACTATAGTAAATATATTTTATTTCATTGACTGATTGGATTTCCCCAGAGATCGTTACGTAACTAGAATAGAAGAAATGTGATTAACCCTCCCAGAGGACCTAATACATTCAGCCTCTAAACAGGCTTCTCCTCTAAACCATCCTTTTTCCTTGGAATAAGAGTCCTGCTGCATTGTCAATTAGCCTTTAGAATTTTCAAATTCCTCCTTTGTGTGTCCTGCTGAGGGTTCCCCACCCAATTAACAGGACAAGTAACATGAGGACAAATCAGGCTGCACTACAGGCTTTATAATAGACATTTATATTACCATGGATATAGTGAGAGGGTTCATCGCTATTACATCCGTTTATTTTCACATATTAATAAATCCATGAGTGACTAGGTGTCCCTAGCTAGTGAAATTTAAAACTTGTTCTTCATTCCATTAGATTTGTTATTTGTGGGGAGGATTGTATTATTGGGTTAGGACAGAAGAGGATTGTTATGTGCTACTTTTACAGCTAAAGTTTCTCTCCTCTATTCCCAAGTTCTGCTTCAAGCTAGCCATAGTTTTTGTTGTCCTCTTTCCCCCCCACCCTACCCTCCACTGGTGGGATGTTATGGTGCTTCCAACCTTCAAAACAGCCATTGTACTCCAGCACAAAGCTAGGTGTGATTCTTGTGTTGGGATTATCTTACGTAGAAGTTACATACTTAATTGAGGAAACTTATTCTGACTCAAATACATACAATATGCTGAAGAGCAGTTTATTTGTGCAATTAGAAATGTCAACATTGGGCATTTTTCTTGATGCCTTATTTCTTTTGGATATTTTATCTCCAAAACTCAAGTACTCTTACATCTCTGACTGTCCTCTCTCTCACCCCCATAACACATGCATTTTTTTTCTCCTCTGCTTTTTCATGTGTATCAACTCATTACTCATTTCTGAACCCTCAGGCATTTTGATATTGGAAGGTGACACTGTCAATATTGTTCTGAGGTCCCCACCAGGACACAATGTCTGATGATGGGTTCTTGGTTGAATTAACAGGATGAAAGGTTGTAAATACGTTTTTTTCCCCCCATCCTTCATTTGTTTCTCTTGTTCTCACATTGGGTAAGATGTGATGATAATTCTGAACTTTTAACGTTTTTGTGGTAGATTTTTTCTATCAATAGGTTACATCTGAGTCCCTTCTTGAGTCACTCCATGGGATGGGAAGGAGTTTTACTTTCTTCAGTGCAGTTCTTTCTCATGATTATACAGAGTATAATCTGACTGAATGAGTTTAGGCTTGATATAGTTATCTAAGAAATTAAAGGAAAGCAAAATATCTCCAGTCTTGATCTCTGGGAACATAGGCTGTCTCTAAATCCTGTCCACCTACTTTTCATTTGTGAAGTGGATCACCTTATATCTTCTATTAACAGAACATTCTGTTTAATATATTGAAATTTTCTTTGTTCGAATATCAACCTTTTCTTTGTGTGTGTGTGGGTTTGTGTGTGGCTTATCTGTATTTTCAATCCCACGCTCTTCGTAATATTTTGTCATGGTAGAAAATAGCTCATATGAGTAACAACACTGTAATTTTCTCCTTCATTGTAGTGTCACTAGTACTCCCACAATGGCTATAATAGAAAAGGACTTTTGCATTATAGAGGCTTTGAATCGGTAGCTGCTTTGCATGCAGCACTCATTGACTTCAGTGAGAGTATTGCATATGGAGTGATTACGGAATCGGCCCCAAAATTACCTTGCCAGCTGAAATTTCTAATGATGAAACTGCACGCATGCCACAGGGATTTTGTATAATAAGTATCAACGTAGACCAGTAAAGGAGACAGTGTGGCAGTAACGTATATGCTGGGCATAGAGCACATTCCTAGCACAGGTAGTGAAATTGAGGCTTGCTTTCTGATCACACTAAAGACTCTCTGCTCGTAACTCCATATTATTACATCTTTTATGAGTCTTTAAACACACTAATGCATTAACATACCTCTAAGTAGGAAGAGGAAGAAATAGTCTTGTTGTTAAGGCACCGTACAAGGACTCTGGGAATTGGGGCTCTATTCCATACTCTGCCAGAGACTTCTGTGAATTTGTGCAAGTTACTTGTTATCTTCGTCCCTTTGTTCTTAATCTGTAAAATATTGTAGCTCTGGAGGGGAGATTTTGCCTGTTGGGTCTAATTAGGTATCTGGACTGGTTAATGTTGATCAGGTTTTGAGTTTCTTTTTTGGCCCACAAGGTTCTTTGTTTTGCGTAATAGAAGTCTTTCAAAACAAACTATTGTGCAGTCATTTCTTCCTCGTAATAGCATTTATATGCAAAATGTCTAATCAAATCTAACTAGATACAGTTAGATAAGTAGAAGCAATATCATTCTTGCTATGCCTTGTTGTGCCCTTAAGTATTGCAGACACCCAATTGTGTACAATTAAAAATTCCGTTTTGATTTTAATATGCCTAAATAAGGTGTATGACTTTTTAAGATATTTAGGTTATTTTTAGAATTGATCACAATTCACAATCCACTGAATTGTTGATGGAGTAAAAGAAATATAAATGGTAACACTATTTTAATAACCATGATAGAAAAGATTGTCTTGCAAATCATATCGCTGATCGATGTATTTTTTCACTTGATATGAATTCTTAAATCCCTAGTTTTGCTTTGCTCTTGTTGACTTAAGCTGTCAGTGACTATAATAGTAAAAATGCTTCAGACAGCTGTAGTAGGTGTATATATTGAACATATTCTTTGTGAATAGATGATAAATCTTGAATCTTTTAGGGTTTTTTATCTTTCTGGTTTTGCTGCTGTAGGTGTGGTTTTACTTGCATCAAAATGGACAGATCTGCTCCTCATCCAATTAAGTCTTGTAAAGTGAATTCTCTCTGGCATTTTTGGAAGTGCCTATGAGTAAAATTTTCAAAAGCGCCTGAGTCCCACTAAGTCTCATTGGTTTCAAACATCTACATAAAATCACTTGGAGAAGGCTTTCAATGAGACTTAGAGTGCTAATTGGCAGTCATTTTTTTAAAATGGGATTTTTGTTCACAAATCACTCAACAATCAGTCAACAATCCCCTCACCCCATCTTCATTCAGTGAAAAAACCCTCATTTTGTGGGGTGAACCCACTAGGGTAGCCAGAATTCACTTCTGTGACGGTTTAGTCCAATCCAGATTAGGACTTGGGGAAACACATTGTGTGAGTCCATGTGGGCATTACAGAGCCGGATAGAGCCTGTCTGTATCTAGTAACATCAACAAAACATCCCTAGGTCCTGTATCTTTTCTACTGAGGCTACAAACTTGCTTCTTCCCTGGACCCTCAGTAATTTCATATTACCAGGCAGGGACATATTGACTACGGTGATGGCTGGTGATCTCATGTCCTGTGATCGTTACTCGCACAATTCCTGTCCTTTTGTGAGGTTATTACTGAAGTGGAATATTATTTTTGTGTGTTTTGAGCTGGCCAAACTCTGTGTCACTTGCAAAGACAATCTAATCTGCCAATAGCCAGTAGTAGTGGATGTTTAGGCGAGTTGTCCAAGTTTTTTTGACATTGTAAACTCATAAAAAGAATGGTGCCCATACACTTTGCCAGTTCTTAGATACCCAAGAAAACCCTAAAATTGACCAATAATAGAGATTGTGTATACATAAGAATGCAAGGTAGGGTACAGCCTGCATAGGTAAATATGAAGTATATTTGCAAAAGCCTATTCTTTGCATTCAAATAATGTAAGTAGCTTCTGTTAGCAATCCAAATTTGTCACAATTGGTGGCATCCTAATGGACCTAATGCACTGGTCTTGCTCTTTTGAGTATTGGTTCTTAATTTATTGTTCATTATGACAAATGTAGTTAAATATGTGAGCGAGAGATTTCTTTGTTCCTGAGCAGTATCTTGAATTGCAAATAAAATATGGTATCATTTGCTTATTAGGATGTATTTGATCCATGCCCTCCTGATTCCATTACGACCAAGGCAGATAGACATGAGCTTTCCTGTGCTGAATGTATGCACTGGTTATGGCAAGGTTATTTGTCATTGCAAAGAGAAACTGAAACGAGCCAATTGCCCCTTATATATCTATAACCAACTTAAAATTGTCTGTATGGAATCCTGCTGACTGAGTGATCATCTGTCTCCAGCTATGATAAGCTAATCTTTACTTAACATTTCACTCACAGTTCTTGTAAGGTCTGCAGAGGAGTTGCCTTTCTTGGGGTTGCTGTTGCATATTAGTAGGATGATACTCGTGTCTTGGTTTCATTCTAATTCTGGCTGGAATTTGGGATGCTAGTTCCCAGAATATCACTGCAGGTTTCACTTTGTCATTGACAACATAGCCAGTATTCTAAAGGCCACCGTTATGTGTAACATCAAGGTAATAAAACAAAACTATCTTAATCTCTTACATGTGCAGTATAGTTTCATTGTTCTTGCTCTATATTTGGGTTTTTGTTATCTTCACAACGTATTCAAATTGTGCAGTGACTAACCAACAACCTACAAGCTGTCACCTTGTTCCACCCACTTTTTCATTTAATGACTGAGGTACAGAACAGCTCTAATGGCTTGTGTGTTTATTAGAGAGGCTACGTTGTTTAAAGACACATACACACCAGAATGAAATTCAGAAGCACGCACCACATAGTGTCCGTGGTAATGCAGGAGATGCTATTCATATTTTCCATGGCATAGCTTTTTGGATTCTCTGAACAGGTCTCCAGTATTTTTTACTCTAGGTACCAGATTGTAAGGCTGCATTTCTCCTTGCAAGACCCTCAGTGTTGAAATAATAATTCAAACTGGAGTTTAATGAGACGTGCTTTCTCCAGCAGTTACAGCAACAGCTATGTTTTCCTGCACCACTGACGTGCATCTAAGCGTCACCTCTTCTCTGCATGAGAAAGGACTTCTAGGCCTGTGAACTGCTGTGATTTCACCAAGTGGATAGGTCTTTCTGTCTTTTTGTCTGTATACATAGCCCTTCACAGGTGGCTCTTTGTTTCCTCATGTCTCCTAACCCTTCTTTAGCTGCTTTGTCTGTGCCATGCCCTCTCTTCAGCCTCCATAGTCCTTTGCCTCCCTTCTTTTTAGATGATTTTTGTAGTGTTTAATGCGGTAGCTGTTGCCAGCACTATCCAACTGGTCTTCCTACTGCTCTGCTGAGTCAACCATTTCAGATACAATGCTTGTATTGCTGGCAAAGGTCCCCAGTGCTGCTGCTCCTATAGCCACTTGCAGAACATTTTCCTCTTTGGGAAGCAGTGATCTCCTTACAAGACAAGGGTGTCCTAGCTATGCGATGCATGCTTTTCTCTTTCTCCTTGCCCTGTGGCTTCCAAAATAAACAGCAGCATTTGGAAGAAACTGACAGTGTTTGCAGCACTCCAGAACAGTGTGAGGTAAATCCCTTTTGAGTAGTACTTGTACTATACTGGGCTCTTCATTTAGGGCTGGCTATCTTAAGCAGGAATTAAACATTATTTTAAAATGTAATTGACTTGCCAATTTAAACATAACGAGGTTGACAACAAATTGCATGGCCAGAGTGAGCAGTACGCTGGATCATTCAGCTTATAAAGGGTCATGAAGTAGCTACGCTGTCTTAATGATCTTCATTATGCTGTGAGGAGATTTCCAATGGCACAAAGGACACTGATATTCAGTGAGAGATGGGCACATAGCTCCCAGTTTTACCTTTGAAAATGCCCCCCCTTGTATATGTGGTTATGAGCAAACTCTCTTTAGAATTTGTGCGTAATTTTTGTCACTAAAAGAAAGTTCTTCCTGTGTCAAAACTTTACACATGTTTGCGATAGAATTACAATAAGCATGCATTTCTTGCATCCACAATGCCAGATCCTGGCCTCTTTAGAGGGTTTGAAGTGGAAAAAGAGAATAACAGACATTTACATTTTAGATTGATAAAAACCTAAATTCTTACTGCTGGAAACTGCAAGTTAAATAGATGAAAGAGTTGTTAACTGATGTTGTTATAATGATGGTCTTATGCTTGAGCAAATCCATTACTTTCACAAAACACCTGCACCTCCTAGAATTTTCCCTTTGCACAATGTCACCTGTCAGTGACAGCAGAGCTGATTAGCTGTATAATTTACAATTGACTACATCTGTTAAGAAGACAGTCCTGTAATCCATCTTTTCTTTTTGTAATGAAGCTGAGGATGGGGTTAAGTAGTATGAGTTTTCACTCTCCTTCAGGTCATGGAGGATAACTGGTACTAATGGGTTCTAAGCCAGAAAACTCACGTCTTGACCTGGATGATTAAAGTCGGTTTGTTGGGTTGGTTTTTTTTTATCGTCCAGCAAAAGTGGAGCCTGAATTGGCTCTACAGAAGCCAAAAGGTCTATCAACCAGACCACCTAACTAAATCATTACTAGTTCGGGGAAGAAAGTGTGCTAACATTATACCAGGCTTCTCTCTGCTTCTATGTTTGTGTAGGGATAGGCGATCATTTCAATTGAATGGGGCGGAGTTTGTGTCATATTGCAAATGTGGTGTCATAGTGCCAAATGTCATATAAAATGGAGCAAAATGAACTTCTATTGGATAGCGCTTTGCTCCTTCCAAAGAGTTCTTATCCTGTGTGATCTTTGTGGGAGCTTCAGAAGTTTTATAGGCTATGAAAGAGTAAGTTGGTTGTTCTCCTTTCAAATGTTTTGAAATGAAGGTTTAAATGAAAGCCAAATCTTCTTCAGGTTTTTCTCTGATCACAGAGTAAACGTATATAGACACACATGCTACTCTCTTTAGAGAACTCCATGTCCTGTTCACACTGGGACCCTGGCCATGTCAGTTACAAACATAGTGAGACAGAGCCTTTGTCAAGCATTTGTAATTGGGTTCTCAGGGCAAATCCCTGTTTATACTGGTCAAGGAGACTGTTAGAATCCTATTTGTGACACCATTTGTTACTGACATTGTAGCTACCCACTCTCTGATCCCAATAATAAATAGAGCCTTACACATATAGCTTCACTAATAATAATGGGGGCATGGCATTCCTGTGTGTCCAGAAAAGAATAGTTCCTTGTAGTTCATTTGACGCGGTATAGCATTTGTAGTGTCTAAGTTTTCTAGATCACCTGTCTCTAGTTGTAGTGATCTGTGGCATTGTGACTCTCTTCTTTACAAAGTGGGGTAGTAACTATTTTACTTATATGCAGAGTTGTTACAAGGGGACATCATATTGTGCAAAAATACCAATTCCTTGTCAAATGTGATTAATAGGTTTTCCCACTTTCCAAACTCCTGTGCGCCTCAGCTCTCCTTTTGACACGTGAACTCGCCCACCAGTCCTGTTCAGTCCCTTCAATCCCCACACACCTATTGCAGAGCTTGTGCCTGAGCTCTGAAAACAAACATAAACGTTGGCCATGTTTAAGGGTGCAATGAGCTTTTTCACCAGACAGGCCAAAGGGATCAAAGCAATCTAGATACTCCCAGTGAAATGGCATGTGCCTTTTTACCTACCCAATTTTAGCAGTAATCATGAGTCCTGTTTCAAGCATTGGTTAGAAATAGAGTACTTGTGGCACCTTAGAGACTAACAAATTTATTTGAGCATAAGCTTTTGTGAGCTACAGCTGACTTCATCGGATGCATGCAGTGGAAAATACAGTGGGGAGATTTTATATACACAGAGAACATGAAACAATGGGTGTTACCATAGAAGGAAGATGATGTCTGTCTGTATCTGTACGAGTTTTTTCATGAAGTTGATGGATTTCCACTCCATACTGCTAAATTCAGTGCCTTGCATATGACAGGTTTCAGAGTAGCAGCCGTGTTAGTCTGTATCCGCAAAGAAGAAAAGGAGCCACAAGTACTCCTTTTCTTTTTGCGGATACAGACTAACACGGCTGCTCCTCTGAAACCTGTGGTTAGAAATAGTTACAGAGGGACATTGTTACCAGTAGACTCTTCCTGTCCAGATCTAATTGCTTAGCATAAGCACAGGGTGACAGTCAATCACTCAAGTACATAGAGCCCTGTATTATCTAGGTACAAAGACCCTTGAAATGCGGCCTTTTGCACATGAACAGCCAGTGTAGATCATGGAGGTGAGACCATTCCTCTCCTGAGGAGCAAGTATACAGACATGTTCTGCAAACACTTATGTTCCTTTTTTAAAGAAACCCATTAAGGAGTATGTTACATCAGCCTAGCCTGGGAGACAGCAAAGGCGTGGAGTACGTACATCTTTGTAGTTCACGCTTTCTCTCCCTACATACTGCAGTGATTGGGGTCCCCTAAATACCTATGAAAGTGATTCAGCTGAAGATTATACAGCTGAGATAAGATAAGACATTAATCATTATCCAAAACTTTTGTCCAGTGTCACTTAAGAAACTCATTCCCATCTCCTCCAGTAATGCTGCACTGGCTGCTACTTTGCTTACTGTGGTAAGATTGAGACATAGAACATCCACCAATAGTTCAGATTCTTAAACTGAAGGATTTGGGGGGAACTGAAACCAAAACGAGCTCTTAAAGAGGGAATTCTGTCTTTCAGGCACTCTGCTGCCTAGTGTGTAGACTCTAAACTCTTTCCAGATGAAAAGCCCTGATTATATTTTTATATGAGCATGAAAAGAATTCAGCATTAATTTTACATCAACATAATTTTATCATTCTTTGTTACTGCCATTTTTGAAACTTAATACATGAATTTACTCGCTATGCTGAGAATTTGTAGATTTAAATGTGGAGGAAATTTGTGCCCTTATGGCAGATGCACAGCAGACTTCAGCATTAACATAACTCATTAAAATAAGATAAAAGTAGAGCTTCAAAACAATCTCTGTCTTTTGCCAACAAGCCTGTGAAAAAGGGAAATTTCATTCAATTCAGGATATGAAAGTCTTCTCTTTCTGAACTGTGGAGAGAACACAAAGCAGAAATTACAGACTTGTTTGTGCAGGTTAACTCTCTGGGTCCATTCAAAGCGAGTTTTGAGGTATTTGAGGATTTGAATACACAAAACTAGAGAACTTTTTCTATGTCAGTTTCTTGAGGTATTAAATCAGAAAGTACCTTTTGGGGGAATGAAACCCCCCCACTCAGTCATAGCAAAATGTGCAGAGAGCAAATGGGTTTTATCTTGACTGCACACAGTTTTTGTACATTATCTCTAAGTAACATGATTAAAGGCAGCTCTGTCCTTTCTCACTCTCTCTCATGTGTGAACTGAGAGAAGAACTGCAGTTTATCCAACTTCGTATCAGACTTGTCTTTAATTTTTTTTGAAGGGAAATAGAATAAAATGCAAACTCAGTTATTCAAGCAAAGCTGTTTCAGTGTTTCCAATGCTCTGAACTTTACAGGAGGAGCCAATCACTTTTTGTGAAGAAACGTTTGTCTCTCATCGTTCTACTGCCATGAGGCAGTTTCTTCAGAATGCTATTCAGCTCCAGCTCTTTAAGCAGGTATTGTTTTAATTGCTTCAGCATTGTCGTAGCTTATTTCACAAAAAAACTGTTTTTCTTATCAACACTATTCCTATGTTCTTTGATCTACACTAACCATGTACTCAGAAAAATTAGTTCCTTAATTTAGTAATTAAGATATATGTCACTCCTTCAACAGTAACTTAATTTTTATTTTCTGGCATGGATTAAACCCAATTTATAAGAATTTCTGTATTTTAATAACTATAATTTATGTTCCCCTCCAATTGAAGTCCATAGCAAAATTCTCATTGGCTTCAGTTTGAGCTGATGTGTCTGTAAGCTTCAGTGTATAAACTAGGGTATTACTGTGCCATTTCAAGAAGGCCAAAAACCACATCATTGACTGCTCTGAAATAAAGAATTGTCATACTGGTTGGCAAAGTGATATTCCTTTCCCCAGTCTACCTATTTAAAGGCTGTCCCCCACAAAGACTTTGGAACTTTGTCCTTCTGGAGAAAGTACAGAATAATCTTTTGAAGTGCAGTAGAATTGAATGCTTTATCTGTTCACACATTTTTATTATACTTCCCCTGTTTTAAAGTTTATTGATGGGCGCCTTGATCGTCTCAACTCTGGAGAGGGCTTCAGTGATGTTTTTGAAGAAGAGATAAATATGGGAGAATATGCTGGTAAGAAATATCTGTTCATTCCACTGATTTTGGATAGTATCCAATACCTTATACTTTGTGATTTAATAGGTCAGAGAAATCACTTGCCTGAGTAATTGTAGCAGCTTCAGTCTATGGGTTGAAGTGTGTTGATTGATGCTGTCCTTTTTTCTCTGGAGATCTCAATCCCAACTTGGATAAATAAATATATCCTTCATTGTCTATTTGGCGTTACAAACCCCTGCCTTGTTCTGAGCAGTACTGTCTGGTTAGCTATCTAACACATAACTAGAACAGGTCTTGCATGTCAGAATTGGTTGGATTTAACCATTGACACCTTCTCTTTCTTTTCATGACCATTAGAAAAAACATTAACTTTCTCAAATCTATATGAGAAAATCCAGGAAAAATAATAATTCCATTTACCCACCTTTCTTTCGCCCACTGGCTACCTTGTTAATTTTTGGTTATTCTGTTCCCAGAAGGGGAAAAGGGTAGACATCTTCTTCTAAATATCTATACTTTACTACCACTAGACACAGTTGAACGCCAGCTTTTCTCATTTGTATCCCGTTTCTTATCAATCAAGAATTTTCCTCTGTCTCACCAGGGAGTGACAGACTGTACCACCAGTGGCTCTCCACAGTAAGGGTAAGAATACAGCGTTCTAATCCTTGCCGTTCTTATTGGACAATTCAGTTATTGCACCATTACTCAGTTTCACTGGCCTGAGCAAGATCAGCTTCTATCCCACAATATTTAGTTTAGACCAGATAAAACTAACGTAGCTAAAAGATAATGTGCTGTTAATATGGAGCGAAGAACAGAAGGGAAAACATAGTAAGGAAAAACAATTGGGAAACTGAGTTTATATTTCTCATATTTTTCAATCCTGGTTTTAGCATCTTGGAGGCCATATGAAAGGCATGTAGATATATGCTGTTACCTATTCTGAACAGAGTTCATTCTTTTTCTTTTTAATATTATTGTGGAAACCTGAGCCACAGTGAAAAGCTGTTCACAAAGCTGAACGATGTGAAGTACTGAGTAGGGGATAGCATTGTTTGTTGTAGTCTAGTATAGGCTGCAAATGAGTTTATCTGCGTCTGCTTAGACTAATGCTCTATTTAATTGATATAAATTAAATATACTGTATAAATATTTATAAATAACTTGTCACTTTATGTGAATAATAAATGATGATTTTAGATTAATAATTGGGATCTAACTTTAAAGAGTCCCTCCCACCATAAGTGATGCATTAAAATTATCCATAGTTAAGGCTGTGTATGACTGTAAAATAATTATTTAGGGAGAGCTCACCTTTTTAAATATATTATCCCATTTTTCTCTAGCCCTGATTATGAGTAGAATTCTCTAATGCACAAACAGCTAGGCCGAAAATGATCTTGATCTTTGTGCATTAAATACATTTAAAATACCAATAATGCTTAAAAAAAATTTTCACACTTGTTTACAAATATGTAGGATGCAAAATGGTGAAAGGAGAAGAGAGTATTGGTGTGAATGAATATAAAATCCAAGTGGTTATGTTCAGTAGTTTACAATTTTTTTTTTGTTAAAGTAAGATAAATGCTGTGTAATAGCGTCATAAATATAAGAATACATTGAAGCAAAATTTGGCTTACTTCTGAAAAAATAATTCTATGTTAGGATAAACTATCATGGAATTATATGGGATTTCATTCCATGGATTTTACCCATCTGCTCTGCACACAAGATTTATTTATCAAATAACATACTATGCAGCAAGAGTCAATGGTGTTCAGAAGATAAACAAAACACTAACTAGCCTAATAGATTATTCTGTCTGACATATCACAGCCTCATATGCCTTTTAGTGTGTCCTCTACACGCAGTTCAGCTTTTCTGGAATTATGCTTAGATTGTAGTTGGATTTCATGTTGTCTCAATTCTTCCCTTATCCCAGTTTTTAGATATTAAGAAAGGCAGCATATCTGAGATATACAGAATCTGTAAGAAAGAAAACAAGGGCATGAAAAGGAAAGTGCACTGCAGAGAGTAGGGTTTTTTCAGTGAACGTACAGTCTTTCCCGTTGAGCTGGTAGGGTATTTTAGTATTAAACATGTTTATTACTTGAATGCAATATGCAGGATACCCTTGGGGGTGATAAGAATTGTTATGGACACTGTTTAGTGAGAGCACCTCTGAAGAAGCCTCGATACGGTAAAGGGAGTGATTTTTATTATGAGAAACTGAAACCTTTATATTGCAAAGTTCTGTCCTAAAACATGATTTTAAATGGATCAGATTTGCCCTGGAAAAAGTAGTATCTAATCCTCGGTGAGAGAGTGGAACTATGTAACCATAAATAAAAATAAATTACCATTTAGGCATATTGCTCTGATATCTAACACAATTGATACTTTCTGTTATTTCCTATTTAAAATAATAGCTCTGGACTGGCATTTGCTTTAACAGCCTCAATGAAAATGATTCCATTGTTACTGTAATTACAGAAAGGAAGTGGAGCCATTATAAATACAGTAAAGACCAAGGCTAACCCGGCCATGAAGACTGTCTATAAGTTTGTAAGTACTGAGTATTGTCTTATGACCCAGACAACTGAATCTAACTATGATGCTGTGTTAAATGAATCTGTAGATTAAAGTTTTTTCTCTATACTAACGAAATTATTTGAACAAGATAAATGCATATTAACAATAAAGTGCTAGAGACTAGGCCATTAAGCATGTATCCGGAAATGTTTTTAATTTCTATTCTTCTATTAAAATATTTTCTGTTTAACTGAAATACCAGTTTGAAACATTTTATACTAATTACAGTGTAAAAGAAAATGAGTTTGACAGGTGATTTATCTTCAAAGTGCAGAAGTTGCTTTCCTATTTAGTAAATAGCACTATTTCCATGGAACGGTCCCTATATCCTGTACTAAACCCCTCTCCTATCTCATCATTACACTGTTGGAAATCCATTGTTACCCCTGGGCCTCTGTGAGCAGCTACATGGAAATGAGGGAATCCTCTCATTTGGCCAATTGTTCCAGTTTTTGTAAATGTCTGTTATTTTTCCCCAGAGATTTTTCATACCTGCTTATTTTGAGCCAAGCTTCTTGGGTTGTTTTCTAAATGAAAATCGTTCAGTGCTTGGTTAACATACAGCTAATAACTGTTATTTTAACATGGTTTATAACTGATCATTTCACTGCAGAGGGCTAAAATATATGGAAGCATGTCAGGATCTCTTCAATACTGAATTCTATGAAATATGACAAAAAGCAGTGAGATGTCTATTCAAACTATCCCTTATTGCCTGCCTCCAGCCTGACAAAGGTCCTGAGATTTAGGTCCTGCCCTAGTAAAATGTAACTGGTATTCAGAACACTACAGTGAGGAATCTTACAGCTGTGCTATTGCTGGTAATTGTCACCATGCAGCAGAGATAAATAATTAGAGAGAGGAAAAATCATGGAGGAGGAACTGGGGGGTGGTGGGGGGAACAAAAATCCCTGCTATCAAAACAGAGAAAACAAAATCTTTGCAGTATCATTAAAGGTTTTTTAACCTTTTAGGTTTGTATTTGTTTTTATAGCCATTATGTTTTCAACTTGATGATCCAATTTTTCCTTCCCATTTTCAATAATCAGAGAAGGTGAGTCTTGATAGACTTAAATCGAGCACAGTCGCTGCTGGAAATAGAAAGAGATTTTTAACTTACATTAATTTTTCATGCAGGCAAAAGATCATGCAAAAATGGGAATAAAAGAGGTGAAAAACCGCTTGAAGCAAAAGGTACTTGAAGTTCTTATTCAAAATGTATAAGCGCTATGTATGAAATACTTAGCCACAAAAAGCATTATGTGATCAATAGAAAGCTGTTTGATACAGTGTTGTTAGCACACTTCAAAATGCATTACCAGCTGTCCTGGATTTTTCACACTGTTATAAATATTCACAGACAAAAAACTATCTTCAAATACATTAAGGCTCTGACTTAAACCCACGAAAGCCAGAAAATTGAGTGTTCCATTTATTGTGGTCCCTCGCCTGCCCGTTGTGCCAAGACATTGTGGGAGGGGGCTTTGCATAAACTGGCTGATAATGCCTACAGTAATGACAGTGAACTTTGCTCCAAATGGCAAATTGCTGTTATATTCCTCTGGTAACTTCTCAGGGGAAATAACCCAAGGTTTCTCATTGGACACATGGTTATCACATGTCATCAGTGTGAAGTTTAGGCACAGTGTTGTAGAACGAGGGTTGAAGTAATTTTTAAATCTGAATTTCTTGCAGTTTTAAGTTTGCCAGCACTTTGGCCTTATGATGACATTTTATTGTCTCTGAATTTCATTCTTTTTTGTGTTTAAACAGTAAAATTCAGGGAATGCTAAATTGTGTCTGAGCAGTGTGGTATCCAATATTAATTGCTACTTTTGATGCTGTTGGGGTAGTCATATGGGTACATACTATATGGATGATTCTGCCCTTAGGTTTCTTCTAGTTATTCTATTTAGTCTATAGTTCAGAGCCATTACAGTCTATTGGGAATACAAGGTAGCCAATTTAGTAACTGCAAAGATCTCACTCGGAATGTTTTTCTGATTTACTGCACCTTACACAACTGCTGAATTTTAAAATCAATATTTCAGTAATTTAATTTGTTATTCTCAAAATACCCAAAGCAATGTTAAGGCTGTGTCAAATGGATATATCTATTTTAAATATTAATGGAAAAGTTCCTTCTCTGCCTAAACTTGTCAACTTATCAGTACTGAGGGGTTTTTATCACCAAGTAGTAAGAATCAACTCATGAAATAAGGTCTGTGTAATGCAAGGATCAGTGGACCATTAGCTACAGTGTTGGGCACATTGGTGGAGATTTGGTGCAGTTGATTTAAAATAACCTCATATTTACTTGTTACCTCATTTCAGGTAACTGATCGTATAATTTGATCACAGAAAGAAAACAGAAGGCAATTTTTCCGCATGCAACGTTTTCCTATGCAATAGTTAACTCCATGTGTTTTAGTTTCTGAACATAATCTAATAACTAGTGAAATTTGTTTCCCCATCTCCAACACATGCATCTGTAAAGAAAACAGCACTAAGTAAAATTACTGAATTTTACTGTACCATTTTTTATTGCTAGTATTATATTGTGCTCCGTGACATTTATATACAAAAGGATGAGACACTTTCCAATTAATGAGATATCTGTTATTCATTCGTTTATTTAGCTTTATTCTTGCTCCCTCCCTAGTACTCCAGATACCTTCGTTCATTTTAAAAAAACACAAACACCATTTAAAATTGAGTAGATCTAAAATCTTCCCCCAAAACGCTCGCACTCAACTTTCCTCCATTCAACCTGTTAGATCCCATTTGGAATAAAAATGCATTTTTCTTGCTGTTTAGCATTTCTGCAAATAAGATTGCATTGTTAATCTTATACTTTAAAAGAATCATTATAAAATATTCATGTAAATACTCAAGACTTAGAATCTCTACCTCTCTCCCTTTCAGATCACTCTGATCTTTTTCGCTTTTACCCACCCCTTATTGTTTTCAAGCACAACAATAGGCGATAATGTTAGAATGAGGTGTTAGTGTGTTTTAGGTAACACAAATGGTGAAACCTACTTCTCTAACCATCATACTTTTTTTAATGGAAAGGTGTCTGCACTGCTCAATTGTTAACATATCCATTAGTGCACCCTTATCAATTTTCACTTGCTTTTACCAATTTCTGGAGAGTTTCATCTTTTTCATGTGCTTGCTAATGACAGAGTTATTTTGTAACTGAAATTCTGGCATCATTAAATACATACGTAATTTTGCTGATCTTGAGTGTTACTCTACCATTTTCTGCAGTAATTTAAAACTATTCTTAATTTGACCTCACTGCCTACTGCAACTTAAAATATAATTTTCTAGTATTAGTGTGAAAAGCGTGCAGGCTACTGGTAAGGAAAAGTCAAATCTAAACATCCCTTTTTCAGTTTTCACTGCCAAATAGGAGCGGTTTCTATACAATGATAGAATTTAAAAATGCAGTAGAGCTGGAGGTCTGCTTCCTACAACTCTGCATAGCAATGATGACCTCTTAAATATAATCAAGAGCCCATTTTGCCCTTGGTCTGCTCCAGTTTTGGGTTTGAATTGCAAATGGAAAATGTGGGATTGACCTATTGAGAGGTCATTGTGGTGTGTGTAAGGTCCTTCTTTAATATGATCGTGGAGATTGAATGGAGCTCTATTCCCATCCCTTGTTCATTTGTGGTACAGTATTTCAAAGCAACAGAAATAGTTTTCAGAGGATCCTTATGACTGATAGCAAATAATTGTTAACAGATACTGTATGGTAGCTTTATTTTATACCTGCTACAGTTTTGTTTTTGTTTTTTTTAAAGTAAAGGCAAATTTTTTCATTTCCTAAATGGAGCAAGGTGGTCAAGTCACTCTGTTACTTGGCCTCCTTTGAAGCCTAACTGTATAGAATTAGGAAGAAGGAGGAATGTGAGTAGTACCATCCTCAACTTTCAGTAAGAAGAATGACAGGTTTCAGAGTAGCAGCCGTGTTAGTCTGTATTCGCAAAAAGAAAAGGAGTACTTGTGGCACCTTAGAGACTAACAAATTTATTTGAGCATAAGCTTTCGTGAGCTACAGCTCACTTCACTGAATGCATCCGATGAAGTGAGCTGTAGCTCACGAAAGCTTATGCTCAGATAAATTTGTTAGTCTCTAAGGTGCCACTAGTAAGAAGAATGTAACTTACTTAAAGCATCTCACTGTAGGTAAGACTAGACAATCTATAGCTTTAAATAAATGATCAGGCATTTCACAATAATAATTAATTCAACATTATTTTATTTACTAGATCTGTGTGTGCCCTCTAGTTAAAGGTCTGTTATCCAGGCTACTGCAAATGCCAGTTTTAGGGTTATATAAAATAACTTAAAGAATCCCTCTGGACTATGCTTTTACTGTTTGCTGTATGATTTATAATACATAGATTTTCTAGTCTATTAAATAAATAAGTAGTTAGAAAAATATGAAGGCATTCTGCTGATTAAATAGCAATTATTCAGTAGAGTGGCTACATTTTACACATCTGTAAATGTTCCATAGCCATACATATAATCTTTAAAAAAATTAATGTATTGATCTACACTCTGTCACCTGACAATGGGGTAGCAAATTCATACCTCAGCTTAGCAAAGACTTTTCCTCCAGGCACAGGTGTTAGGGTGTATCTGTATATGAAACATTACATACAGATATATATTGAATGAATGCTGTCAGTCTTTTCTGCAGAAATCAACAGAATATTTTTTCTCAGTCAGTGTTTTATTTTGTGTGACATTTTAATATTGTGCTATCATGTGCTAATTTCTTTCTGATAGGGTGTGTGTGGTATGGTTCAATATTTTTACTTTGGTTTCTTGTTTTAAACACTCTATGTAGCGTAAGTTTAAGTCCTGCCTGGACTTTTGGCATGTTTCATGGACAGCAATAGGATTGCAAAGTGAAGTATGGGAAGAAGAGGCTGAGGAGGTTTTAACTTTCCTTAAGAAACTTGTTTGTTAGCAATTATCTCCTTTGACGGTGTTCCGGATTTGAAGTCTTACATGATTTGAAAATTCTTGTGTCAATGCTGGTACTGAAGACAAGAGATTGCTTTAAAGTCAGCTCAGCTTGCCCTGGGTACTGTATCTGAGACTACAAGAACAAGGAGTCCGGTGTTGTGCCCAAATAAATTTGTTAGTCTTTAAGGTGCCACCGGACATCTTGTTGTTTTTGTGGTTACAGACTAACACGGCTACCCCCTGATACTTGGTACCCGAGACTGATTTGATTGCTTCTGACTTGTGAGACTGTTTAACATCCCAACCTGTAGTATACCTTTCTGTGCTTCCTCTTCATCTAAGGGAGGGTTGTATCTCCTACTACCAAATCAGTTGCACCCATGTTTAAAGGCTGTTTGTGAATTGAGGCTGCTGCACATAGACTGACATGACAGGAGTTTAACCTAGTTCATTGGATGGTTTCTGAGTACACTAATGCCAGACACCTTAATATTCAGTCATTTGTACCGTGAGCTCAGAGTCTAGTTCCGTTCATGAAGAATCAGGTTTCTGTGACTGTTTGGCACAGATGTGCTTTCAGTCATGAAGGCAGAAACGTTTTTCAGCCAAGTACGTTCTATTCCTGATGACTGAGGCAGTGTTGTTGACTTGTCTGCCTGTTTGGGTACCTTTACAGATACTGAGGTCTTAAGTCACTTGTTCACTGATAGTTGGTCTGTGAATCAAAACATGATGAATTCCTCTCTAATGAAATCTGTAACAGATTGCTTGCCCATGTCCTCAAACAGAAATATGTTAAAATTAAAGGCAAAATGGTGGCTAGTGTATTCTCTAGCACTGGAGAGAATGCTTAATGAACACTTGCTTCTCCCCTACATGCAGTGCCATCAGCTGAGAAGTGTAGCAGACCCATAAGGGGGAAAAAACTTCAGGGATTTGCAATAGTCTCACAGCTTTTATTGTGATTCACTCATCAGTCAGGAGTCTTCCTTGAAGCTGCTTTTCCTTTGCTTTGTTTTCAGTTTGCATTTTACTTTCATGTGTATCTTATGTTTCAAAATAATATATACTATCATTGTGTTATGTGGCTCCAAAATTGATAAGGTCCCCTCTTGCTGGCTCCGGTGAGTTGAAGTTCTGTATCCTTTGTAGAAAGCTATCTTTCTCACAATAGTGTTTGTTGTTTACCCAGAGAAGGTGGAATTGTACACCTATAAAAAGTTTCCTTCTATGGTTTCACTTTAACAAGTTATTAATTTCCCCACCACTCTTATGTCCATCTTGGTGAACCATTGCTCCACCAGCTGGATCTAAAAAGGTCTGTCAGTTTCTATGTGGAGCAGACAAAGCCCCTTAGAAAGTCCATCCAGTTTTTTGTTTCACTTGACCCAAACACATTAGGTCAGTCTGTGTCCAAAAGAACCATTTCTAATTGGCTTTCAGCTTACATGTCTCATTATTATACTTTAGCGATACTGAAACTTGAGGGGGCATGTCAAAGGTCACTCCATCAAAGCAATGTCTGTGTCAGCAGCCAACCACAGGTCAGTCTTGCAAAGCTACAGTGTGTGCAGGTTTCCCTCTATATTTACCAAGCTTTATTTCCTTGACATTGTTGCAAAGAGATTTAAGGTTTGGGCTCACTGTGTTGCAGACTATTTCTCAACTGATTGTACCAACTCTTTCCATCTTCTTGATTCTCTGTAAGATGTCCGCATGCCTTTGTCTTTTCCAAGTCCATTCTTTATGTTTTATATTCCTATGTTATACACACCATACACACACTCACCAAACCTTGTAACCTAGGTTGCTTGTTCATTTTGCTTAAGATCAGGACTTAGGTCAAAAAGAAACTGATGTTAGGCTGCAAGTTGTGACATGTATACTCTTCAAGGCATCATCAACACTGGCCACACGTGGGCCTGCTTAACTAACTAAGCTGTGAATTTGCTCCCTTAATACCACTACACCTGAGCTTGTATTTCCATAGATAAATGTTCTGTTATACAGAATTCTATGTAAGTACATAAAATTATATTAAAGGTACAACTTAAATGTACAAAATGCAAGGAAGCTCAGGTTCTAAGGTTGCATTCAGACCTTTCCTCATGATGTTGTCTTTATTCTCACAATGCAAGAGTTAGAGCTATGTTAGCCCTACCTTTCAAATTTCTGGCTTTTGTCTGTATAAGTCAGACACATTTTATTTAATATAGTTGGTATTTAATGTTTGTGTTTGCAGCTTTAGTATTTTATGGGATTTCTGCACATAGACTGTGATTAACAAAATACAATGAAATGTTCTATGCTAATTGTTTTATTTTCTTTGCTTTTGATTTTTCATCCTAACATCAGAATGCTTAGTCAGCTTTATCCTCTAGTACCTCCTTTCTGCCTCTTACCCTTAATCAGGAATGTTCCTGGCCATGTAATTCACCTTTTCCTACCATACAGGACATTGCTGAGAATGGATGCTCTGCAACACCAGAAGAGTCCCTACCAAGGACAGCTCCTTCTCCGTTGAGTGAAAAGAAGGACCCTAAACTCAGAGAAGATAGAAGACCAATCACAGTACACTTTGGGCAGGTAGGTGATGTTAGATTAGTTTAAATTGTATTTGTTATAGATAAGCAAAAATATTTAATTGAAAGATTGTTCGTTTAAAGATCACTTTAGCCTTTTCATTAATTTTTACAGATCAGTTACATCGTTCTGGGTTTATTTTCCACTTCACTTCCACGTTTGGGAGGCTCTTATCATGTTTAGTGGTTTCAGTAGTTTCCTTTGTGTATAAGGTATTTTTCTGAGGCAAATTATATTTTAGATCTATTTGCAAGAGTATGTACCATTTATTTACAGCAATGTAATAATAAACTGTTCTGCCTGTTCCATGAGTGTGCATCATGCCACATCCCTTTAGCGCAACAGGGTACGTTATCTCAGGTGTCTTCAGTTATCTAAGCAGATCACTGGTGTTAGCACAGAACACCTAATTATTATTATCATTTCAGCAGACTTCAAAATTTAAAAGCAATGAATTCCAGTGGAAAAAATCAATTAATAATTCTTTAATAGTGCTCTGTATTTCAATATCGACAGTTGAGCTCCAAATATGAGATATCCTCATTATGTTTCTGACAATGTGTCTACAAAAATAGCTGGTTTTATACTAACTAATCATGTAGAAAATGTTATATCAAATCATTAAAATCGGAATGGAAAAACACACAGTATTCACAATCCGCTTTCCAGCATAGCTTACATTAACAGATTTTATTTGTAAAAGGTATTTTTGCCACTGTATTCAATGTCCTCTGTTATTCCTGATCTTTTTACCTTTTTTTCCTCTCTGAGGCTCATTAGAGCACAGAAATGACTATCTGGTTTCTTAAAGGACAAATTTGGAATTAATATGGTTAAAAAACAGTGCATTATCAGAAAATGGAAGTTCTAAAATGACAGGCAAGCCATATTTTAGGTAAATGATAGTAATAGTAGTAAAGCATATGCCTAGCAAGTTAATATAACTAGATTTCTTACTATTTAGATATTAAATTGTGTCTATATATGCATAAGACGCAATAATTCATTACAGCATCTTATTTTCAGTTTTCCTTTTGATCTTCTTTTTCTTTATCATTTTAGAATTTGATTGCATGCTTTTAGAACTTTGGCTGTTGTGCTAAATGCAGGTTGTTGGAAGTTTTCTCAGACAGATTGCGCCCCAATTAAATTTTTGAAGTGGTGGTTTATTTTTCATTTATTTTCTGCTCTTGTACAGTTGAGGGGGTTTGGGGCTACTGAAGAAATGCAGCCACCTTAATCCACCAGGAAAACATTGCTTTTCTTTAAAAACCTTCTGAAATCCAGGCAAACCCTACATTTTTGTTTGGGAATCCTGAGCCCTCCCCGCCCCCGCCAACCCTTTTACATTTGCATGAGCGGTGGATCATCCCAACACTTCGGTAGATTACTAACGTAGATAATCAAGTGGAAAGTGCTTACCCAAAATCATGTGGCGGGCAGGTGTATGATCACTTTCAGATTTTTTAAAGATCACTTTCTCTCTGTCAAAAGAAACACACATCAGCTTTAGTGAACCACTGGCAAAGGTGAAAGGCTCACTTGCTAAACGCTTATTACTGTCGTTACATTACAAATGTCAGTTTCCAAAAAATTGTGTAACTTGATAGTTCTAGAGCTATCTTGCTTACAGTCTTTGTCCTTCCACAGATCTTCCTTGTGATCATAGTGCCACACAATATAGACAATTAAACAATACTTCCAGGCAAGTGGGTGAAAGGAGTACAGTTTTAGGAAATAAAAATTAAGGCTTTGAAAAAAATCAACTTTTACTATTTAAATGGTACATGAGCTCTAACTAGCGATTAAAGGGGGAGATTTTAGTGTCGCTTTTAACTCCTTGTAAAATAAGTGAGGGGGGAAAAATTGATTAAAAAGGCATGAAAACTGCTGAAATAAGCGTTGTTTGTGCAATTCGCAGGCCTTATACACTGGGGAGGATGAAAGAGGGTTTTTTCTTATTGTCACTTGCTTTCCATGTCTGCTAGTATTATGCTAGTGTATGTGGTAAAGGCAGAATTTTTTTAAAATGCATGCATGCGGATTAGGGTCAAGCCCTGTGTATCAGTAATGCAGTTGGCTCACCCATACCACTGCAGCGCCAGAGCCTACCAACAGCCGCGATATGCCTTAATTGAGACATGCTGTCAAAGTGACAAACACATTTGCATACAGTCTATTTATTTTCGTTGGAAAGGTCTGCAGTCTGCTGTTGGTTGAACATTCTTAATCAGCTTGCTGTAAGTGAGCCGGCAGCTAGCTGTCCTATGTTGGTGCTTCTCTTCATTACATGACAGATTAGTTAAAGGGGGATGGGCTAGGAAGCCAGCAGCAACCTTTAATTTTAACTCATTATATCTCATCCTATTTTAAGTTAGTTTCTAGCATTTCTCTTATAGTTTTGTGTCCATACTAGCAGTTGTTAAATTTGCAAAAACTATAAGTAAAACCTCTTAAGGAGGCTAAATATTAAATGCTCAGCTGTTCAGTACTGTTGAGAATTTATCCAGTATTATCATCTAAAATCTTAACTATTAGATTTTGCAGCATAGAGATTTTTAAGATATCTCATCTTGCTTTGCAATTACTTATCAGGCATCCCCTTACGGGGGTGTTTAATTTGGGTAGATAATTCGGTTAAATTGTTGACTTCTGTTCCTATAACTGCCCAGAGATTGAGAGAAGCTGTCCTTGGTGCCCATATGAATGACAAAATTATGTAATGGGTCATTACAGGATGGGACAATCACAGCCCCTTTCCTCTCCTTTTATCTTCCATAGGTTTTCTTCTCTGCTTAGGACTGTGGCTGTGAGCCTAGCCCTAGAGTCACTCAGGTAGAAGACACTACCATCATGCATTAGGAACCCAGACAAGCTGTCCAACAAATAATAGTGGCAATGGCTGCAAAATCACCGAGTGTTTAGCCAGTGGAGAGAAGGGGGAATAATTTTAAAAAACCATTTGAGGGATCCAGGACGCTGGATTGTCACCTCATTTCTTTAGATTACTAAGGCTGCCTGTCTGATGCACCACTGCAAAATACTTCCTCTACCAACTGCTTGCTGACCTTAATGTTCACAGGGATCACTTTCTTTCCCTTGCTTTAAAGCTTTAGACTAGACTGCATCACACATTTATGTCCACCATTGCCACCCTGCCACATTGCTCGCCATGGCTATAAATGATGTGGGCCTCAAAATGCCTATACTGCACCTAACATAGACTTTGGAACAGGGCTGATGAGAGCAGCTGTAGCAAATGGCATACAGGGCAGGTTTGCTGACCTAGAAGTTGTAGCTTTTCTTTCCATTCTCTCTCCAGGTAGATGGTACAGGTTTATCCTTTACCCTTGTGGAGAATAAATACAATACTAAAAGGCAAATAGTCATATAAACTCTTGGCTTGTTCCTTGTGATTTACATTGTCAGTTTAAATTTGAAGTCTGTAATAGGTGTTGTTCCATTTGTCACCGTAGCCTGTTCTCCATATGTCTCTTCTATACACATGGCTGTATTGGATGTTTAGCAAGACATAGAACTGGAAGCAGTTGGACCCATTATGATACAGGTTGTGATTATTGGTTAGAATGTCTGGGAAGAACTTTAACAAAATCTCAGTTTTCTTCTCCCACATTTGAAGCACTCATGCATGCAAAAATACTGTTTCTCTCTGGGTAGAGCATAGATCTAATCTTTTTATGCTCAAAACAGAGAATAAGGGTGAATATCTGACTCTGAACATTCCTATAGCATTTTTCAGATTCTGAATTTTTGTTAGTGATGCTTGAGTTGTGTGATTTTGCTGGAAGTTTCAGCTTCCATCACTAGTCTGTTGTTGATGCGGGAGCTGTGATGATGAGAGCACCATATAGAGCCTAATGTTAAACAGCCCCAGGGCTCTGCCACTTCACAATTTTCATAACTGATTGATCAGCAGATAAATTACAGTCTGGATTTCAACTCTGATAGATTTCAGAAGTGATGTTATGTGAGGAGCTTTTAATTCCTCCCCACTCTACATGCACACCAATTTATAAAATGTTATGCTACCAGGAAAAGTTGAGTTACAGCAATAACTCCAGTCACGCTAGGAAAAGAGCTTGCTCTTATTCTTGGTACAGGACTGAACTTGGGGAGGGGGGAGATCTGCTGTGCTAAAATCTTGAACTTTATTCTTTTTCTGTTTGCACAGAAGTAGCCATTTCTACATCCCATGCAAATTTTTGGATAGGTGCCATATTTACAGATCAATATTACTGCCAAAAAACTGGGGAGAGGGAATTATCTTTTCATGTTGTGGTTGAAGAAGCAGAAAACCTGGTAAATGCAGTCTGACTTCCATGATCTTACATGTGTATGGATCTTGATATGAACTAAGGAATAGATTTCATTCACACTCGATGGCCCCTATATTCAGACTTTGCTTTCCTTTCATTTGTGCAATATGAACATAAGTGCAGGAAAAACAAAGTTTGACTATACAGGGACCACATTCACAGCAGTTAGTAGCATGCTGTGAAAGGAAAATCTCTCCTCCCACTTTACAAACTAACTTTATAGAACAACCTGATCCAATAGCAATCCTCCTTCAAAATGTGGATTGGGAAAGTGAGACCCAGAATTATAGGGACAGCTGCTTCCTCACCCTCTCCAACCACCTCTCCTCAAGTTCCTGAAATGAGATCCATGAGTAGTGTTAATTATTCTTCCTTAAACCATATCCAAAATGCAGTTGTGAACCACTTGGCCTCAGGAATGGGGCCTGGGGAAGAGATTAGATCAAAGAACTTGGTATGTGGGTTACTGTGTTTCTCTCATAACAAAGTTGTTCAAATAGTTCATCTTCCTCTTTCCTTCTCAGTTTGTTTTAAGTTTGTCTGTTGATGGGACATTGATTTGCAAGGATAATGTGATCGTATCAATCTGCCTGTTTTTTCACATACATCTCCCTGGCACACAGTTACCTGAGTGTTTCCTGAGTTCCTCACAACACCGCTGTGGGAGGTTAAAAAATTATTATCCTCGTTTTATAAGTGGGGAACAGTGGCAGGGAAGGGTGAAGTGACTTGCTCCAAGGCCACATGGAAATCAGTGGCCACACCGGGAACCGAACAAACATCTTCTGAGTCCCACAGTGGTGCTTTCACCTCAAGACCATCCTCCTTCATTGATATGTCATTTGGATTCTTAGAACATGTTAACCTTTAATAGCCCAATCTCGAAAGTTGAGTTTATCACATCAGGGCCACAAAACATTTAGAAAAACAAACTTAAGTTCACTAAGTGACAAAGATGCCACAGCATGAGATCCAGTAAATTTAAAAATGGGAGGAAAACTGACAGCTGGGAGAAAAGTGAGATTCAGGACATGCTCACAAGCATCGAGATGAAAAAATCAGGTGATTCTGATTATGGATTTAGTGTTTTCTTAATGTGTTCGGCTGCCACCTATTTAGTGACTATTAGTCTATTTTCAGAAAAAAGGGAACAAGGAAAACTATCATGGCCAATGACTGAGGAACTCAACTTATATCCAGCATCATAAATATTTCTCACATACTTATTCAGTCAACACTGGATTTGTTTTTATTCAGTCAGCTTGGCTGAAGAAAGGGCTGGAATGGTCATGCCCTGGCTCACCCACAAAACTTCCTTAGCCTCGCAAAGCCCCCCTCTGCCACTCCTCTTCCTACCCCTGCAGGTCCTGGGGAGCTTAGTATACGCTGCTGTCATACCACCAGGAGGTGGCTGCTCCTTTGATGAGTGCAGCTTCTTCAAACCCTGTTTATTATGTGCACGTCTAATAGGTACCTCACCATAGTATTTAGGTACCATTCATGTAATTAAGAAATGTGCCATAACATCCAATGGGGATGATGTTTTCCATCCTCCCGCTGCCAATGGGATTGATGTCACTTGTTTGTTTCCTAGCCATGCTGTAGTTGTTTTTGGGAAGCTTCCACAACAGTTGAGTCTTGCCTTGTGCCCTGAAGGTTTCAAGACTCATGCTTATCCTAATCTCTCCAGTGGTAGTTCACTCTGCTGTCTAGATCCTTACACTGAAATCCTTCAGATCCTATCTTCTGCAGATTTCACCCAAACAGTCACAATGTCCCTGCTCACTGTGAATGTTTGGGTAGGACACCCACACCCCATCTGAAGTAACTAAGGCTTTGAGCATATCAAAGATTAGAACTAGGACCTTGCAGCATCTCAGGAAATGGAAGTGGAGCCAGTGCAGAGTAGCAGTGCAATGTGTTCTCACTGAACTGTTATCACATAATAAAAGGGCCGCTACATATTTGACCAGCTGAAAACCTCTGCATGACCTTCACGATCAGTCTCATGCAGAGTGTGAATCTCATGGGTGGATGGGTTATTCCAATTTAATAAGATTCATTTAAAATGGTTTGGAAGAAACACCTAACATCTCTCTGAATTATGATGAGCTTTTATTGAGCAACAAACTTTCATAATTATTTCAAATGTATTTAACTTTGCACTGTGTAGAGTTATCACCAAGGCAGAGGTGGCTATGGAGCCATCTTAGAGGTACTTTTCTCTGCGGCTAAGTACTGCTGAGCCACCATGCTATGGGTGTGCCTGCTATTGCTGTGATAGATGTTCTGAGGGA
Source organism: Natator depressus (assembly GCF_965152275.1). Classification (NCBI taxonomy): domain Eukaryota; kingdom Metazoa; phylum Chordata; order Testudines; family Cheloniidae; genus Natator; species Natator depressus. Next base: position 23,285,773 of record NC_134249.1, on the reverse strand, counting down.
TAATCCCTTCTGGTGTCTCCAGCAGCACAGCCAGGAGGGTGGATGCTGTATGCTTTAAATATTTTTAATTTGTTCTGAATACTTAGAAGTCTTTGCTTGCTTAATGAGTGTATATATAAATTGCAATGCTGGATGTGTGATGAGGGCAGGAGGTTAGGTAAATCTTACTGGGTGGGCTTGAAACTATTGGCACATGAAGTTGAGCACATGCCTCCTTCACTCTCATCAGCCTAGGTAAGTCAAGGTATGCCATGATCTCTCCTAGTCCAACAGATCCATTTGTTTAATAGGTAATTGTCATGATTCAGTATCTCCTCTGCAACTGTGTTGGTTTATATAGACCCATCAACTGCATGGCACTGGACAGTAGGTGAAGTGTGCCAAATCTAATAGCCCAAGTTGACGGGCCAACACAGTCAAATAAAAGACCCACCAGCAGCAGATTTTAGTCCTTTCCTGAAGGATGGAGTTATTGTCCAAAACTTAACTGTCACACTCAGACCTGATAAGCCAGGCTTCTTCTTGATCACGCTTCTGCCCCAGCCCACACAGCACGTCTCCAGCCAGATCTTCCACCTAGCTGCTTTGGAGTTCCTCCCGGTCCTTTCCCAGGGTCTCCTGCAGGAGTCTCCCTGCTGTTCCACCTGTGACTGAGCTGATTGCCTGCTTCTTATATGAGGGCAGCTGACCTGCAGGACAAGCACTTGACCCCTGGTTTCAAACCCAGCATCTGGGAGGTAGCTTAACTAGGCACAAGCGGGACTGATTCCAGCTCCTTTAAAGGGCCAGCCCACCCTGTGACAGAGTTCCTAACCTGCAGAGCTTACACCATTAACAATACCGCAGGGTACAGTACAGTGCAAAACAAACCCAGGCTGATGTGGCTGATCAGACTAAACCATTGGCTGTTGGGGAAATGTTCAGCCCCTTCTCCCTTCGTGCATCATTCCACAAGAAGTGAATTACACTGGCAGTTCTAATTACTTCTCTAATTGTTTGTAGTCAGTGTGAATGTGTTCAAGGTTGTATGGAATATTGTTGTTATCTGGGAATAGAATTATTCTTATTTCATTTATGTTTTCAAAAGGTGGAATTCGATAAAATGGAAAGGGAGAAAAATGCAAAGGACTTTTGTCAAGTGCCCATTTATTTAAGAGATTCGATTATATTCCACTTCTGATGCAAATTAGGAAGAATTAACATTTTGGGAAACCAATTTTAACTGAATTTCAGGAATAGTGGATTAGATTGAAAAGGTATTCACATTACTAAAGCAATCTATCTGTGAATCTAAATGGGCTTCCCACTTACCCAGAATGCTCTTCCAAGTTGGATTCTTATTGGCAATTAAACTTTTGCGGGGTGCAGGCTTGGACATTTCCAACTCATTTGCTGTTCTGATCATTTGGTGTAAGGGAGCTATGCAAGCATGTTCATTCCTCCTTTATGGCCTGCCTCTAGAGGTGCAGAACGAGCGATGCTACTGTGGCAGGGTGGCAGGTTTCTTCTTTGAGAAGATTAAACAGCATAAGGAGATCAGGGAGAAGAAAAAAAGAACAAGCCAGCTACATTCCAGAAATGCAGAACTGGATCAGGAAGGCTGGGGCAAGCAGAAGGAGGGATTATCTCCAGTATAAAAGAGATCAAGTGAGGAGGGGATGAAGGCTGCTTTGCCGGACCATGTAACTCCCCTCACACCCAGGTGCATTGGAACAATAGCAGATTTCCCCTTTGTCTCAGCAGGAATTATATTGTAGTGAAGTAGAAATCAAAGGGGGAAACAAGTTCACTTTCTAATATTCATGCAATTGTATGCTGTGGTTTCAGAGCCAGACTCCTCCTCTCCCCCCAACTCCACTCCCAACTCGCTAACGGGTTAGGCATCTTCATTAAGGAAACAAGCCTCCGTCCCTCTCCTCCCCACTAATGGACAAGGTGGCCTTCCTCTTCCTTTACGTGAGCAGAGGTTGGGTCCTCTCCTCCCTCTGCCTAGTGCTCATGGGTTTAATACAAATATAGTCCTGGCCCTTTAAAATTCTTCCTGTTCTGTAGGAAAGGACAATCTCCCTCTCTACCCCATCCTTTTCAACAGGAATTCAGTGTTCTTCAGTGGAAGTCCCCCCCGCAGGAGAGGAGAATTTTAAAGGGGGCAGGACTGTACTTGGCCCAGAAACAGTTGTCCATCTGGTGTGTGTTGCAGAATAACTGTCCTTTGCTGTTTTACAGTGACACTGTTCTTAGACAGAGACTGAAAATAATGTCAATGCACCAGGGAAATAACGCATTTGGGTGAAACCCAGCTTTACGGCGTGAGAGATTTGCAGGAGTGACAATCCATAGGATAGGAATTATCTAACTAAAGGCTCGTGCTCTTCTCATGCATGTAAATATTTGACAAGTGAGACCTGGCTCTCTCTTTAGGAAGATGTACACCTACACCAGCTGCAGTGCACACCTCAGTTGCCAGTGTTTTCTAATGAGTCCAAGACAGCTATGTGCTTGGCTAGTAGAACAGTTCCATTTGTGTAGCTCACATTGTTACATAGACGCTCAGGCTTAGACTAATGTGACACAGACAGCGGGACCCCAATCCTGCCCTCAGATCAGCAGAGGCAAAGGTGTCTGTTCACACAGATGCGTATTCTGAATCAGGTCCTATATGTTTTGCCAGCTTTGGCATTTCAAATGCTTTAAATGAGGCTGGTCTACAGTGCAGTGCAGAATAAAAGTACTTCCCTGGGTACATGTAAGTCAAATGTGATAACCCTTGGATGGGGATGTATGGAGGAACACTGTAGTCTGGCAGCCCTCCTAGGGTTTTGTGACAAACTATAGCAGCTGTAACATTTTTGTACAGTCTCCTTGTTAGACCTGTTACTCTGAGGGGCATCACTGCTGGCATATGGAAACACAACGGTGCTTTATCAATAATACATACATATATAAAATAAATACGTCAGTGCATGCAAGGCTAACCAAATCACCTAGATTGACAACCTGAGAAAAGCTCAGAGGGTCTTGTGGATGACTCGCTTAGGCTGTCAATGGACATCAGCATCCAGAAGTTTCCTACATATAACTGATCAAGTGGATATGTGCAGTTAGGCCAGAACTGTCTGAATTGACCTCTGGGCCCCTGGATTGAACAGAAAGATTAAAAGGGAAGTACGTGAAATATAACACGCAGTTCTTCTAACTGCTAAGCTCACTGTGATTGCTTGTGTGGCCAGCTGTATTTGGATTTGCCTTTTCAGAGCCAGGGCTGGTTAGTACAGAGTAGAACAGTTACAAAGCGCCATGCTGTACATTTAGAAGGAATGTAATTTTTTTTGTGGTGGTGGAGGGGATATTGCCCTAATAATACAGACTTCCTCAGCAAATGCTGGAGCCAAACCAGGCAGATAGGCAGTGCTGTTTTTAGAATTCCTTAAATGAGAGGCCTGCTTATTTCAAGCATCCCGCCTGCTAGATAGAAACGGCTTTTAAAAAAATAATGAAGTATGTATCCATCTACTGACATTCATTTAAATCAGCTGGGCAGCATGGATTTCCTAGATTTGAATTCTGATATTAGGCCCGATAGCCCTGTGAAAAGCTGACCAAGTGACCAGCTTAAAAAAAAACACACCCACAAAAACAGTCTGGCTTTTTTCTTTATTTTTAATACCACATAGATGGATTTTCCAGTATTTTAAATGAAAAATATATGTAGTTAGCTCTGCATTGACAGTGTCCTTGAGGATTTGACAGTGAGATTTTCCAGCAGTTGCTCTTCGTTAGAATCCTGGTGGTGTTTAATAAGGCAGTCGAACTGCTGGCACCTTCGGTTCCTGTTTGTTCTCCGAGGGCTCAGGGGCTGCTGCAGTAAGCACATCGACCAGGGCTGATCATTACAAGGGCGTACGCCACCATGAATAAAAATGTCACACGTTTTCCCATCTCACAGCGGTACAAAATGTCAGTCCTGTCAAACAGACATCGCAGGTAGCTGTGAGCAGTCAGTACAAATTGGGGAGCCGAACATTCCCCCAGCTTTCTGATATTCTTCATTTGAAGCAGAAGAAAAACAGTTGTTAACCTATTAGCTGTGATTTTAAACTCTGCTGAGACAGTGGATGGATAGACTTTCACACATGGGAATAAATATATTCCCGGGTCCAGGAATTTTTAAAACATTCTCTCCATGCATTTGGATTGGAGAGCAGAAAGAGAGAGGAAAAACACTCTCTGTAGAAACATGTCTTATTTTGGAAGAGGAGCATTGGAATTTATGAAAAATTTCATCGATTTCATACTTCAAACACCCACCCACCCTTCAAACAGCTCCTTGCTGTTTTAGCTAGTGACCCAGAATAGGAGTAGTTTGGTAAATTAAGACGGTTCTCTCTCCCAGCCCATCTTCTCCTGTTACTTGCGCCTGTATTGACTTTATAATGTATTCCCTGCCTGTTAATGCAAGTGAAAGTGATGTTAGGTTTGAAGATAGAAGAAGGATGTTAAGTTTGTGACAGATCAGTGGCAATAGACTTGCCCTGATTCTAGGGATATTCCCCTGTGCCCACACAGTTATCAATGCAGGTTTGGAACCTGTGATACTATAAATGTAGGATTCAGATTTCACTGCAGGATCCAGAAGAAGCTGGACTGGGTGTGAGTGCCGTGGGGCATAGAGCCCTTATTAAAACACCAACAACTGCAGTAATAATAGAGGGGATACAGCAAACTGCTGTCAAAATAGATTTCGTTGAGTGAAGTGTTTGCTTTGTGAGAAAGTCCCTCTGTAAGTGGTGGATTCTCCTTTGTTTTACTGATCTATTTCTCTATGACTGATGCACACATATAAGCTTGTGCATTGTTGCAAATGTAATATCTGAAAGGTATTAATGGCTAAAGCATGTTGCATAAGGAAGGCTCAGAGAAAGGGACCTGTGCGGAAGCTCTTCAGAAACAAAACAGCCAGAAACTGGATGGCAATACCAAGGATGAACTTTCTGGCTTGAAGGTTTAGCTGCCTGGAATGTGATGCTTCTAGCCTTTGTGTGTGAACAAAAATAAACTTGACTGGGGGTATAACTTGAGCATGTTGTAGGGTGTTCTGGGGTAATGAAGGCCCTAGGTTCTCAGTATGTTTATGTTCTGTAGGTGCCTGTCACCCATGCACTACGTATAGCATACAGAACTGCATTCTCCTGCAGTGTCTTAGAATATCTGTCATTTGACTATGGAATCTGAAGAGGAGTTTAATTTTTGTTAGAGTTTTTACTGCAGCTAGACACGCTACATTTAAAAAAAATGAAACTACAGTAACCAAGTGGCCAGAGTCCCAATTCACTTTTGCATCCTCTTCTGTGGTTTCTTTTGCTGCCTTTTTTTTTTACACAGCACGTGAACTTTCCCATCACTGGAGCTAGTTGCATGGGAAGTAATCAGACATCTTGACGAGCCTTCAAACCACAAATGCCACTACAAATTAACCACTACCACTACAAAATACTCCTCCTGTCAACATTGTATAAGAATATGTGCTACTTTGGGGGCATGCACTGAAAATGTCTGCTCAACACAGCTCACCTATGAAAAAATATGCATGTGTAATTCTGTGAAACATAACAAAATGCTCTCTTCTCTAGATAATTAAAACAGTATTTCATACATTTCCTGTTGAACTCTGTAATGAAAGTGGTTTGTCGTCTATTTAAAATAGAATTGCACTTTTAAACACAGAATTGGTTTTAAATCATAATGCTCCATAGAAATAGTCTAAGCCAGCCGTTCTCACCTAGGGGGTCTATGGACGCCCCCCCTTTCAAGGGGTCCGTGGGGCCTTGTAGCTGAAGCCCTGATCCCTGGCGCCCTCTGCGGGGCTGAATTCCAGAGCCCCAAGCACTGGTACTCCCTGTGGGGCAGAAGCCCTGAGCCCATTGACAGAGTTGGGGACATGGAGGGTATTCCCCCCCCCCCCCCGCCCCGCAAACTGCACAGCAAGAGCACTGCAGTCCTGACCTCCCCCGACCCTCATCTCCTCTCCCTGCCCCCTGGCCAGGTCGGAGGTGGGAAGCCGGAGCCAGGCAGTGCGGGGCAGCTACTGTTCTGGCTGGTGCCATGGAGCAGGCATCTGCAGCGTTCCCTCCTCTCCTGCTGGTGCCCCAAGTTGAAGCTGCTCCTCAGCTCCCAGCCCCCTTTGCTCCTACAGAGGCAGTCGGTAAGAGCCCCCCGGGTGGGGAGACCCAGCTCTGTGGCTGGCAGACCCCTCTGGGAACCGGGACCACAGGGGAGTCCTCCTAGCACACCGCTCCTAGTACCCTCTCCCTACACCCTGAGCTACACCCTCCCTGCACCCTGAGCTACCCCCTGCCTGCACACAGCCCCTAGTACCTCTCTCCCTGCACATAGCCCCAGCTACCCCCATCCCTGCACCCTGAGCTACCCCCTGTCTACACACAGCCCCTGGTCACCCCCCTCCCTGCACCCCGAGATACCCTCGTGCCTGCAGACAGCCCCAGCTCCCTCCTCCCTGCACCCTAAGTTGTTTTAAAACCTTTTGAGCTAAGCCCTCCACCTCTGAGTTATAATTTTTGGTTACGTGTTCTCCTCTCTTCTCCCCCCGCAACCCAGACAGGCTGGTCGGCCTACTTAGGAGAGTCAGGAGGTGGCACTTCCTTCCTGGACCCTGCCATGCGGAGATGGCTCGTGCCGCACCCCCACCCCCACCCCCCCAAAAATATAGAAGTCAAACTACGCCTATGCCCAAGGCCCCTGCCCCAAGACCTCCCCGCCCCTGCCCCAAGACCTCCCCACCCCTGCTGGTCCCTGGAGTTTTTATAGCATGTCAAAGGGGGCCTCAGAGAGAAAAAGGTTGAAGATCCCTGGTCTAAGCAATGATCTCTGGATTTTCTATCCCCGGATTCAGGTTCTATCTCTCAGTCTAAAAGGCGGTATGCTTAATACTAAAACATGAAAATGTGATGTAAAAGAAACATCCAGCTATTCTGGGATGATTTGCAGAGCATGGATTTATGGGTGTAGCTTGTGTGCTTTACCACTGATTCCCCTGAGAAAAGGCTTGTGGCGCTGTCATCCTAGAGAAGCCACAAAGAAAGGATCCTTTGGCTTCCACTGTGGTGGATCGTGCTGGTTGAGAGAAAACTGATAATAAAAACAAAGCTTCAAAAAACCCAGTTCTGTTGGGGGGGGGGGGGAATCGCTCCTACGTATCTCAGTAAGTGGGCTCCCGACAGTCTCATGATGGCTGGGGCCATTCTGGACATTATTGGGGTCCCTGGTTTGATAATGTGGAATGTTGCAAAGAGCTTTATTGATCACTGTCACTTTGGAGGTACATCTGGAGGTACCCATGTTGGTGTCATGCCAAGCACGCTTACAGGCCCACAAAGTGGTGGTGCTTTCTCTGTGTTGCCTAAGGAGCGAGAGGGTCGTATAAATGGTTCACTTCCCTCTCCAGTTGTTAACCAAGGGAATTTTCTCAGTCCCTCTCATTAAGCTAATGAGAGAGTTTAATTGTGACACTTTCTCTCCCTCATCATAGGTTCATGGCACATCTTTAGGACAAGCCAGGTGGAGGGGGAGGTGTCACCTTTCTCTGTATCTCTTTAGTTGTTTGTGCTACCCTTCCAGTCCTCTAATGTGACTGAAGGAAGGAGACCTCTGTTTAAAGCACAGAGATTTCTGTTCCTGACGTACGAATTAAAAATATATGTAGTCATGTCATCCCAATTTGTGAGCTCTGCATATGAAAGGGTGTATAAAATAATGTATGCGCTACTGATTATAAAGCAGTTGCCTCATAGATTCCACCTGCTTTCCTTACTGCATCGTTTTTGGTTCAGTACATTTTTCAGCATGATTATTGTCTCAATTTTTATTGCGTGTCCAGTTCACGTTCCAAAATCAACATATTAGAACCCTTCTAAAGAGAGTAAGTGTTGATACACTCAGAACAGTCCATCTCTTGCCCCAGTGTCTGTCTTTAAAGCATAGTAACATTTTCCAGAACCATCCTATGTTTTTGAGATGGCCATGATTTTCATGTATAAGAAACTCTGCTGTGGAATCCATTAAACATACCTCCCCTCTTGCCTCTAGAATTAGAACTTCTGTGATTGTGAGCAAACACTTCTTACTGCATGTGCCAATGAGTGTTTTTCTTGTTTACAGTTTTGCCCTGCCTTTGTCCATAGCTTTTTCTAGCTGCACTTGTTGCTGCAAATGAAATAACACCTCTAATCTACTGATAAAGGCTCTGTTTTCAATACCATTTTTGAAGAATAACTGCTTTATTGCAACAGAGCTACCCAGTTATAGTTTGAGATAATAATCTGCTTGCCAGCTGTTAATTCACACATTGAAAATTATTTTTTGTTTAAAAAGTTTTCCCTGGTGTGAAAAAATAAATAGTTATATTCCATGGATGTAGTATAAATTATTTTATTATCTATTTGGTTATATTATTTTCAAATATGTGCCCTTTGCATTGTAAAAATTTCTAAGAATTATTGCCAGGCAGCTTATGGTTTAAAATGACCTGCCTAATAATTAGTAAATCAACGCCCACTAAGCATCTAAGAATTAGTTTTCTGTAAAGTTGCTTAGTGTCTTGTCACTTCAGAAATGTTTGGAACAACACAATTAAGAAAATATCCAGAATAAGAAAGTATGTTGGTAAATAGAGATGAGTAAGAATATCCTAATTTAGACTTTTCCCTTCATAGAAAAGGCTCTACAGTACATGCATTCAAGAACATGCCTAGTACGCAAAAAGAAAAGGAGGACCTGTGGCACCTTAGAGACTAACCAATTTATTTGAGCATAAGCTTTCGTGAGCTGTCTCACGAAAGCTTATGCTCAAATAAATTGGTTAGTCTCTAAGGTGCCACAAGTCCTCCTTTTCTTTTTGCGAATACAGACTAACACGGCTGCTACTCTGAAACATGCCTAATACGGTAATTTAGCTGCTTTTAGTAATGCAGCCATGCGCTGTGTTGTACCCATTCATCCATGCAGCACAGGTAATTAAGTTGATATTCCAACACCAGTTCCCCTGCTGACCTTTTAGAAACAATGTGTTTTGCTGCATCAATAAATTAACTTCAATCAGATGCTATTCTAGTAAATATGATCTTCATATACTATGAATATACTTACTTATCCCATCCTGGTGACAGATATTAACATCAACATTAAAGTGAGGCTCTGGCAAAGGGCAAATAACTGTTATCTTCTGGTAGACCTGTATGTCAATTACTTTCTATTGCCCTTACCCTGTTCTTTTTGTGTTGTGCTTTACAATGTTGATTTAGCCATAGTAGTTACTTGTCAGTGTGAGTGTCTCGGAAACCATGCTGCCACAGATATGTGGTCTTGCTTTTTCATCTCAACAATGACCAGAGGAAAGGTTCAGAGATTAAAAGCCGTGTGTGTGTGTGTGTGTGTGTGTGTGTGTGTGTGAGAGAGAGAGAGAGAGAGAGAGAGAGAGACCTAGCATTCCACTGTGATCTGGTTTTTCAGCAGCACTTAAGTGAAGGAGATGAATTCTGGATCAGGCTGTTGGGGCCAGGCTTTGAATTGCCATTGCTTGGGTTACAGTTCTGTAAGTTATGACATATTTGTTATAAACTGATTCCTCCTGAGGAACCTCAAGGAAACCAAAATCTTCTAAAGCTGAAGTGACATTTTCTTAAAGTGGCTTAACTTTTTAATTGTAAGAACTATTAGGTGTGTAGAATAGGCTGCCATGGGAAGTGGTGAAAGCCACTAGAGCCATTTTAAACTCGACGGGATAAATCACTAGAAGTAGTATTCTAAGGAGCAGTTCTACACTTGCAAAAGTATGGACTGTTGATGATCTAATGGGCCTGTCTATCTCTAATAATTATATGTACAAAGAAGTAAGCTTCATCAGTAAGCTCTGGAAAAACACTCCTCATAAGAGCTGAATGGTTCTGATTGTAAGCCTATATTTAAAATGAAACTTAATAAATAAGACCTGTTCAGAAAACAAATAGGCACTTTCCAACATGGGGCTTTGAGTGGAACAATCATTCGTTGGTGGATCAAAAGTAGATGGTGCCTGAATTCAATCCAGTCAAGGCACCCCCTTCTCCTACAAAAGTGCTCACAGAACTCCCAGCTCTCTGCTATCATCTCTACCCCAGTTCTTGTGGTACGCTCCACCACTGCTTGTGGGTGTCTTTACCACCCTGCCCCTCAATCATTAGATCCAGACTTTGGAGTTCAGAGACCCCCTTTCCAGCCCAAGGTATGGATTCACGTATCCTGTCTTAATCCATTCTTGCAGGTATTGTGGGAACTTTGTCACTATCTACACTGCAGTGGGTGCTGGCCTGTTTTGTGGCTGCATTATTCCTGGAATAACTGCCCCTGGAAATAGAACTTCCACATCTGTGTTGTTTTGCCTGTTCAGGAAACTCTGTGTTTTGGGGTATGCGTTGGTATATCCTAAGGGGTATTTGCGTCCCACCTTCTTTAGAAGGGTACTTTACTGTTCTGTGTTCCCTTCTTCCCCCCCTCCCCTTCCCGCAACTTGTTCCAGCATAACATGTACTTTATATACTGACTTGCATATAAACGGGCCTCTAATTTCAATGAGAAGTCAGTGCCCCATGTATAAGCCAAATGGGAGCTTTCAGAGTTTGCGTCTTAAATGTCATGCATGCTTGTGAAGCTACTTTTCTCATTTGGTGTAGACTTGGTGTTTTGCTCTTTCCCTTCCCCTGCCACACCCCTCTTCCTCCCCCTGTGGCCTTTGAATTTCAGCCTGAATCTCTTGGCTTATACAGCAATATATATGGTAATTTTCATGTTCTCTTGCATGGATTTTGTGCTTATCTCATGGAACAAAAATGATACTTGCACACAATGTGCATTGGCTTGTCTCAAATCAAGCCTTGTTCTAGCCTTAGGCAATTTGGAGCATTCTAATGGAATACTTTCTGTAGTCTAGGGAAAGAACAAAGCTTCCTCCCCTCCCCCAAGGCCCTGCATCACAGCACCCATCCTTGACCAAAGAGTAGCTGGTTGAGATTTTCTCTGGAGTCCATCCGTGCTGCTGCTCATAGGAACATAAGAATTATCATACTGCATCAGACCAGGGTCCATCTCAGCCAGTATCCTGCCATCAATACAGGCCAGTACCTGCTGCTTCAGACAAAGTGCAAGAAAGCTTGCAGTAGGCAGAGGGGAATAACCTGTCCCCAGGTAAAGTTTCCTCCTAAGCCCCAGTAGTTAGAGGTTGGCTCATCTGCAAGCAACTGTACATATAGCCAGGCCAGACACTCCATGTCCTGTTAGTACCACCAAGTGCTGTGCTGTCTGTAGTCCAGCTTCACTCTGCCTGCCAATGAGCCCCAACCCTGACTGGAGGGACAGTAAAATCCCTGTAACCTATTCAGGGTTTCCTTTCATTGCTGAAACTAGTAACACTGGTGTCACCTGGAATGAGGATGCTATGTGTCCACTGGGGAGCTGGGCTGTGGCCACCAAATGCAAATGAACAGCCATCTAATGGCAACACAGTGATGAATCCATCCTGGGTTGGCTTCCAGCAGTGACTTAAGGTCCTGATCTAGCAAAACATTTGCACGTGTGCATAACATTAATAGGAAAAGGGAAAGGGAGCTAAAGAATGTAATGAGTGAAACAAAAAGGTGCAGAAAAGCATCAGGGTGAATGAATGCTGGTGTTGAGGGGAAAGTACATTAAAGGACGAAAGAAATACTGGAAAGAGAATGCAGACGATAGTGGACATAACATCAGATTTGAGCTTCCAGCATAATATGGTGTTAAAAAAGCCAATGTAAATTGCCCAGACAGAGAGCAAGGGCGAGAAAGAGGCAGACGGTGGGGAACCTCTGTATGTAAGTGTTGCAGCTCTTGTGATTTTATCATGAATCTTGCAATATTTGTGTTTTTCTTAAAACCCCAGCTCCTGTAGTCAAATTATATAGGTCAGAATCTCATTTTTGTTTTTTAAAAAGTAAGATTCTAGCCCTCAGAGACTCTGAGAAGAGCTTGAAAACGTTACCCAAGTTCACCCTAATGACTCAGGCCAGACGACAAATAAAGAACCCCCAACATTTACTTTTTTTTTAATCTCATAATTTGTAAGCTATTTGCATGATTTTTTGAGATCTAACTAGTGACTGTTGAACAGGGTTGGCAATGCTGAAATAATACTAAGTGATGTATGACAGACAGAAGAATTAAATTATTTTTGCGAATAGGCAAGAAGAAAAAAATGAAATCATTTACTATCGACCAACTTCTCCAGTTCCTGCTGCAAGGGAATATCCCTGATGCTGTCATTCCTCTGTGTGCTTCCTTTCAGAGCCTTCTCTGGGTTTCTCTGATTTGTATGTGGAGATTATACAGTGTGCGTTAATAACTCCATGAAGGAAAAAAGGCATGCAAGTAATGGTGCATCCTCCAGCGTGATTGGAGGGATAGCCTTTATAAAAGGAATTAAACCTGCTTTATTGCCATTGCCTTTCTTTGTTAGCAAGTGACAATATGAACAGGTAATATAATGAATCCTGTCACATTCTCTCCGACAAAATCACCAAGTGAGTAATAAAGGTGGGCAAGTAATGTTCAGTTGTATGTGCCTTTGCAATGGCTGTGATCAGTGTATTGATCATCTCGGTAGGAGGTAATCCTGAGATGCTGTGTGGTCGGTCCCTCTCGGAAGGGGTTGCCTGTTTTCAGAAGATTTAACAATATAACTGTTGGTTCTGGCTCCTCAGCTGATGCTATTGATGCCATAGTCTTGCCGTGTTTTCTCCAAAACTTGTCTGGATTTTGCTGTTGCAAAGCCATTCAGATCCTAAACCAAAGACGATTTCCACAATAGACTATAGTAAAGAAAAGCGGCTGGTGAAATGAACTAATTCTGAAGAAGTGGTAGCATCAACTTCTATTGAAAATGTTGCCTAATATCATTTTACTGACTGACTTTTTCTTTCGTTAGATAAGAAATATTAAGCCATTTTTTTAAAATTAAAACCACCCTGGTAAATAGAATTACTGACCTTCCTAACACCCTTCAGTCTGTGGCATCAGGAAAACACTAAGATTTCCTAAATCACTATTCCATCGTGGCAGTTCTGTCAGGTACTATTCTTTAAGTTTTCTACACAAATAAAAAACAAAATATATATGCAGGAGGCAAACAGAAATGTAAGCACAGAAGAAAATGCAAGTAATATAAAAAGAATACTGTAGTGATCATACAGGGCTGCTCCTCTTCGGTGAGCCAGAGGTTCACTAACTAAGGTAATAAATGCTGTGCATACGAATAGGAAAATAAATTGCGGAAGGTATGAGACTGCTACAACCTAATAAAAAATAAATATCCCAAGCTCTGTGAAGGAAGTTAAATATATTAAAGGCAGAAATTCCAAGCCAGAGCAGATGGGGAGGGAAGATGGACTGGAGCCCAGGCTAGTCCCAGGGAGGAGTGGAGTAGAAGAGAGGAATAATAAATTTTGGTTAGGGAAAGAAAGCTACATGAATCTGGAGCCATCACCTCACTGTGAGAATCCCTTTTTTCCTATGATGACTTTTATTGGAAGCATTTGCATGGACGGACTCTGGCATCAACTCCCCTGCCCAGACTTCTCTCTTATCATTGTAAGGAATTGACCCATGACAGTGCATGCTGCCTGGCACCCCAGAACCACTAACAGAGCCCGAGCCCATGGCTTCTGTTGATTGGGAAGGGGTGGGGCAGCAAACAATAAAGTAAAAATCAGCAAATGGAAAATGTGTTTTTTAAATACATTGGATAGGAGCAAGAGAACAGAAAAGAAGAGTGTGAATGACAGAAAAGGGCTGGATTGTAAAGCTGTGTCAGAGCAGTGTGTGTGGGTGGGAGTATGGGGGGAGGAGATGTCCATCTGCAGTCCAGAGCAAAGGGCACTCCAGCAGAAAGTTGAGAACTGCTGCTGAGATAGAGTGATGGAAACTTCATCTTCATTGAAATATACTAACCTGGCTGAGTAGACTTTATTTTTGAATCTGACTCCCCCTGCCTGTATGTATCCTTTCTCCATACAGTTGACAGAAGTCTTGTCTGCAGAATGTGTGATACTTTTCAGGTAGTGATACAATTGTTGCTATTCTCCCCAGCAGACATGTATAGAAATTCTTGTATTCACTTCATTGCAGGCTTCTGTTCATTTCTCTCCAAGCACATATGCATTTAAGCAATCACTAGAAGGACATTCCACTCTAGTTTTTATCAAGTCCTCAGCACTAAAATGCACTTGGAATTTTTGGGGTCTTTCAATTCAGCTTCAACTCACCTGGTTCACTTGAGTCTTAGTTCTGCAGAACAGTAGGGTGCACACAAAATCTTGCTTGTATGAAGCTTATTATTATGCTATGTAATCAGAAGCAGCGGAATAGGAGTATTTCCAGCAGAGTTACAGCAGCAAGGACTAGGCCAACACAAAATTTAAAATTATGGGGACCAAAATAGGCACCTTTAATTAATACATTGACCTTTCACTTCTGGAGACGTATGTCTTCATTCAAAAGTGCTGATGACTCTGACGGATTCCATCCTAGTCCTTATTTGTCCACCTCACACAGGCTTGCCCTTCAGTAGTTTTTGCTCCAAGTTAGGCCCAGGACCTGGTACAGTAGGTTGGGGTTGCAGGTGCAATGACCGAAGTAAATATAGAACGCTTGCACAGCTCCTGTCCGCTCTATTCCTGGCTTTAGATATTGCACCTAGCCCCCGATCAGCAAAGCTCTTGAGCATGTCTTCAACTTCAGGCACATGAAGAGTCCAGTTGATTTTAACAGGTGGTCTACAGAGCCTAAGTGCATTACTGGTTCGGGGCCTCAGTCGCATTGGGTACATCTACACAGCAATTCAACACCCCTAGCTGGCCTGGGTCAACTGACTCAGGCTCATGGGACTTGGGTTGCGGGGCTATGTAGGCACTTGGGCTGGAGCCTGAACTCTGGGACCCTGTGAAGGCCTGGGCCAGCTGTGGCTGTGCCACCAGTCTCTTATTCTAGTGACATACCCTGAATTATGTGAGCACTAAAATCACTCATGGAATCTTAGGGAAGAAAAGCTAATTATAGTATCGTTCTCCAATTTTCTATCCTGAAATGTCATCTAGAGTACTTGAAATGATCAGTTATTGTGCACCTTGATTATCGTCAAGTCATAATACATTTTGGACAGTCTAATCTAGAGAGCTTTGTGTGCTGAGCTTCATCTGGTATAACTTACACCTCGGAGGCAGACATGCACCCTAACAATACAGAGCTCTTCTACTATTTCTTTCTGCTTACTGGTCAGGACAGTATTCCTGTGTTTGAAAGGTATTTGCACCAGTTGGGGTTAGTATGGAGTGGGGTTAAAGCACATGCTGTTGTCCATTTGGACTGCTATTGATACAAAATCAAAGGTATTTTCATGTGCGGTGATTATATTTTAATGTACTGATTACTAAGTTTCCACTTTGATACAGCAGCAAAGAGTACGTCCACCTCGACCGCCTCCTCCAAAGATACAGCGTTCATCTAGGCCCGTGAGTAGCTGGTAGTTTTGCCTCACTGCCGCAGCTTAACACTGCCTGAATCGCGCTCTCAGTAGCATTGCTAAATCTTGGTAGTTTGGACTGTTGAATCTTGCAAAAAGCAACGCTGGAATTATGCTCCTAAACTGCCTCCTTCTTTGCTGTGGCACAACCTTGGGACCTGCATTTTATTCTGCTTTTCTTCGGCAAGTTCTGCAGCTGTAGGTCAATTCAGCAGGTAGCTGATGCTGCCATTGTGTGACATTTGTTTTTACTCTTGTAGTGATTATTTAAACCAAAAATCCTTCTAGGCTGACATACGTTTTTAGCCAGTGAGCTTTTGAAGACTTGCACTAAACTCATAAATATGAAAGGAAGCAAAAATCTGACACTAAGTTATTTATTTTCCCCAGGTCTTGCTGTAAATGCATTGGGATTGATTGTTAAATTTTTCCTCCCAGAGTTGTTGAGTTGGATAGGTCTAAAGAATAGGAAATCTGTATCTGGGCAGTACCACATTGTGCCCTGTACAGAAATGTGCATAATGCTCATTTAAAATGCTAGCTGGAGATCCATTTGATTGTATATAGTATAAAAAATTTCAGGCACCAACATCTTGGTTAAGACCAAATGCTTCTTTTACAGAAAAGCTGCACAGAAATCAGTGCAGCACCTGTGTTAGGCAAGGAAATGTTGTCTAAGCAGTTTTCTATTTTAAACACTGATTTGTAGCCATACTGTTGCATATTAACTATTCCAGATGCCTTTAAAAATGGAGACTGTGCTAGATCTGAGGCAGTAACTGTTATTTACCAAAGGAAATAAGTTGGTGTCAGTTCAAGCTGACAGTTGTTTTTGCAGCAAACTCAGAGGGTATTTAATTCTATTTAAGATTTCTGCTCAGTGAGCATAATTTCATCAGAAGGCAAATGCTTTCTCTACTTGCTTCCATATATATATATATATATATATAAAACAACTCAGCAAGTTTTCAAATCTAGTCTTGCTAAAACTTGCTAAAGATGTTTAGTCACTGTGATGTGCAGGCAAGCAGGTTAACCAGTGCACTTGGGTGTGGGTTCACTTTTAACCTTCAGTGCATGTTCCTAAGTTTATATTTAGATGGCATGGTTTTTTCCTTTGTAACTGTGGGTGTGGCGCTTAAGAGTCATTGTTATGGATTTCTGCATTGTACACGTCCCTTCTACATGTATAAAAGGCAGTGCTACTATGCTTATGCATCTCCTTGAATATAATTGATATCGGAGACCCTCCAGGATATGGTACACAGGGAAAAAATTTTCTCCTTATTCTTTCTAAAACCAGAGGCTCCATGTAGCACTTCACATTCCTCTTGTTCTGCTCTAGGCTGGTGGTGTGCCATCAGGCCACGCAGGGACTTCTGTGGACAAAATGTTTCTGAACAGTATTGCTTCAGTTTCAATAGTGTATTGCATCAAAGCAGATCTTGCCAAGTCTGTTTAATCTCTCAGATGTAGTACATTAGTAGTCTTCAGTATGATATGTTTGTGTCAACTGTCTTTGCTCCCAAAGTGATTAATAAAAGGTTAGAAAGTAGTAATAAGAGCTCCTGTTGCATTCAGCAGCCTGTGCTAACAAATGCAACTGGAATGCTGCCTTCATCAGAAGGAAAATCACGATAAATGTGTATGATTAAAATAGCTCTTAAAGTATACATTTCTAGACCTTTTGTTCCAGTAACTATGCATAGCTACAGCAAGTATGACTTATACATTGTATTTGCATGTACTCAGAAGAATACAGAGCTTCCATAATGTGGCTTTAAGTGATAAGTGCCTGGGGGGGAATATCATAATTGATATCTTTATCTTTAAAGTTTACTAAATCCATAGATTATGTGTTTATAAATACTGTTGTTTTGTTTTTAATAGATAAAACACACGTTTTTAGCGTAAAGAATAACATTTTGCACAGAGTGCTTTTCCCTCTCTGTATCTTAGAGCATGCTGCAAAGGTGGGTATCAGGAAGTGACTTGTCCAAGGTGGGGACTCCAGATACCCCAACTTCTGTGCCCAGGCCCAACCACCACACAACACTGCCTCCCATTGCTCGCTGCCAGGAAATACTGAATGTTTTATCCCAATGGTTTTATCCCAACCTGTGGTCCGCAGACCCCTGGGGGTCTACAGACTTATGTCTAAGGGGTCTACAAAAGGTGGTTGTTACCATAGAACAGTTGGTTTCAACCTGTGGTTCAAGGACCCATGGGGGTTCACAGACTAACTAAGATTTCCAAGGGGATCTGCACCTCTATTCTAAATTTTTTAGGGGTCTGAAAATGAAAAAAGGTTGAAAACCACTGCTTTATGTAGATGCTAGTTGATGGCATTTTCAGGGTAGGAATGTTTGTAGCATGCATCACTGATGCAGTTTGAAATAAAAACACAGTAAGGAAACAAAAAGAAATAAGCTTTTTATATTTCACTTTTGGGGAATGAATGTGACACCCTTACAAAGGAACCATTGTTTATAGTGAGCAGGACTTGTGGGCTGGAATGAAACTTCTTTCAATTAAAAAAAAGCACTTAAAGTGTTGAGTAATAATGTGTAAGGTGAAGTAGGGACTATTACATGCAAGTTTAACCCTTCTACATTAGGTATTTACCCTTTCTTTCTCATACACGCCCTCATACCATCAGATTTTCTAGGTTTTTGTGCATTCAGTACACATTTAACCCAGCCTGCTTGGATATATACGGCTTCAAATCCAGCAAGGAATTGGCTTGTTTCCTGACTTTCCCCTGCAGTCCCCCTAGAACAGTGCTCTAAATCCTTCTTAGCATTTTTCCCCAGATGCTGCTGGGCTGGTAACACTAGAGGAGCCATCCAAAGTTGTCCCCCCCCTTGAGTACCACCCAAAAGGTGAAAGTGTTCACAGCACGATGACAAGCCAGCTTTATGCATCATCTTCCAGCTCAGGCTTAATTAAACAGCTTTCTTTCTTCCTTTCTCTCGTTCCCTCTCTCTTTCTCTCTCCCTGTATCCCTCTTGCTTGCCTCTCTCTCTCTGTTTTATCATCCCTAATGAAGCAGTCTTCTCCATCGATCCTGCTGATTGCCAGCCCATTCTTTTTGTTTGTTGGCACTGAGCCATTCAGCTGCACTCTGACAGCTCAGCTTGTCTAATTAGCTCTGTTGTTCTTTTCTCCATGTTTCACCACCTTGCAAGTTCAGTGGAAGTTGCCACAAACTTAATCCTTCCATTCCTGCCATAAATTCACATTCTTAAGTTGTCTTTATTGTAGAAAGGAACAGTCTTGTGTGAGGACTGATCTTCGAGACCTTAACATCTGACCTTCCTATAAGCCCTTCCTCCACCCTGCATGAATAGCGGCAATCCGTCTCTGAACTTCTCCATCATTTCTGCTGCATGCTATTTCCTTTGAAACAAAAATTGAAAAGATAATAATTCTGCTATTATCTTATGCATGCTCATGTGTTGCAAACCCTACACACAGGATTCAGTGCTTTTTCCTGGTGTGGAAATTAGAGCTTTTATGTTCCTATAACCATACTAAGGGTGGGGGTATGGGGGAGGAGAGACCATCATCTCTCACTGCAAACAAATTCATCCGTCATCCAAAGAGCATTTAGGTTGTAGACCTTTAATAGCCTTCTATATACTGCAGCTATTAAGAAAACGCAAATTTAGGGATGGCAGAAGTTTAGTTGTGTTCCTTACTTTATTTGGGGGCTTTGGAGATTCTTGCTGAAAATGATGTTAGGTTAAGTCAACAACTTAGAGGTTTGTTATGAAAACAATTCTTACATATGAAAAACTCCCATTGGAGAAGGTGTCTATACCATGTGGCCCTGACCTTGCAAACACTTATGTATGCACCTAGCTTTACACATGCAAGTAGTCACATTGACTTCAATAATACTGCTTATGCGAGAAAAGTTAGGCATGTGTATAAACGTTTGCATGATCGGGGCCTGTGTTTGTTCCATTCCCTAATCTGAAGCTTGTGTATTTCCTGTTCTGTGCGGGCAAAAAAAGCAATGTTTCTCAGCTTCAGAAGATGATAAAGTGGTAACTTCAGATAAGACTAATAGAAACTGTATATCAAATATGTCATCTAACTGCAGAAAAACTTTAGATGTTATTGAAGGGCTACTGAATAAAATTCACATGTAACTCTTCAGTGTTCATGGAAACACACCTAATAATACGTTCTATTAAACTGATAAAAGGGACCAAACTCTTTATGGCATCATGGAAATTGGTAATGCTTTTCATGCTTTCACTTTTATTTTCACTTCTTCATTTCTTCAGTGCTGACTTCCCTACACAGAAGCGATTACTATAGAAAGTCAATCAGTTTATTACAAACAGGCAAAGAAACCGAGTGTGGTTTTGGAGTTGAACTCTGGTCTCCAGTACAATGTGCAACAAAATACAAGGCTTTCCCATTTTCATTTTAGCAATTAAGTCTTTACATGGAGCACACAATCTGGGGGCTCAGTCAGATCTAGTATTTGTTCATCTACTGCGTGCAGAAGTGAAATAAACTTTTAGTACATGACTAATACCTGTCAGTCAGTGTATTGACCTGACTCTTCCAATTACTCATATCTTCAATATGATTCCAAACTGACAAAAGCATTTACATGACATTGCTGCTTTAAAAAAGTAAAATAAGTTTTGAACCATTTTAACCTTTAGCCCAGATGTCTAAACTTAGATATAAATTCACACATTACTTTAGAGTCCTTTAATGATATGGGTCACTATAGTTCAGTTTAATACAGATTTAGTTATAATTTTAGTGTGGCACAGAAATATATAAATTTGCAAGAGGGATTCTGAATGGAAGCAATGTCTAAGCTGACAATGCATCAATTTTTGCAGATTTTATGTGGATTGTGTCTTTTGTTTTGATGCTTGTTAGAGTATTTGATTAAATGTCTCCATTGTATGTATATATAATAGGTTCGTCCTCCAAGACCTCACGTTGTTAAGAGACCCAAGAGCAACATTGCTGTGGAAGGGCGAAGGACTTCAGTTTCTAGTCCAGAACAGTAAGTATTTTGTTGCTGCATTTCTTGACATCTGCCTGAGCATGTAAAGGGCCTGGGGTTTGTTTGTAATTAACACTGGTCAAAGAAAGGAAACATAGTTTCACAAAAAAATTCAGAATTTCAAGGTAATTTTAAATATGAAATAGAACAGTTTTTCATTGTTTAAAAATTTTGGGCAAAAATTTTAGATGAGAGAAAGGAGTTTAAAAAAAAACAATTTTTTGAAATTTCCACATTTTTTTAAAACCAGAATTTTTTAAAAAAGCTTTTTATGATCATTTTTAGTTTGGAAAAAGACATTTTTTTCATTTAAAAAATTTTTCAGTGGAAAATTTTGACTAGCTCTATCTATAACCCACCATCGTCGACTAGCTTTGCCTAGGAACCAGGGAATGTTTTATGATCACACATTTAATGGTGATTCTATGTGATTGTTGAAGTCCTTCTGCCAGTTGAAGCTCGACAGAGAGCCTTATATAGTGAAGGCTTTATAATGCACAATGTCTCTTGTTTAGTAGGTAAAATTTCGTAGTCTCTATAAAGTTGATTGAAAATTTCTCTAAATCACTTTTTAAAATAAGTTTCATTCCTGTGACTGAAGAATATCACATATAAACAACACACAGGCATTGCTTTCCAGCATCTTTTGTTGTTCAAAACAATAATGCATCATCTGTTATCCTGAAGAGAGAAGGTTTTGCAGATTTCTCAATGAAAGCTACCAAACAAAAGGACTTCATAGAAGACAGGGATTTGTTGAGTAGTTGATTCACTCTGAATACAATTTTTCCAACCTGTAGCTAAACAATAGGCCACCAAGTATAAACCTAAAGAGAGAATGGATATCCCTCCTTACTAATGCAGCCTAAAGAACACTTTCAGTACCTGACAGATATATTTCATTAGCATACATATCCAACTTTATTTATTAATCAGCAAATTATTAAGAATTTAACTGTTTACATCATCTACAATTACAAAAGAAGTGATTATATGGCACCTCTGTTTGCTTACCAAAATCTACTAATAGTTTGCTGCACTTCTGAGTGTCTGAATAAGCAGGTTGCCTTATTTCAGGTCAGAATTTGGGAAGCCGAGGACTGGGCATAATGCCAGGGGCCACTAATCTTAGACAGAAAAGGACGTCTTGGAAAATATTGCTAGTGTCATGACAGAGTATATGGCACTCACCTGGGGAACACTCAGGCAGCAAGATAAGAACAGTAGGCACTAGACTGAGAATGTAAGTCGTCTGAACCAAACTTACAAAAAGAATGAATTTATATTTTTTGCCCTTGGAACGTTTTTAATTGTGCTCTTGAAAAGTGGACTTACTTTCAGTTTCTAAAATATCTTCTATCTTAGCATTCCTCTCAGACCATAGTATTAATAATCACTTATGTCATATCCAGTCTATATTATTTGTTTGTTCTCTAATCTGAGGTAATTGGGTATCCTGGCAGTGAAATACCTTCAGTATTTCAGGTTGAGGATAACTATTAAATCTGAAACTATTCAAAAACTTGGAACAAGAAAACACTTAGCTTCTGTAAACGTATTTATTTTCAATTCTGAAGAGAGAGTGAGTGTCATCTCAAATTAGATATTTGTTTCACTTTTCCCAAACACAGCAGAATGGGGAGGTATATAGCAGTTTGCGTTCAGATGGAAATAACTGGTCACTTCTAAACTGAGCTATATTCATCCTATACATTTTATAGTGGAATATGATTGCCCTCTTGTGGAACAGATTGCAAGCCAGTCCTGCACAAGGGTTTGAATGGTATATGGTGCTTCCTGGGAAGGCTCTCCTTGCAAAAAGTTTATAGTGTTCATTTTTATTTAAGGAAATATATTTTGTGAATCATTTCATTAACATGCTGATCCTTGAATTGTTGCATGACTAACAGACTACAGGGATAGGATAAAGGAATTAGTGTAACCACCATGCATATTTTGTAGGAAGGATTACACATTTTTGGATTAAGCTGCCTGACATCATTCAATGTGACTTGCTTCTAAACTTTATTTACATTTCATGTTGCAAAAGAATCAAAACAATATGAGATCAAGAAATTTAGTTGAAAAAGCTCACCAGTATTTTACACTTATACCCAGCAATTAAATACAAATTACCATTTTTATTCTAAATTTTAGTTTTTTGCAGTTAGTTTGCTAGAGATTCCTAAAAATTCAACCACTGAAACTGAACAAATCACTAAATTGCTGTATTGTGGAAATGGCTGTGAATGCAAACAATATTGATGACTCTCTGCAGCCTTAAACTGACCTGTTCTTTAGGCATGTGCACTAACAAAGAATTACATTTTGGCATTTCACTGTAAGAGGTTTTTTTTTACATTTTAAATGACCAGCAGGAGCTTAGGGCTGGGAAAGGAGTAGCTTCTAGTGCCAGTGACATTTGGTGTGTGGTGCCAGTATTTTTCTGAATCTCTTTCTGATCTGTCCCATCTTCAGTGTTTCTCCGAATCCAAATGTCATGTCACAATAGCAGTTAGATGTATTTTCATTCTCTCCTGTCATCAACTTTAGCTGGCAGGACAAACTTCTGCAAACATAGGGAGCCTCTGGCCAGCCAGTTAATACTACAATATTATAATACACCAGACACCTTGTAAACGTTATTCTAACAAAAAAATGTTGGCATTGGAGAGATGAATGGGAAAAGAAAGAGGAGGCAGATGCAGCTCTCAAGGTGCTGTGACAGAAGATGGAAATCTTCACTGAAGAACATGGTATGTGCGGCTCCTGAGCATCACCCCGGGCAAGATAACAAATCAGGGAGGATTAGCTGTGTGGTGGTGTCAGAAATATATAGTATCTTTTGTTTAATAAGAAAGCTAATGTAAATGGCTTGAGACTTTGAAGTGTGGTTGGGCAGGTGCCTTTGAACAGGAGGGGACTCATTAATCCTGACCTCCCTCCTCACTATTTACCCCAGAACAGCATTTTAAATAATTGAAAAACATTTAAAAGAATAGCTGACCCTAATTAAAGAGAGGACCTTAAGACCGTTTTCTACAAGCCATTCTCTTTTGTATTTCCGAGGAGGGGAGAGTGCTCCTGTCTCTCTCTTAAAGGAAACCACAAAGATAGGATTTGTTTTTAAAAGCTACACTGGTTTTCTCTCTTGTTTTTGGCCCATTTCTCTGTATTGTATTCTGCTATATCATTCTAATACACAAAGAAGAGTTCCTTGCTGGGCAGATTTCTCTTGAGGCCAGATGTAGGCAGAGTTGAATAGAATACTCTTTTACCCTTCACCTGTAATTTACCTCTGCCTTTCCAAGTGATACAGATTTGACTTCTGTTTATCTCTTCAATGACCAGTCAGGTTGTCCCTCTTTTGTAAGGGTGAACTCTTGTTTTACCTGGCAGTGAAACCTAAAGGTTTGCAAGCACCAACAGGAAATTATTTCCCCGCCTCTACAGAGGCAGATTCCATTTGGTGCTCTGGTCAGTGCCTCCATCAGCTTCATGAATGGGCTGAGGAGGAAATGAATAGCCTGTTAATGAAACTTACAGATGATACCAAATTGGCAGAAGTTGCAAACACCATTCAGGTCAGAGGAACAAAAACAGTGGGACCCAGACAAGTTAGAAATGTGAAATGGAATGTAACAAAATGAGATTCAGCTTTAAAACATGTGAGGCTTTTGTCCAGATATCATGAAAAATGCAGAGTCAGTGGGTGTGAGTAACCTGTTAGGCAATAATGCCAACGGAGACTCAGAGGACAGCTAATTAGATGTGAGTTTGCATAGCAATATGGCAGCAAAACAAGGCCAGTTCAGCTTTGAACTGTATGTGCAATAGCATCATACACTGAGGCAGCGGGCAGGAGCTCAGTGTGTGATGGTGATGTAGCAGCAGCATGCCTGAGTTGGAACTGGGCCCTTTCTCTTACTGTACAAATACCAATTGCCACCTTGCTTGTGGAAGTGACTGTACAGCTCGTGGGGCCACTTGTGTTCCACCTGTAAGCACCAGGTATGGTTTATCTTTACTGCTGCCTGGGGACAGGAGAGTGAAGAACCCTCTTCCAGGAGAACAAATGAATAGTCCTATTTTGTCAGACAGCTGCTCCTTAAGCGGTGATTGTTGAGTTTCAGCAAGAGAAGCCCCACCCTCACTCTCCCCAGAGTTGAGACACTGGGGACAAGTCATCCCAGCAGCATCAGGGGCAGCACGTTGACAGCCTCTGGAGCCCTGAGGAAGCCGTTAGTTCCAGATTCCGTGAGCTGTTTTGTGTGATCAGGAGACTGGCTGTTAGGTGGAGGAGGCAGGAGAGAGGCGTCAAAGAGCAGAGGGCTAAGCAATCGGAAAGGCCCAACTGCCCCATTATAGCTCAGGAACGTCACAACATGTGCTGTGTAATTGGATAGGCCTTCTCCCGCCAGGACTCGCTCCTGTCCTTAGCAGGAAGGACAGAAGAAACCCTGGGGTCCTAATACCCTTGCAGCTCGATGTGTGCCAGGCATCCAGGGGGAGGGGCTTACGTAGGGGAACAGCCTGTCATCTGAGGGCCTTGTAGGGATAAGTCAGGTGTGTTTCTAAAAGAACGAGGAATGCTCAGTCAGAGGGATGACTGAGAGTCGGTGGGTGGGTGGGAGCAGGCAAATAAATACGTTGCTATCTGAAAACAATAGAACATGGACGAGTTCTCCCAGGGGGAGAAATATCGTGGGAGGCCAGGCGCTGGAGTTTGTTATGGGCGATGGGGAACTTTTTTTTAAAATAATGGTTGGAGAAAATTCTTTAAATGTTTCAGCCAGAGCTATCACAGTGTAACGCTGTGAAACCACCTGGTGCTGTTCCCCATCCCCTGCCACCCTGTTCTTTGCTACACTCACTTGTTGTGTTTCATCTTTAAATGAAGGTGTCAGCTTTTCAGGTGGGATCATGCAGTCCGGTAGGTGCACAGAGAGCTTCACACAGTGGGGCCCTAGCCCAGATGGGGATCTTTAGGTGCTACAGTGTCACCAACAATAACTAAGAATCATTCCAAGCCTCCTCAGAGTGAAAGTGTTTCTAAATTTTAGAATAACTTCGTTCTTAATGCTGAGCAATAAGCCATTCCCGATAGCAGAGTGACCCTTCCACAGCAGCATCTTCCACACAGGGTGCTGCATGCATCCCCCATTGGTCTATAGTCTGCATCATGCTGCAACCTATAAAGTGAGAGTAGGAAGGTGTGAGAGACACATGAGGAGCAACACAGATAGGAAGAGAGAATATCTTGGTTTATGGGAAGAAGGATATTCGTGCAAAAGGATTTACATTTCCTCCTGATCACACTCATAGCAGTTGAATGTTGCCACTCCTTTTGCCAGGAGCACAATGCAGCCAGCGATCACATGTGCTCTTGGCCCAGCTTGTGGTGAGAGTGTTTCTGATTTTATGTTTTCCCTCCTTCTGTTTCATAGCCTTTCACCAGTTCTGCTTCCTGGAGAGCTTCCCCATCAGACGAACCCTTCCTCCCTCCCTGGCAGGCCTGCTGCATGTAATGCTGACTTTGCATACGAGCAGAATTGTGATCAGCAGGTTTCTAACATGTTTGGAAATGGAGATTTTGCAGTAGGACCTGCAGTAATAATGCTCTGTGTTTCCATGGGGCTTTTCCCTGGGGCTTTTCCATGGGAAGGGCAGAGTGTGTTTTGGACATAATAATGAAACAAAACAAACCTGAATCAGAAAAACCCACACTTTCAAAGCCCCCGATGTTTCCTTTCCCACCTCCATGATGTGTGCTCATAATTCCTATTGGCATTATTGGGAGTGACGTGGGTCTCTGACAAATAGACCCATTTTCTTCGTTTCACAATGTAATGCACATAGTACACTTCAAAACCCTCCCTTTCTCTAATGCAGACCTGATCCTGAAAGCCCTGGGTCCCTTGCCTGGGGAAGCTCTGGGGGATCAGGTATTTGGTCCATTTGCTTCCTTCCTGCAGGGCAGAGCCTGGTTTATTCTGTTTCTCCTCTGTTTGGGTACGTGCATTGTACTGAACAGTCTCATCAGACTGACACTAGAACAAGCATCCTCCAGACCGTGCCCAGAGATCTGTACACACACAGCTGCTGTTAACATGGTTGGTTTGTTAACAGCCAGAAATCCTGTAACACTGACATCGGGATATAAAACTCCCCCTAAAGACTGACTCTTATCAATCAATCAATCTGCCTGGCCATTTATTTGACCTAATTCTAGTCCCTTGTTCACTGGAAAATGTACACAAGTGGGAATGGAAATCTTTCTCCCCGTAACTCCCTAAGCACCAGTAGCCTTCCCTGATGAACTAGAACAGAGCTGCACTTCTCAACCTGTGCCTGCCTCTCATCCCACTTCCTCCATATATGAAATGCAGCTATACAGAGCTAGTTACATTTCTCTTACTCCATTGGGAGAGCGATACCACTTTGCCAAGGGACCTGCAGTCAGGATTAGGAAATGGACCAGGAGACCAGCTGGCTTCCTGCATTTTTTTTCTTCTACCAATTAAAATTTTATTGTAATTGTTTTACTTTTGTAATGGCTGCCAATGCCACTTGGCAGCAGATATATTTCTATCACTACCCACGGGGGAAAGTTGGTACTGTGCATTCCCTTCTGCATTGCTACTAAAAAGAAAGAAAAAGGAAGGCCCAAATCAGCATAAGAATAAATGTCTGTATAAAAGTGGGATGGCACACCTGCTGCGCGCTGCATCCCGGAAGCAGCACAACAAACCTGCAGAATCAAACACACCCACCCACCGCTAAATACACACACAGAATGATGGCCTAGAGCTGCTGCTAATTGCAGATCAAAACAGATTTCTGTGAAACCTAGTCCATATGGTTGTGGTTTTTTTCCTTAAACAGGACTTGACCAGAATAGCATTGAATTGCACTAGTGCTACGGCGAATGGTTTACTGAACAGTGAATCTCCTCAGATGCTCATATGTGGAAGGTCTTCCTAAGGAGGAGCTTGTGTTCAGTGGGAGGTTTTGTACATTCAGCACCACTAGCCTAGTGGTTCTGAATTACTCCAATTGGGCTAAGGGGCATTTTCCAACATCTCTAAAATACCAGCCCAGTCTATGGGTCTTGCATCCTCCTCCTAGCTGGAGGAGACCAAAAAACACAAAAATGTGACCTCAGCTCTGATAAAGGAGTATAGCAAATATGAATCTCACTTGGCACAATCTCCTCTGAAGTCGTAGCACGGCATCCAGTCTCTGAAAAGTCAGTTGCCACTCAGGCATCCTTTTCCAGCCATTACATTATCAAGGCCACGTATTTAACATGGAGATATGTACTGCCGCTGGTTATGTGTATTCGCGCTTTGCCTGCAAGAGCAAAGCTTGTTATTTCCCTAGGGCATGTTTTTGTTTTCCAGTGGATCATTAGCTAAAATAAAAAGCATTGAAGGGTTCTAACTGGAAGGTAGTGGTGGCACCTCCCAAAGGCTCTTGGGTTGTTTCCAGCATGGCAGGCCGTTGTTATCCCACATATATTATTATTAGAATTTGTGGGGAAATTATTTTTTCACCCATGAAAAAGTTAGTGAAAATGATTTTTTTTCAATAAATTGATTTTTTTTTTGAGATTTTCCAGATTTTTATTAAAAATCCCCAAACTGAAAAATTTCTGGTTTTCAGCCACTGAAAACCTAAAGCTTTTTTATTTTCAACAAAAAATTCTCCAAAATTTTCATCAAAAAAAGAATCTTTGGACAGAAACAATCTTTTTTTTCTTTGAAAAAAAATCTGGTTAGTTCAAAAAGCCAATTATCAAAAATTGTATTGATGGTAAATATTTAACCAGCTGTTATGGACTCTTTAGCATTGTCATGCTTGACTTGGTGGTAATCCAAAAGGAAAGCTCTGTCGCTGGAATAAAAAGCAGAAGCTGGCCCATCTGAGTTTCCCTTGACCCCAGTAAAGAAACATAAAACACTTGATCCTTATACAGCACTTTTCATCTTCAGAGTGCTTTGCAAACATTCCTCACAATCCCCACCAGATAGGAGCAGTGCACTGCAAGCAGGGAGATTCATGCAGAGAGGTTGCTGAGCTCATTTTCAGAAGGGCTGAGCACCTCGAACTTGCACTGATTGCTCAGCGCTTGGACAATGAGGCCATAAGTGACTTGTCCAGGGGCCATACAGTGAATCAGCAGGGAGGCAGAGCCAGGATCAGATACCACTAGCTCATGGTATACAAGAACCCAGGAAGTTTTGGGTCACCATCCTGTGCTGAGACAAGTAATCCATGATGCACTCTAAATGCTAACCTAGATTTTCATAGAAATAATTGAGGGATGCAGCTGTTAAAATTCATGTTTGTTTTAAAACCTGATTCTATCCTGGTTATCTCTATCTCTGACCCTACAGCATGGAGAACTGATGCTAATAGTTATGGCTCTGTGTAGGCCATTTTTATTGTGTGTTAGACCTGTTTTGCATCCAACTAACCTACCCAGATTCCCTGTTAAGCACACAATGGGCTTCCAGGGAGAGCTCCAGGTTCTGGTTTCTTCATGTTAAATATTGACTAGCTGGCTTCCAGGGCACTCAGAGTGGGTAGAAATTAAAATGGAAAAGCAGAGGGTTAAGCTCACAATTAACAGCAAGTCGAAAGGCTCTTGAGCAGGCTAAACCAACATCACCGCACCAGCAGCCATTCATTATGACTTTCCAGAAATTATGCAGTACTCACTATAGATACACTAATGACTTTCCCATGTACGGTATGAATGAAAATTGGCTGCTGTGTGATAGTGGGCTCATTACATTGAAATTAGCTTGAAATCAGCATGATGGCTCAGCTAAATGGTGGTAGCTTATCAAGCACATTTCACTTGCTGTGGCCAGCTTCCTAGAGCCTCTGCCACCTAAAAATTACTGTGTACGGTACAGAGGTATCGCACAGCATCATTGTAAGCAAGAACATCTATTGGGGAGGTTGTTAAGCCAGCCTGTTTCCTAACTGAGCAAATGCAGCTGGCTCAAAAATGAAATCACTGCAGAATATTGCAGAAAGATCTGCTACATGTTGTCCTCTTGATCTTCATGGGGAAAGGCTGTCATGGAGGAAGCTAGACACAAAGAAGGTGATGCCTTGAAAACCGAAGCCAATCATGGGACTAGCAAATCAGGAGCAAGGGTGACTGGAGCACAGTCATCCTTTTGCATGACTTGCTATAGTTGTTAAGGTTTTAGATTTGGGGGATGTGTGTTCCCTGTCTGTGCTGATGCAGAGACTCGCTTTTGTGGAGATGGTGCCGTTCTGCCAAGGTTAATGATGGGTTAACTGTGCTGCTGTTATGCCAGGTCATTCTAATGCTGCCCTTAATGCTAGTGTGCTTGAGAAATACTTTCAAATGTTCCGTCAAGCGTGCTGTCTAAGGAAAAACCGTTCCTGACTCTTACGTGACACATTGTAACATTCGTTGCTCCCCTGTAGCACAGATGTTTATAAGTAGGAAAAGGAGTGCAGGACAAAGCTGTTTGCTTCACACAAGTGAGTATTGATTCATCAATGAAACTGTGTGAATTCTGAGGTCGGTTGCCCAACACGATGAATCTGCAAAGGTATTTGAAAAAAAGTGGGAAGGAGCTCATGATCAAAAGAGCAAGGTTTTTTTTTTTTGGTTTGGTTGTTTTTTTTAAAGCAAATTGGAGGAAGAGAAAATGGCACATTGAGCCCTGATGCACATTTAGACTAAGATTTCCAAAGACACCTGAGAGATTTTTGACACTCAACTCCTCAGAATTAATGGGAATCGGGCACTCGGATCCAAAATCTTAGTCCTTTTTTGTTCACATCCTCTAGAGCGTCAAATTCCATGCACAGCAAGCCTCAGTATTTTGTGGAATATGTGTAATCTTAACAATGAAACTTGATGGTATTCTATATTTTATATTTTCCTGTCCAAATTCTGAGTTGACTCCTGTAAAGCAAAGATGGTTTGGAGACCATGGCACTTATATTATGACGTGAAGTCATCTGTGAGAAGAGATGGCTTTCTCTGGGACTCCAACATGGCTGTGTCAAGTTCCAGCCAAAACTCAGCATCTTTAAACTTAAAACTAAAACATCCTTAAAACTTGCCTACTGGCATTTTTCCTCTGTCTTATAGAGAATTATGGAAGTCACTGGTATGTTCATTGTATGTTTTTGTTCCATGATGCCAGTCTCGTTTAGAAGGCCAGAGAGGAGTGGTGGCACTGAGAAGGTAGGCCATATGGGTTTGATAGCAGTATGGGAGGATGTAGATGCAGCCAAGGGCCCTTCTCATCCAAAACTCCAACATGAAAGCATAGTCTTCCAAAGATCCCCTTACATCCTGATGGTTAGTGAGGCAACATGGTCTAGGATTCAGATTGGGTCCAATTCCTGGATCTGCCACCAGCTTCCTCTGTGACACTGGGCAAGTAACTGAAATTCTGGGACTCAGTTCCTCCATCTAACATACAACCTGCCTTTGTAAAGAGATCTGATCTCTGCAGTGGAAGTGCGCTCTGTGCAGGCTAGTATTGTTTGAGATAAGCAAATAATGTTAAACTAATAATTTATTAGACTCTTGCCTGTTAATTGTTAGAGCAGGTACTGACTTTCTTCAGCTTATCCCGATTAGAAATTACTTGGCGACTTCTAATATTTCCTGCTGTAGATTGAGTGTGAGCAGTTCACTAAAAATTTACAGAATTCAATTTGTCAGCTCTCATTGGATGTGCAGGTCACATGGTATTGTTTCCATTACCTGATTGGATGAGTGTAACTCTTAGAATCAGATTTCTAGGGTGAATTCTAATGTTTGTCAATTAAAAATGTGCCTATTCACTTAACATTCGATGCTCCTGGGAACATTCCCACCAATAAACTCATGCCAAGATGGCAGAAGCTAATACAAAAGAAAAAAACAAGCAAATACTGGAATTTTGTTCGTGGTACATACCCGGGCCTAATGATTTTTCATACTCTACAGGAAAGTATTACAGGTGCTGGATTTGTGCTTTGTTCTTAGTGAGAGAAAAAATAGGGATTTCCCTAGTCTCTGGTCTCCATTTCATATTGGTAACAAACACTCCACAAATCCAAACCCCTTATTCTCTTCATATTTACTACACCTAAAAGGGACCAAAACCCTTAATTCCCTCGAGCAGTTGCACAGCTGTTCCAGGAATCAAGAAATATGTGAAATTTGGGATGCCCGGTGCATGGGAAAAACAATACAAGTGGGTCCACCCTGCTGTACCTGTACAACATGATCTGTATAATCAGAGGGAAAAAAACAAAGCACCTACTTTAATATATAAATTAAAGTTCCCTGTAAATTAAATAACCTTTTAAATGATTATAGAATTCCCTTCATTAATTCCCAAACCCCAGTGCTCAGTGATTTTCTATATTTTTAAGTACATTTAGGTGTCAATTAAATTTGAAATATCTACATTTGTCAGCATTTCATTTTTGGCCGGTGTGATGTGCTGCTGATTTGTCCATGCATCCTGACACATGAAAAAAGCTCCCAAGATGCAGATCTTCCTCATTAAAAAATAAATCCATACTATCATAATGGTACGCAGAGCCATGGAGCGCATCCCTGGCTTTATTGCACTGTGTTTCTGACATGATATTTTAAAAGGAACAGCCACAGCTGTCAGTACTGTCATATGCGAGTGCTAACTGAAGACATGTTAAACTAAACATTAGAAAGAGATCAGCAAGTCATCTGCATGGTAACTCAGCTAAGAGATTAGGTAGGCAGGAGCTGGTGCAGTCATGTGGAGATGATGAGGGTTGTCGCTGTGACGGACAGGATCCTTTTTTCCCTCTAAGACTACAGCATTGCCTGCCTTGTAGCTGGGCTTGCTGTGACCTGCCTTTTCAGAGACAGCTCTTTGTGTATGAAATCCTAGCAAGTAGTGGGTGGTAGACTGCAGGATCGTCGCTGAATTGGTTTAATGAGGGAATAGGCACTCTTTTTTTGATTCTACTGCCTCAAGCTAATAAAAAATTTAAACGTGGACATTTTAGATTGTTTGTCCCTTGTCTTTGACAAAAATCTTTTATGGAACTACAGCAGCAGCTGAATTTAAATAAGTTTTTATTATGAAATCCCACTTTGTCATGTAAGGTGCCTTAAAGCGCAAAAAAAAAAAAAAAAAAAAAAAAGTGCCTATTAACTGGCATTATAGCTTCCATCTTATTAATATTGATCTCCACTGAAATGCAATTTATTAGTTGATCCACCAGTCTGTCTTTTGAACTACCTCTTTCAAATTAGATATTCCTTCATGGTGAATTAATTCCACATTTAAAAAAAAATACTTGAATTTAAACAGACCCTGGCCAAACAAAGGAGGTCATTAGTAACACTTTGGAAAGGAACTGAACTGACTTATCTGAAATTCACAACCTCCAGACTCTAACTGCACATAACCAAAAGGTTGAATTCCTGAGCAAAAATCTGTGGAAATTCCAAGTTTCTTCTGATTTCTGTGAAACTCTAGTAGGTTTGCTGGGCTACTGTCAAGTGGTAATTCCCATGTATGAGAGAGAAAAGGAGTGTTTATACATAGGTCAAGAAAGGATGAAGCATTTTTTAAAATGTTTTTGACTATAAGAGTCTTTGTTAGCCCCTTTTCTAACCTTAATTGAAATGTTCTTGCATATGTAAAACTAGTGCCTGGAGGAGTTTTTCAAACATTTTGTAGCAAATGTAGCTTGCTTCAGCGCCAGCACTTGGCTTTCCCTGGAATGTCCATTACAGCATGAGGTGAGAGGAACAGCTCATGTGACCATTCCAGTTGGAGTAACACAGACTACAGCATAATCTGATCAGCTGTGCCCACCCCAGCCCCGGTTACTCTGGCCTAATTGTGAGTAAATGTTTATCACAAAAATCACAGTGGGCATCTCAAACCCTCTTGAGTTGTTGCCCACAGCTCCCAACTCTCTCCCTCTTTTCGACATGCTCTTTCAGCCCATCTTTCACAATAGTAGTCAGGACAACAGAACTAAGAAAACACTGAAGACTGATCTCAAACACAAGAGCCACCAGGCTTTAATATGCCTGTGCCATAAGGCCAACAAGTCTTCCCCCCCCCCGTCCTTATTTGGGTCCTCTTCCGATTTCAACATATTAGCCCACAACATAAACTCCTCTAATTTAATGTGCAAACGTGGTTCCATCATCTACAAGATAAGAACCTGCTCCTCACTGTACATACTGGGCCCAACTCTGCATCCGCTGAAGTAGTAGGGGAGTTTTGCTGTTGACTTCAGTGGTAGCAGGATCAGGTCCTTGTCTTTTGATTTTCGATATGGCTTTGTGCTTCTGATAGTGTATTGCTGTTCATGGAGATAGCTGGGATCTTACTCAGCTGTGTACAGCAGATGAAATGAATGTAGTTGGGCAGAGACCTCATGGGGATGGCTGAAAATGACGCATGCTTTCATAACCCTCTATGATTTATTTTCCCTTCCCTCCCCTTCCCCGCCTTTCATTGTTTAAGTCGTCTGGGAATGAAAAGCGGGCCCGAACACACTGCTGTACGATAAGGCTCATGAGATTAAAATGCAGCGCTCTATGGTTAATAGTTTAAAATTGAATCTATTTTTTAAAGTTTCTATTTGGGACTTATTAGTTCTTTAAAATGCTCTAAAAATATTTCCAAGAGTTCTTATGTTCAATAAGTGGCTTAGCCTTCCAGAGAGGAATGACAGATTTATGCTGTACTACATACATGCACTCTCTCCTGGTTGCTGCTAATTTTTCATTGCTCTTTTCTCCTTTGCATCCAGTATATTTCCAACATGGGCGCACTCTGCCATCTCCTCCACTTTTCAACTGAGGATCACTCTGAATGTTTAAAGCAGTAGTATCCACTTCCATTTGCCCTGGAGCACATTCAGTAAATCATTTCTGCTTTACACTGAAAAGAATAATCTAGCTTCTTTAAGATTAAACAAAACAAAATAAAAAAAGCAACTGACAGCAACAATTATTAATGGAAAAGTATCCACAAAATCAGCGTCCCTGAAATACCTGTTCTGTGTCCCATTCTCAGTTATATGCTTTCTCTTTCCCCCCATGTCTTCTCCTTACTATACAGATAGCCAGCTGTACATATGCACACCGAATTATGGTGTTTTCTTCATTATGGAACTTTGTCATTGACTTTAGTGGGCAAAGGATCGGACCTGGAGTTCTGATCTGTGTATTGTTTATTATATAGTTTGTGTGTTTATATGCCTATCGTCAATCTATGTATCTACAAACACACAGAGACATAGATATAATGTATGTTTACATGTAGGCACAGCTCATAGGATCAGCTGGACAAGACACATATTTTTATAACAAATAAATGTTTAAACAACGTCTCACAGATAAAAAGACTCAGTGTAAAATCTTACTGGCAAAAACTTCATACCACCATCTCCAGCAGAAAGACTGTGTATGTATTACAGTATATAACTAATGGGGGAGAGGGTAATATTTCATGTAGACACGTACTATACAGTATGTATATAGTACATACACCCCTTTTCTAAAGCAGCACCTGGTAGCAACAATGCCTCAAATCGGAGCAATTTTAAGACCAATATTAAGACATTAGCAGGCAGCATTTCTGGAGAGAGCAAGGTGTAGGTAAGTGGTGCAGCGCTTCCTGGTACAATTAGTTGTGTGGCTTTGGGACAAGGAGGTTTGTCAAACGTTTTGTGGATATTTGTCCCTCTTTACCCACTTGAGCAGTTCTCTTCTGCTTATCCTGCTTGATATCTCAACCTGTGTGTCATTAGATTGTACAATGAAGCTGAGAACAACTCAAAGGAATAATTTGGAAGGAGGTCAGATTGTTGGATGGGAATTGTGGTGGGAAGGCTGGTTTCCATCCTGGCTCCTCTTACAGTGGTGATGGGTCTGCAGGTCCCAGCACCTTTTCCCAAGAGGCAGCAGCACTGGATGGTCTAGAAAAACAGTATGTTCAGCCTGCAAAGTTAAGCTGCACACTTACCCCATTGAGTCATCCTGCACTCAGGCGCTGGAGCAGTCAATTGAGTTCAGAAATTACTTAGAACCTGAATTGCTTGGTTTTCTCTTCTCTCTGCAACTTTGAATGTGAAAACTTGATAACTTCCTTTTCTCTTCCTGTTTCCTTCAGCCTTGTAAAGCCCATGCGACACTATACAGTCTTCCTCTCTGAGGACTCTTCTGGTGATGAATTTCAGCAGGAAGAGGATCCTGTCTCTGCCTTCTCTGAAAACTTTTTCTTCTCTGCTCCTTTTGAATGGTCTAGTCTTTATTCTTTCATTGTATTAATTCAGGCTTTGAACGGCGATATCTGCACCAGTCAAGGCTGCCTGCTTCTATGCTTGGATTTTTAAGAGTTTTTAAATCTTTTTATAGCACTTGATGATTGTATTAATATTTCTCCTGCTTGACTGTTCTGATTCTCTGAGGCATGCAAGAGCATGTGTTCTGCATGAAGCACTGTGTGATTTGTTGCCCACAATGTGGGTGCACAACTTATCATGTTATTGGTGACTTGGGCTGTGTGGGAGGTGACCCTCCATTTAGCTCTTCCTTCCAGTGTGTTGCTTTCCCCTCCTGTTTTCCTGCTCAGACCCTTTGCTCTTTTGCATCCAGGGCTACTTGTATGTTGTGAGTTGTCTTGTAAGCTTCTTATGCTTCAGTGCAGTCGTCAGCCTCCTCCAGTTCCACCCTCTTATTTCCAGCATCTCTGTTACATCCCATACCAGGACCTCAGTGGCTCCTGGAGGAGTACCCCTCAGGTTCCTCCCAAAGCCAGAGGATTTCCAAGGCGTCTCAGTGTGCAGTGTGACCCAAAATTACACAGGAAATAAAACAAGTAGTTAGTTGATATTGCTTATTGTCTGTGCCCTTAATTGAACTCCCATTTTATTAACTTAATGTAAAGTACTTCATGGCAAGAACTTTTGACTTTACTCTTTATAAATTCCATTTTCAAATACAGTCCCAGAAATCATTCTTCATGATGGTAACAGCTACAATGCTTTGGGTTTCATAAATCAATGTGCAGTTTTATTTAACCTTAGAGTGCGTGAGTGAGTGTATGTGTGAGAGAGAGAGATACCACATGTGTACTTATTTATCTGTAAATAGTAACTGCTAAGTTAATTCCCAAACCTCTCTAACACTTTTGAGCCCAATTTTCAAACAAAGACTCCTGCAGAGGATGTCTAAATCCTGAACTTAGAGGCCCATATCAACATTTTGGATTATAAATGCTTGTTTGAGGCACCTGTATATTGATTAGGTCATCAGCCATAGGATTTTGAAATCCTTCAGAAGCACCCACGTTTGAAAATTGGCATGTCTGTCAGTTTCCATGAAGTTGGTCCACAGAACAGAATGAAACAGACCTATATAAAGTATTCCCACGTCTTCAGAATTGGAATAATCAGGCAGAAAAAAGCTCACATGGGGTGAAGTGCAGACTGACTTGTAATACACACCTCTAGTTGTCATTGGCACTCTGAACATACCTCTCGGGAGGGCAGTGAGCGGTAAGGCCGTGATCCAAGAGATTGATCCTAATGGGCCAGTCAGACCAAACCTGAGGTCCCCCCTTCCTCCCCCCGCAAAAAAAAGTTAATTCCTACAAAATACTACACTGTTCATTCTTGCAACTCCATGCAATTCCTGGTTGTGCCCAAAGCCTGAGGATGAGGTGTTGAAATTTTGGGAGGAAGCCTGTTCTTGGACTATTTATGTCTGCTCCAAGAGCAGGAAGTGCCTGAAATATAGACAGCGCCTGGTCTCAAGTAGTTTCCACCACTGAGAATGACATGCAGTCAGATCTGAGTGCTTCTCCAAACCAAGCCTGCCTGTGACTAAATGCAGCTGTGTACGACTAGCCTGTGGGAAGGGGCTAACATGGAGTCAGTGTGCTCTCAAAGATCATCTGATTTGTGACCTGTAGCCCTAGCTGTTGCTACATGTGTGGAAATATTCAAAACTTGGAGTAACAAGAATATGACTGAGAATTTTAGCCTGCTCTCAGATGGCCAACTAGCACCACAGTGAGTTGGGAGGAACATAATGGCAGCCAGGGCAGCTGACTCTTTGAGGATTGGAGGTTGGGTTCAGAGACCTCTAATAGTGGGTAAGATTACCCCATAATGACAGATTAGGCACGAGGACACTTAAGTCCTACCACGGGTTGGCCATCGGAGGACAGAAAGGAAGATCCTGCACTTGTGTGCTTATGTAGGGGGAAGACCCCAGAAATATTTAATTCACCCTGTAATATTTTTCCAATAAGAGCTGATGTAAAGGAGTTGTGAGCAAGTTATGTGTGAGATTAAAGATGGAAGTTCTGATCACATCTGAAAGATCATGCTTTCACATGCCTTCACTAAGGTCTTGATCCAAAGCCTACAGAAGTCAGTGGATCTCTCTCTGTTGACTTCAGTTGATTTTGGATCAGGACCTGAGTCATCGTAACTGACACTGTGCTGCATTTCCACCCTCATAAATCCCACCTGGTTGCCCCAACTCCTCTTCATGCAAACCTGAACTTGCATTTCACAAGATGTGGAATTAACTCATTCTATATCGCCCCTCATGAAATAGTTTTATGCTGTAGGAGAAGTCACTAGCTAGAGATATGCACTACTGGGTGCCTCTGTCTTGTGCATCATTTCATGGCTGCACCGATGGTTGAATGCCAGTGTTTGTGTAATGATGAATGAAGCAAGGTACACTTTGCTCATAAATTTGCATTATATATTTTTATATTTTTTATATTTTATATATATATGGAAAGAAAGAGAAGGATTCTTCCACATTACATTCCCCACACTCTCAAATATTTTCTCTTAATCCAAAGCCTTGTTTAAATGCCACTGAGAGACTGGCTGCTAATCAAATGCCATTCACCACAGAAATCATGTCAGGTCTCATTATTAATTGGATGCACATTATGCTGCTGTTCTCCCATACGCAGAACTGATATGCAAATCTAATGGTGTTCAAGGAATGTTTTTCTGAAGTACATGTGAGAAGTGTATTCTAGTAACCCAGGGGTTGGCTGTAAATGTAAAATAGATTTCCCCATCATGGACTGCAGTGTCTCTTGATAAGATGACACCAGTATAATCATTGAAACTATGCACAGTACTCCCAATTACTGCAAGAAAACCCCATGACTTACATTCAGTGCTGAGTTAGCTGGAATTTAGAGAATGTAACTGTGTGCAAAACACAGGCGTATTTGCAACTGCACTTTCTTGTTGGGAATATCCAACTTCCTGCATAAAACAACTAGGTCTCGTTACAATATTCTACATGTGGGCGGGCTCAGAGCCAGTCAGAGTGGAGAGCTAGTATCAGATTATTCATGCTCAAATACAGCTCTGCTCAGTGAGTTTTCAACTGCATCATCACTGCTTTCTTTTCAACCCTTCCTTTTCAGTACCCATCTTCCTCCATTTAAAATCCTCCAGTCTTAAGTCTTTTTTTTCTTTCCGCCTCTGCTCACTGTATATCCACACTCCCTCTGTTAAAGGGATACTGTCAAATGTAATTTGCCCCCCAAAAATATAGTTTTCATAAACTTATAAGTAAAGAAATTGGACTGTGATATTTCTAAACTCCAGTGGAAAAAGATTTTTAAAAACCAACCAAATGTTCCCCTGCAAACATTGCAGCATTGTGCTAGAGTTTTGAGAACCATTACGTGATGCTGACTTGTCTATTTCATTTGTCCTGGCTGAGTGAAGTGTAAAAAGTAAACAGCACAAATTGTGAAAAGTGTACTTTTACTTTAAAAATTCATTAGCTATTTGTAAGATAGGGAAATTAAAATAATTTTTAATGGGGCAGTAAGTGTCCTTTTAAAACTGAACTTCTCTATATCCCCTTCATTCCTGTGTTCTACTTCATGGTTTATAAAGATGCTAAATAATCATGACCACCTTTTCTTGATGTGTTGGAAGGATTGTCAAGAAAAGAGAAGGCAATGGAGTAACCATTCTTTTCTTGCTGCTGCTCACAGAAATGTGTTTATTGAATGTTTTATTGAAAGATCAGTTAACACAGTTCAGATTTAAACTGTTTTCATCATTACAACGGAAATGCAAAAAGTCAACCAGCATCATCAGTAGTGAAAGTAAATGCATGCGGATGTTTTAAAGTATTGATAATCTAAGTAGTAATGATACCTAGAAGAAAATCTTACTTTTGAAAACATGCCACCTTAAACCCTCATGTCTCCTAAATTAGGCCCATGTGTATGTTAGTTTCAAAGTGCAACAAAAGGGAAATAAGTCTAAAATGTTCAGAATTCAACCCAATGCAATGGGCTCAAGCCAGCCCCTACAGGAGGTACCGTAAGGGTCACATGACAGGTGTATCCATGCTGAGATCACTCTTGGGGATTCACTTCCTAGTTTGAAATGTTGCACGCTTCAAAAAGGATTTGAAATAAAATAATTCTAGATGTGAGGTGATAAAGCATTTTTGTCTCTTAGGCCTCAGCCATACCGGGCCCTGAAAGAGTCTGATAGTGCCGATGGGGAAGAGGTTCTCAGTCCAGAAAAAGCAGAGGAGGCTCTGCCCCCAAACCCTCCTACGCCAGACAAGGTCACAGAAGTTAACCTCCTGGAGGACATTTTCACTAATTTAGAGGTGGAAAAACAGCCTCAACCTCTCAGCCAAGCCAAAAGCTTGGAAGACCTAAGGACCCCCAAAGAGGAGGGTATGCTGCAATGTACTTTTGATTATCAGGTATGGGCATGATTTTATACAAGGTAAATGATAAAGAATGGAAGGGCTTCTGCAGAATTACAGAGCCCTCCA
This sequence comes from Natator depressus, assembly GCF_965152275.1. Lineage (NCBI taxonomy): Eukaryota > Metazoa > Chordata > Testudines > Cheloniidae > Natator > Natator depressus. The sequence continues at coordinate 23,245,273 of NC_134249.1, read as the reverse complement.
TCAGCCAGCTTTCTGTAAGAAAGAATTCTGTATTTCAGTGTAAATGCATCCATTTCCCCCATCCTGTCCCAGTGTGTTTAGAAGATTTATTTCTGAATGAGAGATTATGTCTGTGGTCTTTTGTTGCAACATAAAAGCAAGGAGGAACCAAGACCTTCATTTTCAAAGCAGAAATCCCGATCCATTTACAAGGGTTTTTTTCCCAGAATCTGCCTTGTCCCCCAGCTGTAGTACATTGATATCCTTGAGGTTGGTGCTCAGCAATGCAAATACTAAGCAGTTTAGGAAGTGAAAGGATGGTGCAGTAGTTAGGGCACTAGCATAAGACTTGGAAAACCCTGGTTCAAATCTCTGCTCCACCACAGCCTGGTCACTTTGCCTCGCTGTGCCCCAGGTCCCCATCTGTACATTGGGGATAATAGTCCCACAAGAGTTTGTGACCATAAATACAGTAAAGCTTTTGAGGCAATCTGATATTACAGCAACGAGGGCCAGATGAGTACCTGGGATGGACAGGAGATTTCGCAGTCCCTTCATTTCTGAGTTGACTGCATTTTGGCCCACATGAGTCAAAAGGGGGAATCAATTTGTAAAGTCTCATCATTGTTTATGTAGCATGTTTCCTGAATAGCCTTCTTAGCAAGTGCAAAACTAAAACATAGACCCTTTGACATCTTGTGCAACACCAAGCAAAGGCATGTAGCATCACTCCTATAATGATACTTAATGGCTTATATCCAGGTATCGCAGAGCATTTGGTGTATGTTAATTAAAGCTTTTGAGCCTGGTCTCCTCCACTTCCCCCGTAAGTAGATTTCACTGTGTGCCGATTACATTTGGGAAACGGAAGGTGCAGGGATATGCCCAATGTCACACAACCTATCCGTGGCAGAGCTGGAACTAAAACCCAGAGGCCTGACTTCCCGTCTCCTGTCCTCACGCCTAAACCACAATCTTTTCTCTGTCCCTCACCTGCAAATGCTTGCAGCATGTGTGCATCCTTCTCTCCAGCCCCCATGTTGCCCCCTATTGCTGTGCTGTTCACGTCTGTGCTGAGCAGGAGATGTTAATCTGTCTTGTACTTTCTGGCAGAGGATGGATCTTGGTGAATCTGAGACAAGCAGGATTGTGCCATCAATGAAACTCTCTCATCCCTACAACAAGCTGTGGAGTATGGGTCATGATGACATGGCTATTCCTACCAAATATTCCCAAAGCTCACCAGAGAGGCCCCTGACTTCTTTTGGGACCATCCCATCAATCCCACGGAGACCCCGGAGCAGAGACAGCATCTTGGTGCCTGCAGAAAAGGAGGAAGGGAACACGGCTGTTCAAGGGAACATCACCATCCCTAGACCACAGGGCAGAAAAACTCCTGAGCAAGGGATAGTCCCACCACCACCTGCGCCCAGACCAACCAAACCCCAGATTCCAGCTGGTACAACAGATGCAGTGAACACCTACACTACGGGACATAGCGACTTGGTTTCAGAGCTCATGCAGGGGCCCTTTGGAGCCGGGACTGTGTCCCTTGGCCCAGAATTCAGACAGTCAGTAACTTATTCCCCTCACCCCTCTCAGCTTCTATCCAGTTCTAGCAGAACGACTGCGATGCTTCAGCCAGTCAAGGTTAATACGGAAAATGCCGGTAGTGAAAGTGACTATCTTCTTAGTCTGCTGGATCCATTAAAAACAACCAGCTGGCAAAACATGGGACCCCAGCAAGGCTCTCGCAGTATGCAGAGCTCAGCCTCTCCGAGCTCTGCTGCTGGCTTTGCTTCAGTGGTGGGCGACTTTGCATCTCCTCCGCCGGCACCATTCACCCAGCCGCTGGGATACCCTCCTTCAGCACCGCCATTTCTGCAGCCATCCCTCAATCCATTTACACAGACAGTGCCAGCAGCCCTGACGATATCGCTGGTCAGACCCCCAGGGGGACCCTTTACCCCTCCTTTAGGTCACACTTATAGCTCCAGCTTCATGATACCTAATTCTGGCTTTTACCAACCACAGCGACCTAAGCCAAACATTTCAGCGTTGTCCATGCCCCGTCTGTTTGGCCAGGCTGCGACAGCACCACAGGCTAGTTCCTTACTGCAGCAAAGCCAGAACCCTTCCCCAGCCAGCTCTCTGCAGCCAGCACGTTTAAGTGGTCCTTCTAAAATCAGAACATTACCAGCGAGCCATTCTGGCTCCAAGATAGATGTCAAGCAAGGGTTGGCGCTAAGTTCTAACGACCCCCCTCTGATTCCCCCGAGGCCCACGAAGGGCTTAGAGTCAGTGTTACTTCCCTCAAAGGAGACAAAAGATCCATTTGAAGATTTGTTAAAGAAGACAAAACAGGAGGTTTCAGCCACCCCAGGTAAAGTAGAACAGCTCAGAAAGCAGTGGGAAACCTTTGAATAATGCCCCACCCTATCTTCTTTCTTTTGGGAGGTGGATTTTTTATTTTAATATTATTATTATTTGGTTGGCTTGTTTTGAGCCAACACCAAAACATGTTTCTTTATATGGAAAGTTATAGACACAGGAAACACAACTGCTTTTCTAGAATTCACATACAAGTGCTACTGGCTGGAGTCCATTTTGCTGATGAACCCCCACATTGTCCCATTACTAGATATGGTTTCTCACTGGTATCCTAGCTGACTTCTTGCCTGCAGTCAGTGAAAACTCCAGTGACTCTTGCACCGGCCAGAGCATTCAGGTTATTAGGTTATTCTTTTCTTTTTCACAAACAGCCTTTTCAAGAAACTACTGAACCAGAAACTGCTCATTCCCTCCCTTGTATTCTCACAGTCCCAGGCGCAGCCTGGAACATGACACAGCATGTAGTTTTTGCTTCCTACCTGTGTGAACAGTGTTCAGATCAATTTCTTCAATTACACATATTGCTTATAATGTTTTGCTTACATATGTAGTGTGCAGCAAACTAACCAAGACTTGTTGTCTGTATTGAGTTAATCCACTGGGCTTAAATTGAGTTTGTTTAATACCCTGTCTAGCAATATATACACTTGACTAATTACACAATTTTATCAGCTTTTGTTGTAGGGTTTGGGTTTTTTTTTTACACTCACCCCACTACCACCACCCACAGAGCAGCACTTCTTCAGTACAAAATCCATTACAATTCCCAGTTACAGCAAAACTCCAGCACAGAGCAAAGCCTCCTGCAGCTCAGGGCTCGATCCTCTGTCTCCAGTGGGAAACTGGAAGCACCAGCAATTCCGTTTTTAGACAAAAACATTGGAAAATGTCTTTTGATGGAGTCCTTAAACTATCTCCCAGTTAATCCGTAATTGTATGTTAATATTATGTATAAATGTTCTAGATGGCAGTATTTGAACTGGATGTAATAGTATCTTATTTTATTACAAAAAAGAGAACAAAAATCAGGGCATAAGTATTCCCAGCTCTTGAGTTCTCCAAGCCGTACAGTAGTACATTGACTAGGAGGCCTGGTTTCAGATTGGTAAAGCCACCGTACGTGTCTGTACGCAGAAATCACAAACTATAAATATTGCTGAGTAAGTGATATAACATTAGAAAATAGGTGACGGCTGCCTGTCATTGCTGTATTTTTGGAAGCACTAAGTGCCACCTTGACGCAGCTGAGATCTTATCACCGTGTTCAGGGCTCAGCCTCCCTCATTCATCCTGTCTGAAAAGTCATGAACCTTGTTCCTACTTTTGCTGAGAACACAAATGGGGGGTGGGATCATGTGATGTACTATAAAGCAATGAACATGTTAAAGGATTTATTGATTTGCATTTTGCAAGACATTTCTCTCTGGCCACCATGACCTCAAACATTTCAATGCTTAAGGTTGGCATTTCTTATAAAAACTGCTACCTTTATAGTGATCATTTTTGTTTGTGTTACTTAAGTGTTGTTGGGTTTTGGTTTTTTACTTGGACACAGGTTGCTTTAAAAAAACCTACTCAAAAGTGAGTTTGTCACCATTAAGTCTTTGCTTAAGTAAAAGAAGCAGTTGTGGACATATGGGAAATTCCTGAGAGACTCTATCCAGATTCTCTCAGTATACGTATTTTGTTCCTATAGCCTCCTTGGAGGCTCTCTTATTCTAGTGTGTTAAAATGGCTGTCTGCATTGGAGCCTGTGCAATACAAGAGAAATCTACTCTAATAACTGAATGCCAACAGTTTGGGGGAGACCCTAATGTTGCATTTGTTATATTTCTGTAAAATACTTTTGCTTTTACAAGCCATTCAATCAGTTTTGTATTATTTCTTTCTTTTTCTTTCTTTCTTTTTTCCTGGAAGACGGATGGTTTTGATATTGCCTAGTTCTGAATAGTAAAATATTTAAAGTCTACAAAATTAGCTGCATTTTGTTCTAGACTATACAGAATGTGAATGTCTGGGTTACCATTTTGGTCTGGAATCTCTGAACCCCTTTAGCTGCTGTATGCTGAGTCATAAAACTTTCTCAGTTCTCATAGGTGTACACTAAAAGTGGTGCATATGAATTGCATTTACATATACTTCTAGTTTCTCCTTTTTAATGCTATGCACTGACTGTGTACTGAGTATTCCTTTTAAACTAAGTGGGAAAATGCTACGGTATTTCTGTATCATTGCAAGGTATTTTCCAGCCTTATTTAATGTTTTATTCTGTTCACCCATTTCTATAACGTATTCCAGTATGCAGTCTTCTACACTGTTCTTTTGAAATGCACAAACACTCCTTGATTTTAAGAGGCCAATCCTGAGACACTGAAACGTATTAAAACACTTTATCATGTTATTCACTCTTCACTTTATTTTACAGAAGGAAAAAACAGGTGGGCCCACCTGAGAGAGAGCCTTAATAGTAGTGAACACTTTGCTAATGTTTGTCCTTTTCCTCACTTCTTGGATTGAACTTGCAAATAAGGGAATCCTTTTTGCAGGTTTAGCATAATAAAAGATTCAAACCATCAAGGGTGGTATTAATTGTTTGTCTCATTTAAACTGTTTGTCTCATTTAAACTGTTGAATATCTGACATGGTTTTCATTTAATAGTGGCAGATTTAAGCAAACTGTGTGGTTGGAAGAGATGTCTCAGCTACTTAATGTAGGACTCAGATGTAATGTTGCTTTTTTGGTTTTAAAAGCCCCTACTTTGAGGTCTGTATTAGGGAATCCGGTATGCTGGGCATTGCGTTCACCTAACAGCTAACATATTTTTAGCAATTTCCCAATGGCATTATACTCATCTTAGAGTTTTTTCCACCTTAGTTGGCGATGTGCACGTTTGATCTTTTTTGGTATTGCATTCCTTATTTACATTTGCTCTTATCCATTAGAATGTTCTTTTCCCTCTCATTTTAAATGTCGCTAAGTGTATGGGCCAGAGTTCAGCAATGCTCCTACAGTAATCAAAACTGCTGTTCTGACTTGTCCCACTGATCAAGTTAGAAGCATTTTAGGGTCTAGGACTGGATAATTTAGGTTAAAAAAAATTATTTAATTTCTGTGTGTGTCTGTCCTTGAGAAGCCTATATAAAGTGTGCGTTTATTACTTTGAATTAATGTTCACAGAAATGTCAGACATTTTATGGGACATAACCATTAGAGTTGGTTGGTAGTTCTTCAGCTAATATTTTTCATAAGTAAAATGTCCATTTGTCAAAACCAAAACTTTTCATGGAAACCTCATTTTAGACTGAACTTTGTCGGGAAGATTTCTCAGGTCTGAGAGTGAGTGTGAGACACCCACTGGGCACTCACCTGGGATGTGGGAGACCCAAGTCCAATTCCCTGCTCTCTCTGATTCAGCACCAACTGGGCCTTTAGCTATTCTGTTCTGGCATGGTGGGCTGTGTGTGTGTCTTTTTTTTTCTTTCATGAAAAAAATGTAGAAGTTCTCATTCCGTATCAGAATGGAAACAAATGTTGAAACGTTGAACAGTTTTGCAAAACAGAATTCTTGTTTTCTAGATGGCGGGAATTGCCCTTTACACTCTGCAAACTATTGTATTCAGCATGCACCAGCTCTTCTGCTGTCTTGTATATATTGTTTTAAATGTATACATGTATGTATGAAAAATAATATCAGAACTTGTAGTAGTAGGCAGATGAGAATTTTGGCCTCCTTGTGCTAATGTTATACAGATGTTACCGATGTTAATTACCTCCCAGAACTGTAGTTGCCCTGCACACACCCAGCATTTTCCTGGCATGAAATGGGATTTCCAAGCTTGGTCTAGAATTTAAGGGTAAAAATTCAAACCAGAGAAGAAGAATCTGCTCAATTGGTTTTCCAAATAGAAGGGGGTAAAAATCCATTAGCACAAGTGAGTGCAGCTTTTCTTTCAAGGGAAATGCACACCCCTTTAAACAGATGAAACTATCAGTCAGGTCTGGTGACAGCTTGACTGAAGTGGAGTGTATGCAGTACTGTTGTTCCTTCAGCTAAGCAAGTGCTATTGGGATATATGCAGTGTAGTCCCACTTCAGGAAAACATCACTCTTCATGAAAGCACTCAAGCACGTGGTGCCTAAATGTATTCCTGAATTGGGGGGTGCTAGGCACATTCAACTCCATAAAAAAGCTGAGACACAAAGTAGGTGAGGTAATATCTTTTACTGGACCAGCTTCTGTCAGTGAGAGCAGCTTTCAAGCTCCACAGAGATCTTCGGGTCTTATCTTCAGTTTCTCTCACCAACAAAAGATGGTCCAACAGAAGGTATTACCCCTCCCACCTTGTCTCGCTCATAGCCTGGGACCAACATGGCTATGACAGCTCTGAATAAAAATTTTAAACAGACTAAAGTTCTGACGCCCTGTAGACTCCTCACATCAGCACCTATAACCAAAGTGGTTCCTCCTGTGCCAGGGGAATAGATTGACTAGAGTGGAGAATAAAAATAAATCTACTTGGAGTCATTTATAATCTCCACAGTCTGTTCTGGGGTCCCTATGACTTCTACACCATAAGCTTTGATTACTATCACCCCCACTTTGTCAGCTGAAGCTTCTTACATTGCTTACACTATATTATCCAGGGCAGGTTTCGCGTGTGATCCGTGTCCTTCGTGCCTGTTCTTCCTGTGCAATGAACAATTTATTTTACAACCGTATCTTTTCAGGTTATGCCCAGTGTGTTTTCCCTTCATCCTAGAAGTCACTATACGCCATGAAAGCAGAGATGCAGTTCAATCTGTGGGTAAGGGTACTGCCATCAACTAGGACTGAATCTGTTACAGTAGGTGTGATCAGAAAGTGTTCACCTTTTGAAGAACAGGTAAAGTTTGTTTACTGAGCCGTATACAGTTATTAATTCCAACTAATAGAGGAAATATTTAAGTGCAGTGATCAGAGGGTGTGATTTTTACTTGTTAATCATTAGCATAACTCCTGAAATAGAAGAAAAGCAAAATGAATGGAATAGCTAGCTATTTTGTAGACCACTGATCAAACTTTAATTCTCAGGCACTTTGTCCAAAGGCATTTTGAATCAATGAGGCATGGCAACCTGATCCTGTTCTGTGGTGAATGCCTTCAACTCCAGTGGAAATCCTTTAAAGTTGAGGATGTTCAGCCCTTAGCAGATTGGGCCCTCATTCAACGGTTGACTAATGAGCTGTTTATTCCTTCATATCAGGCTTTACTACATTAAAAGATTGTGAAGCGCGTTGAGATCTGTTGATGAAAACCACTATATAAGAACTAAGTATTATTTCGTTCTGAGAATAAGAGCAGGATGTGCGATATAGGCCACGTCTCAGCGTGGGCTGTCAGTGTTGCTATTGGGGAGAAGGGTGGAGTTAATCCCCAATAGATGTTGTGGCATGTGAGGGGTTAAGTAGTAGGATGACACTTCTATCATAGTTGTGATTTTAAGACAATGGGGAAAACAATCATGTTGTTAATGCCTCTCCACTCACATCATTCTGCAATAAGACAAAAGCTTTATGAGCTGTGAATGTAGGTATAAGAGTCTGTTCAGTCTGGAATAGAAAATGTGGCCACACAGTCTCTCACTGGGGTAGAAGCAGTAACACCACCTCTGGATGTGGAAACTGTTGTATGAATCTGTGTGTCTGTTGGACAGTGAACATATTTGGATATTTTTCAAGAGAACGTTAGTGTCTTGCAAATCCCTGTGTAAATAGCTAGATATGAAAATATGCTCAGTATACACAGCAGTCCTGCCAAAGCTCGACTCTCTTGGGTGTATGATGTGCTTTGATGTAGCTGGTATCTTACAGGGCACAGGAGTACCAGGGATGTGGATGTTTTACTGCCACTAAGCAGAGGTCAAGTGAATGTTGTTTCTGTATTTTGGTATGATGGATGTAATGTTATAAAAAAGCTCCAGTCAGTTTGCATGTTTGAACAATTAATTGATTACATTGAGTTCAGCCCTTGTAAACCAGCTTTGGAGATTTTTCTCTTACCGTGTAAGTTTTCTTATCCACCTTAGAGTATCTTCTATTCCATACTGGCAGCACAGAATTAAAGAATAGGCCTAGGTCTCTTGGAATATGCCATCTGTTCCATTGAGTGTGGCATGTGAATTTACTCCAATAATTTAAAGACGTTTTCCAGCATTTTGCACCTATATGATTGGCAGCTAAATAAGTGCATTTCCCAAGTGTGATTTCTTTGGATCATAGAAGTTAGATCTTTCCAATCTTCTGAAAGTCAAATCCATACCCGGCCTTGTCTCACTTCTGTTTTAGAAAGATATCAGGCACTCTGACTAGAAGACTGTGTTCCATGAAATTCTTAATTTTAATGCACCAAATACTTTGGTATCTAGGTGACTGTGTTCCTTCACTCCAGCCTATTGGGCATATCCACCAAGCATGTCACTGTGGCCTGATTGGCCCAAACCCCTCCACTACTAACTGATGTGTTTTCCTTATTTATTTGGTGGAAGATCTCAGGTTCATATGTGCTGGCACTGCTCTATAGGTTAGCAGTTTTTCTTTTGTTATGTATTTACATTGTTTAGCACTCCCTGTACTAAGCACAGTCATTCCTAAATCCACATCCAACTATTGTACTTATGAATTCTAATCTCTGCTACTGCTGCTTCTGTACTCTGCGGCTTTACATTCTCCCAGGAAAGTGAGGTTTAGCAGGGTTGGAGCTGAGCTCCTTCCGTACTGCAAGTTCAATATTCTCATCTGGGGAAAAGCTTCACAGCTCATCCTGCAGCTATGGCAGGAGTATCACCCCACACTCACAGTGGCCAATGGAGATCACAAGCTTGGATGGGATTATGCTGTCTGGGGCACAGCTAAACTTCTGCTCAGGTGGCAGTGCTGACAGCCATATAGGTGGAAACATGAGCTTCTGCTTAGGCACAATTGACAGTGTCACTCCCAGTCACAAGCCTGGTCTCTAGTTTAATTGATGTCCCCAGACAACATGAGTCCAGCTGTTAGAAGGCAACCTTCCATGGAGACTAACTTCCCTCAGAGAAAGGGATAGCAGTACAAGGGGATACAGCCACTGTGTTGAGTTAACTGTGTGCCAGAAAGTATTTATAATGTTTTAATATAGATTTCACAGAGGCACAGTAAAGGTGGAGAACAGCTCTCTCTGAAAATCAGGCCATTGGTCTTTGAAGTGAAGGCTCCTGGGTCTAACCACTCAGCCTCCCTAAAACCACACATTCTAGTGGTGGCAGGGCAGAACCATCCTTTCATGCATACTCCCCTATAGCTGCCATCCTCTGTACTCCGCCCCCAAAGCCACCCACCTCTGCCACATAGTGTCCCTCATTTCTACTCCATGAGAGGCTGTCACTAAAATCTGTCCTGATTAAGACCTCAAAGGCTGGTAGGAGATTTCACCTTTTCTCCTGATTTCATGGCTGGCTGTGTCCTCTCCGCTCCCTCTTCTAGAGGGATTAAAATAAATTAATGGTGAGCAAGTCCCTCAGCCAGCAGTGATGCGGTTTGCCCTCATTTCACCCACTGAAAGCTTGTATTACAGTACATCTAAGCTTGTAAGTAAGTTACCATATAGTCTATGAGCCAAGTCTGAGCTGATGTTCTATTATTTGCATGATTGTAATGCCTACAAGCCCCAGTTGTGTTCATTATCAGCTAAAGATACTATCGGAGATAAGGCTCAGATGCATTTTTTAACCAGCTTTTATTGTAAATAAATTTATCTGAGAAACAGTCTAATCTTTACACATCTATGCAATTTACATTTACAAAAAAAATCAACTGTCTTTGAGGAACATCATCTGTAGCAAATTGGTTTGTGAAAAAATATATTCAAAAATTAAATATCAAAAGAAAATTAAATTCACAGTGGAAAAAATGCTCCATAAATTAAATAGCAGAAATGTTAAAAATACTTTGTCATGGTCTTGTATCCTTTCACTAGTTGTGGTTTTGGAATACTTGAAGTCAGGCTAGTACACCTGCTTTGATAACCTTGTAAAGAAACTGGGATTACCTAAGAAGAGAAGAGGGATGTAGATGCACCTCTTGCTTTCAGTTTACCTTCAGGCTGGTTTTTAGGTTTCCTGGCTTACCCTACTGTTTGTTTCATAGATTCTTATCACCTTTAGGGATAGTTCAGTAGCTTTGTAATAGTCATTTTGTGTAACACAAATCCATTTCTTATCTCAGAATAGCAGTGGTTTTAGGGCTTGTTGCTGCATTTGTTTTTTGAATTTATACAACGTATGTTTTTAAACTACAAAGTGCAACTGAAGAAGAAAGGTACAAGTTTCCAACTGCACCTGAGTGCAGATGTGTAGCAACCTCTTCCTATTCTAGTCTGGGTTTCTGGGGATTCAATAATCGTAAATACGCCTGCTGTGGATTTATGATGTGCCTTCATGGGATGAACTCAAACTCATTTCACCTGGGACCTAAATGAAGGTTTTATCCAAAGTCTCCTGAGGTAAGGCTAGGGCACAATCCCACCTCGCTCCCTGGAATGCTTCGGCCATAGTTCATCAAGGTTATACTTCCAGGGAGAGAGGCCCACTATCATTGTCTTCTGGTGAGAAGGGTCTCCTGGACATGGCAAGCTAATCCAGCCTTGAGGCAGGAACAGTGGGAGATGGATTCATCCCCTTTCCCAAAGAGTCCCAGCAACCAGCTCAGCTGTGTAGTGCCTGTCTTGTAGGACCTGTTTCCCCCACAATTGCTCAGATGCTGCTGGCCACAAACACAGTTTCAGAATCTGCAGTTCATCCAGTCTCCCTGCAGCAGCTGGGTGGATAGCACAGACAGTGTCCTATTGCTAGAGGATCTGGAAGCAGCAGTGTTGAGTTAAACCTCAGTAGAAAACAATTGGAGAACTAACAGGTAGAGCAGATCACTGGGTTTAAAGGTAAATTACATCAGCATTAATACTAAATAATAAATCTGTGGCAGTCTACATGTACTGAAATGTAGATCAGTGGTTCTCAAACGTTTGTACTGGTGACTCCTTTCAAATAGCAAGCCTCTGAGTGCAATCCCCCCCCTTATAAATTAAAAACACTTTTTATATATTTAACACTATTATAAATGCTGGATGTGCAAAGCGGGGTTTGGGGTGGAGGCTGACAGCTCACGACCCCCTTAGGGGTCCCAACTCCCAGTTTGAGAACCCCTGATTTAGATTATCTCTTCCGCAAAGATATTAACAACTCCCTACCATTGAATGGTCACCCCTTGCTTCTCCTCTGTCAATATTAGAGGAATGGCAACTTTGTATCGTAATCCTATGTGCAAAAATTCAGATAAATGTCACATTACAAGTGAAAGTTGTTTTCAAAATAAATGGTCTTCATTCAAACATTTATTTGCGCAAAGGGGACTTGCCCTGAAGAGGACTGGCTGAATCTCTAGTTTTAGACCTGTTCCCTTTATTAGAATTTCAGAACTATTTACAGCAACTGTAAATAGAATAATACTTTCAAATACCAGAATGGTATAGAGGATTTCCTTCCAAAGGCAGTCTGCTGTGATGTGTGTGTGTGTGTGTGTATTCACACCTCTGCTTATTAAGGAGTACTCTGTAGATACGAGCAGACACTGTTTTGTAAAATATTTCTCACTGGTCTTTGTAATAATTATGATGATAAGCTAATGATTTTAGACCTCAGTTGGCATGTGCTGTAGCAGGTGTTTGCATAGTGTCTGACACACTGTGGTGGTCAGGGAATACTGCATGCGGCAGCTATAAAAAGGTGGAATGGAGACACGCCGGAAATAGTATGTCCTTCTCACGGAAATTAGGATGAGAAAAATCAGTGTAATATTTTACAAAACAGTAGAACACTTAATTATATATTTAATGCATAGTTCAACACATTTCTTACAAGGGGTGAAATTCACCCCTGTGTAAAGGGCCAGCCCCAAACCCCATTGTGCTATGTTAAGTGCTGGCCCTCTGCACACCAGTGAATTTCACCCGAGTACACAACTCCCTGAAATCTTAGTGGGGCTGCTCTCTGCACTTCTACAAACTAAATCTAATCCATATTTCTTACTCAGGACTTCAGGAGTTTTACTCCAGCTGATTGTGTGTAGGTGGCAGATGCTACAGCTATGAAACAATTTTAAAAACCCAGTATCCAGGCCACTAAGACCCTCCTCATTGTAAATTCTGATCAAATAAGTGATCAGTTTTTCTCTAACTAAACATTCTGTTTGAAAAAGTTAATACTGTAACTGGTGATTCATTCTCAACAAGGCACTTAAAATATTCCAGCAGTTTAGTCATAAAACAATCAGGTGTCTAACAAACACACACATTTTAATTTTCCTTCAATGTAAGTGGTGATTCTAATCTAGTCCCTGGAAGGATGGAGCTATGGAAAGTGTCTTCCACAAGTGGTCAATCGCCCTGTCCTTGCAGGGTAGGGAGAGGGGATTCCTTCCCCCTGAACTGGTGGATTTCTTGGAGTTGCACTCTGCATTAAATGAAGAAATTAAATGCTTACTCTGTTAACTAGGCCTCCCTGAACTGTCTTCTTTCTGCTGTTTGCCAACTACTAATGGGCAACATAATGTTTGTGCTGATTTCATGGCAGTGAGAAGTACTGCTGACTTGAACCAAAGGGAGAGGAAGGATGAGGGATATTGTACAGGTGGGCTCTGCCCCCTCTCTTTTCCTAATCAGCGTAGGCTGTATAACGTTTTTGTATACAAACAGCTCAAGCAGTAACTGCCCTCAAAAGCTTTCCTTTGTTCCCCCACCCTTTCTGGCTGAGCTGTTTTCACCAGGGTTATGCTGCAATAACAAAGCCCAAAACAAGGTTCATTAGTGCCAGTCAACAGTGAATGGGCAGCTGCCCCCATCCTGTAGAGAACCCAAGTGGTGAATGGCATTGCCCCACAAAGAGCATCTCTGACTTTAACATAGACAGACAGAACTGTGGCATTCTAGCAACTGTAATGGCTGAAAACTGCAGCCCCTGATCATACCTAGTGCTCATATCAGCCTCTCTGTTGGCGGCAGCTTGATCACGTTCCACAGCTCGACTCGTGCCCCGTCTTTCTCCTGGCGGCTGGGACTGTATGTTCCCTGAGTCGCTCTCCTTTTCTTCATGGCAATCGCAGAGGCTGCAACAAGTGCAAGGAGCAGGATAGCCCCTGCAGCCCCGACTGCTCCCACAAACGAGGAGTTGCTAAGATGCGCCCATGCTGGCTGCTGTGGTGGAACACGGCGTTACTGACTTTACTCACAGTGTGCTTTGGTAGAGAAAGTTGTATATTTCATGAACAATCAAAGCCACCACCAGCCCAGTCTAGCCCCTCCCTCCACCACCACCTTCTTTTATTGCAGTTTTACTAATTTTTACTGCGTTTGAGCGTGAGAATTTCAAGGCCATTTTATCTCAGTGGAGATGAAAACTGTTTGGTGCAGTGGTTGTGGCTCAAAGCCTCTAGTTCATAGAGATGAAAACCATGTACTTAGGGGGAAGCAATGCAGTTGGTATTTGCCTATTTGTCTGTTGGGTGATACTGTCCCCATTCCTCAGTCTCAGAGAACAAAGAACAAACATTTGGCAATAGGCACTGAACTAGCACAAGCATTGCAGGTATCTCAGTCCACCCCCTCCGAAACAAGGTTATTATTACACACTTCCTGTGCGGTACCCATGGGAATGTCTAACGTTCTATCCCAAACAGAGGTTACTTTATAAAATGTGTTGATTGTACAATGACTTCAGTAGTTCCTGACAGTTCCTTCAAATGTTGTGTCTATCAGGAGGCAAGAGTTCACAGCTGCTGTTGCTGTTAAAGACTACATTGTGAAAACAGTTTTGGAAACACTCGTACCCCTCAGCCCAATAGGGCTGCAAGTCAGTTTGAATTTTTGGAGAGTTAAACTAACACACAAAATGATCATATCCTCTATACATTTCGAGTCAGTATTTAACATTAAAGTAGATAGTTTGCTTTGCAACTCAAGGAAAAGCTTCCCCACCTGCAGCAGTTTTCGTGTCTAATTAATTTTTCCTTTTGCAGCAGTCTTTAAAAATGTGACTGCTGTACAAGAGGTGGAATGGGGCATAGGACATCTCTTAGCAGGTGCAAACACCTACATCATCTCAGAGAGCTCCTGTCTCAATAGGAGTCTAGTGGAGGCATTAAAGGAAGCAGGTCAAGGGTTTTATTTTGAGCCAGAGCCCAGCAGTGTGTAGTTGACTTGATTAACATGTAACGTGCTGGAACTGCCACTGTTTAATGTGTAAGTCCAGGTCACCACCAATGCCTTGAAGGAACTGGGCTAGAGGAGGGTCTGTTGCCACAAGTGCTGGAAAAATCTCAAGGTCAAAGCAGACCTTGCAGGTGCATCTCCTTGCCAAGGTGGTGCCTATATTAAACGCTCTTCCGGTGGCACCTTTAGGACACTGTCCATCTCCAAGCGAGCTCCTGCCACCTCTTGCTGGCTTGGGCTGTAGGTTCCCTCCGATTGGCGCCTCTTCCGTGCAGTGAGAATCATGAATATGAGACCAATAATAAGTAGCAGCAAACAGCCACAGGCTACAGGGGCAGCTACTTCAATTAATGGGAATGGGAAGAAAGCACCTGGAGTCCCTTTCTGCAAAAGAAATTAATGGAGAAACAATGAGACCCCAGCAGTTACAAGGACTCATATGTAGCTTACTTGTGCTCCAGGAGTCAAGGGAGGTATCAAGGAGCCCAGACTGGGCTAAAGCATAAACTGAGACTAGCCAACAAAAAAACCAAAGGACGAAAACTGCAATCCAAATGAAAGTAAGAAGCACAGAGCTTGTGAGGGCCGCTGCGGAGAGAAAAGTCTGGGCTAGCTTCAAGCTTAAATCTCTCCATCAAAATTGAAATAAAAATTCACATAGCTTAATGTTTGTCTAAACAAAAAACAGCCAGCATTGACCTCTGTATTTTTTACCTTAACCACTCACATTAGGGCCAACCCTAAAGCCTGTGTGCATTAAAGAACTTTGGTCCTGCTTTTCCAGTCTTCAGGAGGGGTGACACTTAATCTATGTAATACAGAGAATGTTATCAAGCATGTGTCGCCAATGGGATAGTTAACAGCAGGGTCACAAAGCCAGAATTATCCCAAGGAAGCGAAGAGCAGGAACTCATTAATGCTGGGAAGCTAACTGCATTGTACCCCAGCAACAAAACTGTTAAAAAAAAAAAAAAAAAAAAAAAACAGCAGCAGGTGCAGTCTGCTCAGCCCTTCAGAAGTCAGTATTAGGAAGGGTGGAATTGTCCAAATAAGGGCACATGCTCTGTATTCTTCACTAACATGGGCTTTTATCTTATTTGTGGATTTTCACAGCAGGGTCCATCCACTGAGATGCAGAGGCCTATGCAATCAGTGCCTGCGCTAGGAATCTTGTACTGTAAGAAAACTCATTAACATACTTGTCAGACTAAAATATAACAAGTTGGTGGGCGTTACTAGCAAGGTATCAAAAATTGGAAAAAGTTTTCAAAAACTGACAAGAAAATCTAGGGTAATGCAATCCCCCAGTAAATCTAGAACTCTCCCTACCATAGCGAGGGATGGTTTGTTTAATGTCATCTCTGCTAAGGGGTTGAAGAAATTATTTGGCTATCAAACTTTCATCTGCAGCAAGATTAAATGCACAGGCCCTTGTTTCAGAGCATACTTGCAGAACTGTGTTTGGGACATTAGATTAACATAAACTTTATTAAAAACAGATGTTTGCAGGCTCAGCAGTTAATATATCTGACAGCCAGAGGAAAGGCTGTATGGTACCAAAGCAGCACAGAACGAGCATAGCTATCTGACTAACTAGAGGACCTGAGGAGGCTTATAAGGAACAAGACATTTTAAAATATTTCAGTAGTGAGTTCTGGGCTCTAAATCCCTACAGCTGGATACCTTGAAACGTGTGTGTTACTAATGTGCAATTGTCCAGCCAATTACATAGGAATTTTATTTATTAAAAACAGTACAGGCTCCAGCTTTAAGAAATACCAGCTCAGAACAAACCTAGTCAGGCACTAAAAGAGGGACAGCTGGATTCATGTTTTAACTCTGGGGGGGGGGACTAGCAAAAGGTATGAATTCAGCAGCACCCACTTCATGCTCTGATCTCATCAGCTTTCACAAGCTAAGCAGGGTTGGGTTAGGTCAGTAAGTGGATGAAAGATTTAAAAGGCAAGATGAGGTTCCTGGAAGAAGTTAATGCATTAATATGTTCATTCCTTTGGCTCCTTTAGGATTAGAGGTGCCCTGAGAGAGACTAATGTGCAAACACATTGTAGGATCTTGAAAGTTGCCTCATTAAAGAAAGTTTGTATTTAAAGGGAGAATTAGCCTAAAAATGTTACCCAGAAATTGTTACAAGTAGCATCTGTAATTCCATAATGCAGTGGCAGTACTTGGATATAGTCTGTGTTTTGTGTGGCTCTGTCACACAGCAACATGGGACAATAAAACATTTGTAAAACCACAATATGCGGCAGGAGGGTTTGGGGGCACGTATGGGACCTGGATGTACTTTTGAATCTGTTTTTAATTGACTAAATTTCCAGTTGATGTTTTCCCTTTAAATAAACAACTTCCTACAGCATTCTCCTATGTAATTTGAAGTTAGGCATAACTTAGTACAGCATGCGGATTAGTCACACATTGGCCCTGCATACATGCGCCTCCAGCTGAAGAATGCAGACCTGGTGCTGGAGCCTACTCATTTAAAGGTCTCCTCGCCAGTCTGTAGTAATGTTACTGATGGTTTCTGTTGTGTGCGCTTTAGCTTGAGAACAGACCTCTTACCATTTGGAGGAAATGCACAGCATACTTCCTTCCCCTTATCCAGACCCCACCACTACCACCCCCAAAAAAATACTAGGAGTTCATAGACACTGAACACAGGGTAGAAGAGGAAAATCATTACAGGGAAATGATAGCAAAAAGTAATACAGGAAATCCACAAGAAGTGTCCTGTGACAGAAGTGGAGGTCTTGGGGTATCTGCTGCGGGTTTATGCATGCAAACTGGAAAGGCAAAAGTGGCTTCATCATGGCATTATATTTTCCCTAAATAACAAACAGCAACAGCAGTGAACTCTACCCTGGCGCACATGCAGTGTTCACTAGACAGCTTTCCATGCATTGTGGGTTAGTACATTCCCAAGTTACCCGACAAACTACCTACCCATGCAAATGGCTTCAGAACCACAAAAAAGCATGAGTCTGCCTTCCTAGCAGCTTGTTAAAGCAAGATTCTAGCCCTGCTCTCCCATCCTTTGCTTGCTTAGGTAGAAACCACAAGGCTTAATGAGGATAGTGTGATGGACAATCTCTAAGGGTTTAGGAAGAGGATTGGCTCCAGTAGGTAGCATGGTATTTTTTTTAATCACATTTACCTTTGATTTTATCTAATTCCTTCTTCCAGACTCCAGGCACATACAGCTCAACCTAGCAAATGAGCTTAGGAGGGGAAGTGGCTGCTTTTTATCCCATTCACATATGTTAAAATGCCGACTGAAATTCCAGTCTCCAGAAAACAGTTTAGTGCAAGGGAGCATGAGATGGTGGTAGGAATACCATGTAGGAAGTTGCCCTGTATTCTATTTTATCACAGAATTTTCCAAGAGCATGGCAACTTAAGTACACTTACTACTGAAATGGATAACATTTCATTATTGTCAATCATTGCACCACTGATAATCGTACCAGAGACATTCAGCTGATAACGATGCCTTGTCCTGTGGACTGGATGCACCTGTCACACCCTATAATCCAACTGGTTAAGATGCTTTTTCCATGGGGCATGGGGATAACTTTTGAATAAGCAGCCAGCTACTACTGAATGGCTTTGCTAAAATCCCTTTTCAATCGCTAGGGTCCTGCTAGAATATACCAGCTCAAAGAATGGAGTTCGTTTTTCCTTTGAATCCAGCATGTTTGGCTTTCCTGGAATTTAGTTGGTTTCAATGGAGATGGTAGTAATTTTCCATTTCAAGTCTTTTCCTACTTATCACCTACTCTGGAGCAAACTGAATTGGATTTTGGAATAGGACAAAGAATCCAATATGTTAAAGTGGCAACAGACTTGAGGATTTACACAAATCAGCTTGGCTACTGTCTTAACTCCATTTTACTTTAGATGTAATTTGGTTTCCTTGTTCCCTCCCCACATTGGGCCCAATGGCAGTGTTTCTGGTTGTCGCCCAGAGATTGGTGCAACCTGAGGAGAAGCTAACAGACAACAGCCACAGTGTCCAGATAAGCCAGTACACACTCAGAAAAGTATCTGCTACATTTATTTAAAATGCTGGAAATCTAGAACCCTCCTCCCCCCCAAGTGTAATATTCATGCTACAGTGTTGCCAAACAGTGCACTTTACTCTCCAGCCTGCTCTCTGTGTGTTAGTTGAAATTCCCTTAGCCAGATTCATGTAGGAATATGAAATGTGTCAAGGAATGAAGGATATTCCACTGATATCCCAAAATCAGCGGGCTCACCCTGCCTCATATTGGCCAAACTGCCTCTCCTGCTCACTCCTCACAACCTAAGCAGCTAGCATAGAAGGAGAGAGCAGACCTGACGCTAACAAGAGGGGGAAAGAACCTGCTTACATCAACATCACAGCGCTCTCCGGTGTAGCTGGCGCTGCACACACACTCGTACTTGTTCACAGAGTCCTGGCATGTCCCTCCATTCTGGCACGGGTTTGGATCACACTCATTGATGTTAATTTGACATCTGGAGGGGGAAAGGTATTAGAATTAACTAAAATAATGTGCTCCAGGACACACTTTGATCCTACAGAATTGTCCTTTGGTGTCAAAGGCTCTATTGCAGTGGTTCTCAATCTTTCCTGACTACTGGTACCCCTTTCAGGAGTCTGATTCGTCTTGTATACCCCAAGTTTCACCTCACTTAAAAACTACTAGCTCACAAACTCAGAAATAAAAATACAGAAGTGTCACAGCCACACTGCTACTGACAAACGGCTTATTTTCTCATTTTTACCTTATAATTATAAAAATAAATCACGTTCCCCTGGTTGAGAAACACTGATATAGTACATAGAGCAGTATAAACAAGTCATTGTCTGCATGAAATTTTAGTTTGTACTGACTTCACTAGTGCCTTTCATGTAGCCTGTTGTAAAACTAGGCAAATATCTAGATGAGTTGATGTACCCCGTGGAAGAGCTCTGTGTCCCCCTGGGGTATACGTACCCCTGGTTGAGAACCACTGGCCTATAGGACCTTGCAGTAATTACTTCCAAAAGGCACAACAGTTTGAAAAATTCACCCATTCACACTCATTTCCTTCCACTATCTCCGGCTGAGAAAAAGCCAGCGGAGCGCTTTGGGTTAGGCACTGAACTCCAGCGAGGCGAGTGGCCATCGAGGTCAGCGTTTGAAAGAGCAGAGGATGGACAAACGTAAACAAATGTTTGCAGTTTCTGTTGCGAAATGGTGATCTTTGGGTTTGAGGCAATTCCCTGTAGTTGGGTGGCCCATGCTGGGTTTCCCCCTCTAACACAGCAGTCAGCATCACTATTCACCTGAATTTACATCACCATTGTTATCACTACACGTGCTGGCTCTAACTATGGCATGCAAAACACAGACATTTCAAAAATGAAGGAAGAGCACACATTCTGGGAGGATGCTCAATACCATTACCATGCCTCAGGACTGCCTCTTCCACAGCATGGCTGCGTGAAAATTTAGGAGTAATCATTTCAATAGTGTGGGGGGACAAATAACTGTGATGAAAAGTATTTGCCAGCCTGCTCCAACAGTCTCCACTGTGGGAAATGTGATGCTTTGGCACTAGTATCATTTGCAATTGCAGGCAGCATCAGGGAACGGCACTTCTTACTTCCTTCCGGTGAAGCCCGGCTTGCAGGTGCAGTTGGCTCCCCATGTCCCACTGGTACATTTGCCTCCATTCAGACAGGTGAAGTTTTTGCCGCACTGTTGAGGTGGGAACGGCCATCTGGCAAAACCACAACCACACACATTAAAACTGTCCTATTCAAAGGAGCAGGAATGTCAGCTATTACTGAGGGAAAGGAGGAATAGCACACTGGAGTAGTGGGCAAGAGATATTCCTGACCAGCAGTTTGGAACAACCACAGATAAGACAAGCCTCTGAGAGCCCATCCATGGTTTTACACTCAGCCCAGAGAATGCTGGGATAGGATTTTGCAGTGCTATGCAAATTCTCCTAGGCTACGTCAGCATTAGGATTTCCCCCCTAAAACTTCCCAATCTTGCTAACGCTGATGCAGCTCTACTCGTCATGGCAATGTTGGGAGCGCAAGTGGCTACAGGGCACCACTACCACATTGACCAACCCCTCCTCTTCACAGAAGGACTAGAAGACAGAGTGGTTAAAATGCTGGCAAACGGTCTTCACATTTTTAGGAGTCCTAGTGTAGGTGTGATCGATAAAGTTCAATTGTGTATTTGTTTATCAAGTCTCAGTGCTCTAGTATCCTGTCTACATAACACCATTGTTTTCTAGTTCTTTTGTTCATTAGAAACATTCTTTCACTTCTAAAAACTGCTGGAGTCTATCTAAACTAACAACAAAATTTGCTATCTGCTCCAAAAGTGCAGCTCTCAACCCTGCTGCCACTCATGCTACAGGCTCAGATGGCAGGCTCACTTTATGAATCAAAGGCCCTGGGAGTTCCTCAAATGCCTGAGATGCTTGAGTCATCAATTAAAAAGCAAAATACAGAAAAACAATGCTCCACCACACACTCCTGAGGGACAATTCCATTACAGTCACCAAGAGCCATGCATAAGTAAGTACCATGTTCTTTCTAATGGATTGATCTGAAGTTCATTGTCATTACTGGAGATGCTTGTGTGTTTCAAGGAATGGGATCCTGTTCAATACAGGGGGATAAACACACACACACACACACACACCCCCTATCTACTGGGTGCTATATTGAGTCACAAATTGAATAAGAGTCAGCAATGTGAGAAGCTTGCAAAAAAGGCTAACATTGTTTGGGCTGTATTAACAGGAGTGTTGTAAGAGGAGACAATTGTCCAGCTCTATTCGGCTATGGTGAGATCTGGAATACTGCATCCAGTTCTGAGCACCACACTTTAGGAAAGATGCAGACACATTGAAGAGTCCAGAGGAAAGGTTTAAAAAAAACTGGACACATTTAGTCTTGAGAAAAGAATACCGAGGGTGGAACCAATAACAGTCATCAAATGTGTTAAGAGCTGTTATAACCAGGACAGTGACCAACTGTTGTCCATGACCACTGAAAGCAGGACAAGTGGTGATGGGCTTAATCTGCAGCAAAGGAGATTTAGGTTAGCTATGAGGGAAAACTTTCTATCTAGAAGGGTAGTTAAGCTCTGGTATAGGCCTCTAAGAGAGGTTGTGGAATTCCCTTCATTGGAGATTGTTAAGAACAGGTTGAACAAATACCCAGCAGGGATCATTGAGATTTACTTGGTCCTGCCTCGCACAGGTGGCTGGACTTGGTGACCTCTCAAGGTCCACTCCACTCCTACATTTCTATGATTCTAGAACCTCTCCATGGTGCATCATTGAATACTTCCTGTCCTGAGCCTCGGAATTGTGGAACTGGAGGGCTGAGAAGGTGAGTTATTTTTTGAGGAAGGAAGGAAGGAAACCTCTCTCTAGCAGGCTCTTCTTGTTTGTTTACTTTAAAGGCAACTGTCTGAATCTGCTCAGAGGTTTGGAATGTTAGAATAAGTCCTGCAGGAGATGGATTTGTGGATAGACTGTAGGTGAGGTGGCAAGACATGCACGATAAATGCACTTTACCACATGGTTCTGCAATTTATCATGTAGATGTCACTATTGAAGAATGGCCCTTCTTGTTCCAAGGTGCTGAGCAGCCTTCAACAGAATTGGAGGTTGCCCAGCACCTTCCAAATGGCAATAAGCACCTTACGGGATCAGGGCCACAGTACGCAAAATATGCCAAGCCTTCTAGACACCTGCCGGTCACAGACTGACAGTACGTCTCACTCATCATTGACCTTTCAGCACCAGAATATTTTTTCAACATCTTGATATGGTAAAATCCAAGACACCTGGATGCTACTTTATCCCCAGTAAACCAAGAAGGGTACCTACTCGCAGCGAGGTCCTGAGTACTGAGCTGGGCACTCGCAGGAGTAGCTGTAAACCCCATCGACACAGGTCCCTCCATTTAAGCACTGGTGTCGTATGCAATCGTCCACATTGATGTTACACTTCTTCCCAATGTATCCCCGGAAACAGTCACACTGAAAATCTGCCACTGAGTCCACGCAGTCCCCATGGATGCACGGGCTGGACTTGCAGTCATCTATGTTAGACTCGCACAGAGGCCCCTCCCATCCGGCAATGCAGGCACACCGGAAGGAGTTAAACAGATCCTCACAAGTGCCCGCATTGAGGCAAGGGCTTGAAGCACACACATCAGCCCCAATGCAGCCCAGCTGGACGTGCCCCCTGCTAGATTGCAGAAACTGCTCTGTCTGAGGGTAGGAGAGCGTGCCAGTGAATGGCAGATATACTCCCCCTATGTTCACATGGCCAAGGCAGCCTGTGAAGTTCTCAGCTAGTACAATCAGCACATTGTTCTTTAAGAAGTCCAGGTTCCCAGCATTCCCCTGGAGAGTCATGTTCACAGAAGCATCCAAATGAACTAGCCACCGTGAAGACAGCGCAGACGGCTCTTCCATAGACAGAGTGACCCTGTGCCAGAAGCCATCCGCAACGGGTGTCTGACTCAGGAAACTGACCCCCTCAATGCTGTTCCCACTTCTAATATCCACAAGCAGAGTGGAGTTCTGAATGGCAATTTGCAGGGAGTCCACCTCTTCAGTAGCCCAAAGCAAAATGGCATCTTCGTCCCTGGTTTTGAAGTCTAGGTGGAGGCTGTTGAGAGCTCTGGTGACTGAAGCA